>NW_006399781.1:700956-714473 GCF_000299155.1 Elephantulus edwardii | reverse complement strand
TGGACAAGAACAAACTGGGAGGAGGGTAGAGAGAATAGTGGAACAATGAATGAATGGAAACCCAAAATCTCTGTAAATGTTTATGAAAATTAATAAAGTATAATTATAGAAAAAAAATAAAATAAAAAAAATATTTATATCTTTAAATATTAATTTTAAATATATGTACTATCTATATATAAATATATACATTTATTTTATATTGGTTTGCTTTAAAAGTTCTGTATATACATTGTGTTTCACACTATTCAATTATTCCCATGCATTATGCTTTATAAATTAATCACTATTGGACATTGCCCATCATCAATCACCCTGTCTTTTCAGGTGCTCAGAGTAGGTGAGATGAAGTTTTATCATCTTTGCCTCCAACGAGCACTCTAGCTCCACCTTCTCCATTTGTTCTTCTGGCAATCCATGAGATATTCAGTACTCTTCTCTAACACCACACCTTAAAGGTATCAATTCTTCTTCTGTACACTTAAGCATTGTCTGGCTCTGAAATTGACAGCAAGTGACTGAAAAGACCATGGGCTGAATCAGGCACACCTAAGTCCACAAACTAACACTATTGCTCCTCAATAATTTGGCTAGGTCCCTGGGTACAGACTTTCTCAGTACAATACATCACCTGATCTTCTGGCTGCCGGTACCAAGTTGCACTGATTGTGGATCCAAGTAAGACGAAATCACTGACAGTTTCAATCTTTCCCTCATCTATCAAAATGTTGCCTTTGGGTCCAGCAGTGAATATTTTTGTTTTCTTGACATTGAGATGTAATTCATACTGAAGGCTGTAGTGTTTGATTCTGCAGCAGGTCCTCCCCAATCCTCTTCACATTCAGCAAGCAAGGTTGTCACCTGCATACTAAAAATTACTGTTGAGTCTTCCTCCATTCCTAATGCCACATTCTTTTCATAGAGTTCAGCTTCTCGAATAATTTGCTCAGCACGCAGGTTGAACTGGAATTGAGGACCATGAAATCAACTAAATGACCTTATGATCATCAAATCTGAACCTTGTCCTAATTTTGCACCAACCTCATGAGGTCTACCCTGCTCTAAGGCCACTATTAAAATGTGTGAGTCGGTGGTCCCATCACAGACCCAGCAAAAGCTGGAACCTGCTAGCTGAGCTGCTTTGGGACTCACCTGAAAGGAAAAAGGTTAGTGGGGGATTTGGCTGAATTCTCTTAAGCCCCACTAAAACCTGGCGGGTCTGTTGTGTGACGTGGACAATAGGAATTGAATAATAAAATGTGTGAGTCAATCTAGCTCTTTGAAAGTCTTCCTCTCTTTCGCTGACCCACCAGGTTGTCTTTTTCTAAGAACTAGCCCCTCCTGACAAAATGTCCAAAGTATATGAGACTATCCTTGCCTCTACCAAACTCCCTTGCACTTCCTCCAAGAAAGATTTGTTTGTTCCTTTGGTAGCTCATGGTATATTCAATGTTGTTGTTGTTGTTGTTATGTGCCGTCGGGTCGTTTTCGACTCATAGTGACCCTATGCACAACAGCCCTAAACCCTGCTCTATCCTGCGCCAAACGCACTGCCTCTGACACACCCATTCCGATTACCCCAGTCACCGAATCAATCCATCTCATAGAGGGTCTTCCCCTCCTGCGCTGTTCCTCCACCCTCCTAAGCATGATGTCCCTCTCCAAAGACCCGTCCCTCCTTGCAACGTGTCCAAAGTATGTCAGACGAAGCCCCAGAATCCTTGCCTCCAAGGAGTAGCTTGGTTTAATCCTCTCCAAGATGAATCTGTTTGTTTTCCTGGCAGTCCAGGGTACATTCAGTACTCTTCTCCAGCACCACAGCTCAAAAGCATCCACTCTCCTTCTGTCCTCCCTAGTCATTGTCCAACTCTCTGATGCATAACAAGCGATTGCAAATACCATGGCCTGTATCAGGTGCACCTTAGTCTCCAGAGAGACACCGTTGTTCCTGAGTACTTTAGAGAGGTCCCTAACAGCAGACTTTCTCATCGCAATACGCTTTTTGATTTCCTGACTGCTGGTGCCAAGAGTGTTGACTGTGGAGCCAAGCAAACTGAAGCTGTGAACAATCGCAATCTCTTCGCCATCCATTCTGACGCTGCCAATTGGTCCAGTGGCGAGAATCTTTGTCTTCTTGACATTGAGCCTCAGTCCATACTGAAGGCTGCAGTCCTTGACCCTTTGCAGCAAGTGCATAAGGTCCTCCTCAGTTTCAGCAAGCAGGGTTGTGTCATCTGCATAACACAGATTGTTAATAGATCTTCCACCAATGAATGAATGAATGAATGAAAAGAAGACCCTGGATGAGATGGATTGACTCAGTGCCTAGGGTATAGGGTAGGTATGTCAGAGATAATGACTTTGGCTAAAGGTAGAGCAGGGTTAAGAGCTGTTGTACATAGCATTGCTATGAGTTGCAAGCAACTAGAGGGCACAAAACAACAGGCATGAAAGTTTCATTCATATAATGGGAGAAAATTTAAACTCTCAGATTAAATAATTGTGGGTCACAAAAGGACAAGCAAGTTAAATGTCTTCATTAAAAGACATCATAAAGCAAGGATATAAATATGCTCAAAAAATGTACTAGAAAACTGCCACTGTATGATGAGAAATAAAAAAACATAGTGTGAGTTTACAAAGAAATTGGCTTTTCATTCGCTCATTTACAACAAAATGTATGACATTTTTGTGCCGTTTAAATCAACCAGAAAAAATGGATAGTTGTAGCCAAACGTACCTAAAGTAAAACTTCAGGAGGGGTTGTTAAGTGCCATTGAGTTGTGTCTGACTCACAGGGTCCCTATGTACCACAAAATGAAACCCTAACCATATTGTATCATCCTCATAATCTCCGTTGTGCTTAAACCCACTGTTGCAGCCACGTGTTAATCTATCTTATTGAGATTTTCCCTCCCTTTCACTGTCTATTTTTTCAAATAAGAAATCATACAAATTTCTATCATGTACACTCCAGCCTCACTTCTGTCACATTTTCCAACCACCTATCTTAGTTTCCAAGTTTTATATTCAAATCACAATTATTAATGCCTCTTGGTTGAATGTTCAATCAAATTCAAACTTCAGAATTTGGTAGAAACCTTGTTTGTATTTGGCTTTACTCTTCACTATTTAATAGGTTCTTATAATCAGAAAGAGCCAATGGTCTGCTCAATACTTACATTTTTTATTTACAACTCTTTTTTTTTTTTTTACTCTTAAGATTATTTCCCTTTTGCTGCCTAAAATGACAGGAAGAATTAACCATACAAACATACTAAAACCCAACATTTTAGAGTACATTTTGAGAAGGTAGGGGAAATCAATCCGATAAACAGACCTGATTCTGAAGCTGACACAAGCAGGAAACAATTCTAATCCTTCCTGCACATAAACACCATTACTATCAAATGATTCCACAGACTCTTAGCACACAGTGTCCTTTATAGCTCCTCTTCTCCATAATTAATCCATTGTTTCCTAAAGTGATGCTAATCCTCTTAACGAATTTGAGGGCTTCCTACTCCTATGGGAGATTCTATCATGCTACTCAACTGGGCAAATTCTATTTCCTGCTCTTTCCTCTCACCCAAGAGATGTCCAGAATGAAAACAACTCCAGCTATTACTGAGACCTTTGTAGGTGAAATGGGTTAAATGCTTTGTGCACATTAACAAACTTTTGAGAGAAGGTTCTATGATCATCATCAAGGTGAGGAATTTCAAATTGAGATTTTTAAAACTTGTCCAAGGTTACAAAGCAGAGTTAGGATTCAAAATTGGGCAATGTGAGTCCAAAATCCACACCTCCCTACCACAGGGATTAGGAGCCAGAGGAAGCCACTATGAATTCCCGAGGCGAGTGAAAGCACACTAACCTGCCCCATCTGGAGTGATGGTTCCTAGTTTCACAGCCAGGGGGTAGCCCATGTCTCTGTAATGCTCCAGCGCATGTCCGTTGCCCCCAGAACTGTCAAAGAACCACTTTCCACACAAGACAGAGCCGTCGGTCAGGTTTAACCAGAGGTTTTCCCGCAAGTCACATCTGGCACACTTCCAACCACTGGAAAATCATTAAAGAGCAATTAGTGGAGTCAGAGTGCAAGATGTTAATCGGAAAATCAACATCACCAGCAAACAGAGTGCTCTGTTGACTGGAAAGCTAATTTGCTCTATAAACGCACCCGAATCCTAATTAATAAATAATTTCACAAGTTGAGGAGGGAGAGGTCACAGAAAATCAGACACTGGCGGTGAGCTCCCTCAGAGCACACTTCTCCCCTCGCACACCACTGTCTCCCGCCTGAGCAGCAGGACCACTAGGCACCCCATCTTCTCCCAGAAGTAGATGCTCCTCCCAGATGCCTTTTTCTCTAGAAAACAGGGCACATGAGGGAGGGTCTTCCCTCTAAACTCACACCTGAGGAAATCAGTGCTTGAACAAGTTTACACTTATGTTATGGGACTCACATGTACAAACACTGAAAGGGCTGGCACTAACTGGACAGAGTAAAACTAACAAAATGTGACTATGAGTTGTACTTGACTGACAGCTCCTACCAACAACAAAAACAACTACCTTATATTGAAGTTCATTAGAAAGGGAACTAACTGAATGTCCATTGTGTGGCAGGCATCCTACAGACATTTACCATTTAATGCTAGTAAACACCCTTTTGGGGAACTCTGTGGCTCAGCCTTCAGGAAGTTGTGTTGCAGCACTGGTTAGCCCATCGCCAGCATCCACTACAAATGTATATCCAACTTTAAAGCAGAGAAGCCAGTATTTCTTTTTATTTTTAATTATTAAATTTTGTTCGTTTTAATGAACATTTACAGAGATTTGGGGTTTTCATTCATTCATTGTTGCACTATTTTCTCTACCCTCCTCCCCAGTTCATTCTTCTTTTTTTTCCCCCTTGAACGTCTGTTTTAATTGTCCAATTTTCACAGTGCCTGTCAAAGGCTGTTCTGATTAATCTCCTTTGTCAGTGTGTCCTTTGCCATTCCCTATCACTCCTCCCAAGAAGCTAGTATTTGGACATTCTGAGGGTAAAGTCACATTTCACTATCTGACTCTCACCTTGGAGGAATCCTGACTCCATTGTCCAATTGGGCGAGGTTGTTGGCATATTTGGATACTGGTAATTCATTTTCCCAGGTGTCTGGGTCTTGCTTTCTGTATGGAGATTTTGAGCTGAGAACTGCATCACAAGCAATAGTTACCTATAAGAAAAACCCAGACACAATAGATAAAAGCAATCTGAGAGGACAGCAATTTCTAGGGAGTGAATTTAAAAGCTGATTAGTGAATACTAATATGTAAAATACTTCATCTGAAAAAACTTCATGCCCCACAACTGTCATAAAAATGAGATGCTTAGTTTTGGGACCTAGCATCTTTCCCCTGGATTGAGCAAGGTTCTGTCTTCAGTCTAGAGTTTGTATCATTGACAATAACACAAGCTATCAAAGAAACCACCCATCTACTATTTTGTAAAGTTGAGTTCAGGGGTCACATTTAATAATTCCTACTTCTTTAGCAAGTGAGGAAGAAGCATGAGAGCATGAGATGAATAATGTACAAGGGTCAAATTAAGCATGAGAATGCCTAGGTGTGTGTGTTCCTTCTAGCAAAGGCACACCCAGATATCCGATATCTGCAACTCATCATCTAAAGGCATGTGGTCAAGGGCACATTAATAGAATATCTGCAGCATGGCTCCATTTCCTAATCTAGAGCAGATGTGACCCAGCATGGGGACATGCCTAGGTGTTTCTGTGCCAGACCAGTCCACCTCCTACGCAGATCTATGAGGTCCAGCTCACCACCAACTAACCACAGAAGAGAGCAAAGATAGTTTCTTTGCCTTCTTCAAAGTCCTAATCGACCCTGGCAATATGCCCAACATTACATTTGCTATTTGGATAATGATACAGCTATTTTTTTTTTCCTAACTGTCTTTAAAATCGCATTGTCTGGTGGTATTGTAAAATGGTACCGCCAGTTTGGAAAACAATCTGGTAGTTCTTTCAACTATTAAACAGAGTTATCAAATGACCCAGTTAGCCTATTTTTAGGTGTCTATCCAAAAGAAATGGAAACTTAAGTCCACAGAAAAAAGGTATATACATGAATATTCACACAATTATTACTATTCAAAAGAAACTCAAATGCCCACTAACTGACGTATGAAAAAATAAATGTCACATGTTCATACAGTGGAATATTACCCAGCCACTAATTAAAATGAAGTACAAAAATATGTTTCATCATGAGTTAATCAAAAGTTGCATGATTCTCTTTGCATAAAATGTTTAAAAAAATCCATAGAGGCAAAAAGTAGTTTAAGTCATTGCCTAGAGGTCGGGAGGTTGGAAGTTGGGGAATGTGGCTAAAGTATGGGAAGGTTCTTTGTGGTGCCTAAAAATACCCTACAGTTGATTGTAATCACAGATTCCCAGCTCTGTGAATACAGTAAAAACAACTAAACTTAAAACACAGCACAACAGCTCCAGCCTTCTAAATCACTGGCCCACCATCACCCACACACTGTCAGCTGCCTCACGCCAAACATCCAGGAAGTTTTGGAGGCTGTCAATCTTTACAGGATTAGGCTGCTTATCTTTCTCCCCCAGATTAGCAAGTGGATTTGAACTTTTGACCTCTCAATTAGCAGGATGACATGTTAGCAGTAGACTACTAGGATTCCTTACATCACTCACATCCTGTAAAATTAGCCGAACTTCGCAGCTAAATGTTTTCACCTGGGCAGCAATGAAGACTGATCAGAGACTGTCCCACTCCCATCCAGAAATCCTATCTGTTCAACAATATCCTAGTACCTACCTTCCTCCCGGCTCTCCTGACTGGCTATACAACAGCATCCCTATACGTCTCCTTCTTAGTACTCCCCGCCCCCCAGTCTCTCCACAGCAGCTAAAGTGATTCACAAAGAAAATCAGATTCTATTTTTCCTAACTTTAAAATTCCAGTATTACACTGAACACCAGCAACTGATGACATTATACAAGGAAGGAACAAGGAATGGGTCATTGAACTCAAAAGGCTGATAGGGTATTATGACTCAGGCATCTATAAGCATAGTTAAACGTTTTAGAAGAGATCTTCTCATTCATCTCTTACAAGGGCAAGAGCACAAATTAACCTTCCCGTTGAATGTGCAATTCACATGGCACTCCTTACTAGGAGTGCTTCTAGAAAACAGGACTGAGTTCCCCTAAAAGCGCATTCTGGATTGCATGGGTCTGGGCCATGCCGCAGTCAGGGTACAGCAACCTAATCTCTTTGGTCTGATAGGATTTCTTTGTCACATCACTGATGTCCTGCATTGTTTCCCTGACCTGGAAACTTTTTATATTCCAGTTTGCATTGCATAATGATTTCGACTAAGATTTTTCCTTGAATATCCTTTGTTAAGTGGCACTCAATAAAATGTCCTTAGACTTCTGGGCCACTATAAAATACTGACCCTGTGTTGTGTAAAAATCACATAGAGCCCCTTGAAATGAATTTCAGGACCCATCATCCTATACTTACACTGCAAATTATCCTTCCCTTGGATTTGTAACCTGGGGTAGAGTGAGGAAACCTGGCTCCACCCCAAGACTCTGTGAGCCTCAAGTTCAATAATGTGCTGCAGTTCCTACAAACCAGCTCACAAAATCCAATAGTAAAATTTTAATAAATTTTGCAAGAGAGTTGTTAAACCCAGCCATAATTAAAAAATAAATAGTAAGGTTGCAAGTAGAAATACCATTTAAGCCAGCCATTCCACTTCTGGGAATTTACCCTAAAGAAACCATAACTGTCACCCAAGCAGATATATGCACACCCATGTTTATTGTGGCTTTGTTCACAAAGCAAAGAGCTGGAAACAACCCAAGTGATCATCAACAAATGAAGGGATAAAGAAGCTCCGGTGTATTCACACAATGGAATACTATGCAACACTGGAAAAACAAGGAACTCATGAAATACTATGCTAAGTGGATGACCCTAGAAAACATTATGCTGAGTAAAATATCTCAGTCACAAAAGGACATATATTGCACAGGGGCACTGTTGTAAAACAGGACTGATGCTGGGGCTGAGAAAGATAGAGAAGAAGGGGAGGAATGATGTATACTGCATTGCAATACATGAGGAAGAGAACTGTTTAAAAGGGATATATGATTAGGTGTTATTGTCATGACAGGAGTCCAGAAGGAAGGCTGCACAGTGCAGTGGACTTGGGAGGAGGGATTGCATAGCAATTAAAGAGTTTTTCTTTTACTCATCAAGGAGAAAAGTGAACTGGTGGGGAGCGGCAGGGAGAAAAATGCAACAATGAATGACTAGAAACCCTAAGTCTCTGGAAACATTCATTAAAACTAATAACAAAAAATAAATTATAGAAAACAAAATATACTTTTAAAGATAATATTCAAAAGTCATCACTTTCTGTTTTACCCTATCTTTCTATTATTATGTCATCTTGAAGTTATTACTTTGTTGCTATTGCTGAGAATATACACAGCAAAGCACATACCAGTTCCACAGTTTCGACCTGTGCAATTCAGTGACACTGATTATATTTTGTGACTTATGCAACTATTCTCACCTTTCTTTTCTGAGTTTTCTTCCCCTAATAACAAAAATCTGCTGTCCTCTGGGGTTACTATTTGCTCTTTTGAGTTCTTCTTTCATTTTGACCCCATGTGGATAGTTCTTAGACAATCATAATACTCAGTAACAATGAAACTAAATTATTACTTGATTTTACGAAGACTTCAATGCACATCCAAAAACTTCTCCAACAGGGTAAAAAGGGGAGCCACAGACTGGGAAGAATTATTTGGTAATGACATATCAGATAAGAGACTTACATCCAGAAATTATAAAATACTTGAGCACCACAACAAGATAAAGGTAAATAATCCAATTGAAAAATGGGCACAGGATATGAACAGACACTTCACCGAAGAAGACATTCAGATGGCTAACAAGCATATGAAGAAATGTTCAAAATCCCTAGCTCTAAGAGAGATGCAAATCAAAACAACTATGAGATATCATCTCACCCCAGTCAGAATAGCAAAATTTAACAGAATAGCAAGCAACAAATGCTGGCGAGATTGTGGAGAAACTGGAACCCTTATTCACTGTTGGTGGAAGTGTAAAATGGTGCAACCACTATGGAGGGCAGTATGGCACCTTCTTAAAAAGTTGCAAATAGAGATACAATTAGACCCAGAAATTCCACTACTGGGAATATACCCCAAAGAGACCATAAATGACATCCAAGCAGATATGCACACCCATTTTTATTGAAGCTTTGTTCACAATAGCAAGGAGCTGGAAACAACCTAAGTGTCCATCAACAAATGAATGGATAGAGAAGCTGTGGTATATTCACACAATGGAATACTATGCTGGATTAAAAAACAAGGAACTCATGCAATATTATTCAAAATGGGTAACCCTGGAGGACATTATGCTGACTGAAGTATCTCAGTCACAAAAGGACAAATACTGCATATTGCCACTGTTGTAAAACAGGACTGACCTCAGGGTTGGGAGGAGACTGAGAAAGATGGGTTCAATAATGTATACTGCTTTGAAACAGAGGAGGGAGAAAACTGTTTAAAAGGGATATGTTATTAAGTATTTCTGTCATTACAGGAGTCCAGAGCGAAGGCTGCATAATGGAGTGGACCTGCAGGGAGGGATTCTAAAATGATGAAAGAATTTTTCTTTTACTTTTCCAAGAGGGTAGTGCAATACGGGGGACGGTTGGAAGAGGAGAAAAGTGAAACAATGAATGAATGGAAATACAAAGTCTCTGTAAATTTTCATTGAAATTAATAATAATTTTTTTAAATGAAAAAAAAACCTTAGCCTTCAAGGAAAAAAAAAGAAGACTTTGGGGAATATATTTGTTTTAAGGCTAAAGATTATCTTAAGGGCAATTGTTCAAAGGGTTCATTTAGCTTTCATAATTCCAGAAGTCTAGAGTCAGTAAAAATTCCAAATTCTATTCTGAATTTTCTCTCTTTTGATCAGAATTGCTCTATAGAATCTTTGATCAAAATGTTTTTTGACAGTGGTCAGGCGCCAACCAGTTCTTCTTGTGTCAAAACAAAGGAAGCAGGAGTTGACAGAGGCAGTAAGTCAAATATTTCCGTCCCTCATCCTATTACATAGAGTTGGACAATGACTGAGGAGGATAGAAGGAGAACTGATGCCTTTGAGCTGTGGTGCTGGAGAAGAGTATTGAGAGTACCATGGACTGCCAAGAAAACAAACAGATTCATCCTGGAGAGGGTTAAACCAGGAGATTCCTTGGACACAAGGATTCTGAGGCTCCATCTGACATACTTTGGACATGTTGTAAGGAGGGACCGGTCCTTGAAGAGGGACATCATGCTTGGGAGGGTGGAGGGACAGCACAGGAGGGGAAGGCCCTCTATGAGGTGGATTGATTCAGTGACTCGGGTAATCGGGATGTGTGTATCGAAGACGGTGTGATTGGCACAGGACAGAGCAGAGTTTAGGGCTGTTGTACATGGGGTTGCTATGAGTCGCAAGTGATTCGACGGCACATAACAACAACAACAACAACATCCTTTTACTGACTCTCTTGCAAATCAAGAGGTAGGAAGACTCACTAAGTGCATTACTATTTAATTTTATGCTTTCTGAGTGGTGGAATTCTATTTAAGTGTGCTACTCTGCATTTGTTCTCAATGTCATACTCAGTAATGTCATGCTAGCAGGTTGACATTGTCCATGGTAAGAATATTTACACCACGGAAACCAGAAAAGGGAGAAAAAACCAGAGAGCCACAACTGTACCACTCCTCAATTTCCTGATATCCAGAATGAAGGTGATAAATTTGAGGCTCTAATATAGATGAGGAGCCCAGAAGGCAAGAACCTCTGTACAGTACACTGTGAGAGGTAGTTTACCTTTTACTACCCGAAACTAAAATATACCTTGGATGGGAAGAAGAAGAGATGGGTGGGGTGGGGATGGGGGCTGGGGGGGCACAAATTACTCAATTTCTGTTATTTAAAAGTTTATTTCATTATCAAACACTAAAAAATGTAAAAAAGTTTAAAAAGACAACACAGTAGCTAACATCTTCTAGACAGATAACTTACTGGTCGTCATCAGATAAATTCAGGCTTCTCTCTCTCTCTATTCCACCTTCCAAATAATTTTTTATTTCTCTTAAAAATTCTTAAAATATTTTAATTTTCTAAGACTCTATGCTGTTGATAGGGTCTCTATGAGTCATAGTCAGCTCAATGGCACCTAACACAGGAACATATTAAACACCATAGCTTGTAGTTTTGAGACTTTATACTACACAATTTTATAAATTACAGAGTTCTACAGCACTTCCTTTTTAAATAGTCATACATCAAGCTATTTTTTAATATCATAGTAATAAAATATTTTTCAAAGCATTTTTATTAACTTTTTTACATAAAGCCTTTTCCTTAATGAGTGAATGAGAGAAAAATATTTCTCATCACTGCCTTGCTTCACTATGAGCAGAAATAAGAATTATATTAAACAAGAGCAGTAAGAACCCTCTACAGTAGAGAAATAAGTTTAAGTATATAATTTCAAGGAACAGGACAAAGTAAGACCATTTTGCTCACTAATGTATTTTATCCTTTGTAACAGTAACATAATTCAACCAGAGAATTAGGGGTGAGGGAAAAGATTACTTAATTCTGCATACAATACTCAACATTTAAAACTAAAAAAAAGAAGTGTCACGTTTAATAATTAGACTATAAAACTCCAAGATATAAATGTCCCAAATTTTCATTTCTATGGGTTTTAACTTTATTATAAACCAGTTCAGAGGTGAATGGTGGACACTTAGTCCCTAATGACAGTCCAAGCACCAGTGTGCTCTCTTGGCAAGCGCAAGAGAGCAGGTGTCCACAGAGACACAGCCATATAACGCTCAGAAGACTCTGGCACCTAGACATCTGGCTCTGGTGCTAGCAACACTGGAAAAGGGAAAAAATGAACTGGGATGCCTAAACTCAAACAACTCTGACCCCACTGTCACTTATGGCTAGGCTCTGAGAAGTCAGGGGATGCATGGAGTAGAAAAAGAAATGGCAGGCATGGAGGAGGAAATATAGAAACAAGAAAAGTAGGGGAAATGTTGTTGCTGTTGTTCTTAGCTGCCATTAGGCTCGCCCCTTATTCATGACAATATATATATATGCATTAAATACTGCTCAGTCCTGCACCTATCCCTGATTGGCTGCAGATCTGATTATTATGACCTCTAGGGCTTTCATGGCTGATTTTGTGGAAGTTAGTCATCAGGTCTTTCTTCCTGATTTGTCTTCCCAGTCTGGAAGCTCTGCTGAACACTGCTTAGCATCACAGCAATATACAAGCCTCCCAAGACAGAAAGCAGTGGCTGCACATGAAGGGCTCTGGTCAGGAATCAAACCACTGCCTCCTACATGGAAGGTGAGAATTCTACCACTGAACCACTGCCACCCCACAGGTCCCCTAGGTACTCAGTGTCAGCTTACAGGTGTGAGGATCAGAGTCAGAACTGTGTTTCTCTGCACCACCAGAATGATTCAGGAAGATTAAAAACTCTCAAGAAAAGTTAATTGAAAAAATGAAAAGAGAAGGAAGTGAAGGAAGAAAAACTCACCATTAAAAGTGTTTAAATACCTGGAAAGTTACACACACATGTTTATTGTGGCTTTGTTCACAATAGGAAAGAGTTGGAAACAACCCAAGTGCCATCAGCAAACGAATGGATAGAGAAGAAGTAGTATATTCACACAATGGAATACTATGCTGCATTGAAAAACAAGGAACTCATGAAATATTATACAAAATGGGTGACCCTGGAGGACATTATGCTGAGTGAAATATCTCAGTCACAAAAGGACAAATATTGCATAGGGCCACTGTTGTAAAACAGAACTGACATCAGGGTTGAGGGAAGACTGAGAAAGGGGATAAATGATGTATACTGTACTGAAACAGATGAGGGAGAGAATTGTTTAAAAGGGATATATGATTGGGTATTATTGTCATGACAGGAGTCCAGAATGAAGGCTGCACAGTTGCGTGGACTTGGGGGCAGGGGTTATATAACAATAAAAGAATTTTTCTTTTACTTTTCAAAGAGAAAAACAAATTGGGGTGGGGGGAGGGGTAGACAAGGAGAAAAATGCCATTATGTTAAGTCCCCTCTACTCTTCAGCTACCTTAACTGGTCTTGTAAATTATCAATAGCTGTGGGATGAGAGAGAGACAGAGAGAGAGCATGAGTGCGAGAGCGCATTTTTCACACTAAGTAGCAAGACTTGTGGCAACAAGACTTAAGATGAGCAATAAATACCCTGATGATGGTGGTGGAGAGACTGTAGCATTACTGTAGAGAAACTGTGGCAAGGTGTGACCTGAGGATTCTTGCATTTGTGCTAGCCATAGTTAAAGGTTTCACTGTTCTTGC
>NW_006399781.1:686973-700696 GCF_000299155.1 Elephantulus edwardii | reverse complement strand
AATTCTGGACTCTTGTGATAACCATAATACCCTATCATACATCGCTTTTAAATTATTCAGTCCCTCATCTGTTTCAGTGGACAAATATTGCATGGTGCCACTGCTGTAAAATGGGACTGATATTAGGGTGGGGGTAAGACTGAGAAAAACTGGATAAATTGTGTATACTGCACTGAAAAGGTGACTTATAACTGCTCTGAGGCAAACCTTGCTAGATGATTCAAGAAACCAGAGGCTTCTTGAAATTGTGTTGCTGAACTGAAACTGGAGCCTATATTAATTGAGGAATTATGCCTTGGGACTAGTACGCTAAAACCTCTATTTGCATTGGACGATACGCTTTGCCTCCTCCACTCTCCAACTCTTCCCTAATAAACCCATTCTTGGTCCCATAACTGTGAGTCAACAACGAATAAACGAACCTCTTGCAGTTGGTATAGATCTAGAGTCACCGTGGGGCTGTGCTATGGGCTCTTTATCTGATTTCTACTCTGGAGCTATGAAAGACTGTGCTATTCTCACTCCATCATGCCCTTTCAGAGAGACACTCTTGGCCCTGTGCCCCCAAGTCCCATTTTCTGCTCTTTAGACAGTCCTCATGAAGAAGAAATCTGAAAGTGAACTCATGTTACAACAGAGTTGCTGCAGACCAGGGATTCATAAATATTTGATGGTTTTTCTAATCTCATTTTTGCTGTTGTTTTAAACGTGGCACTCTGCTACTTTTCCCAAACAAAATCTTACACAAAAGGTCAACACAAAGGAGAAAGTAAAATACCACGGTTCTCCTGATCCAAAGTCAGCCCCTCCACATCAGCCCCACAAACTCAGTTTGAAAATCTAAGCAACAGACTGTGGACCACAGATAGCAAGAAGCCCAGCCAACCTGGAGGACATCAGCATGAGCAATAGAGCCCAGGGCTGGAGGTAACGGGCAGCAACGGGTATGTAAGGTCCAAAGATAATGCAATGCCCCGCTGTGGGGCCTTCTTCCCGGAACAGGACCAGCCTGCCCATGTTGGTTCTCATCATGGTCCTCTTCTCACTCAGGGCCCCTCCTGGTCCCGGGCAGAGCACACACCTGACACAGACAGCCACGCGCATCTAGCTAGCAGCCGTGCACACTCACTGACCAGGGCCGGTAACTCCTCAATATTTGGTAGTGCTATTTCATAGTGGTCGGGGAATATAACAAGTTTGGCTTCGTCTTCATATTCATAATCGTCGCTATTTAAATCATCATCAGTATCTAGATCTGAGAAGACAAAAACAAAGAATAAGAGGTAAGGAAAGTGACATTCCATGCTAAGAGAGCACTCACAAGAGCAAAACAAAACCACAAGGTTGGAGTATCCTGGGGTGACACTGATGTGAATTCTCTCCTCTGTGTAACAAACAGTTCAACTGACCCAAACCAAAAGCCAAAGGTCTTTCCATCAGCCTATCTGAGTTTAAAAACTTATTCTAGTGAAAAACGTAAGGAAGAAACTACATAAACAATAAAGACCTACAAATAAAATAAGCATGCATGCTATACATCCTACTTTTAAAAACGTTTTGAGGACTACACTGCGATTTGTCTGTTACCTGACTTTTGATTTTACAAGAATTCTTGGAATATTTTTTCACACCAGTGTAAAATGTAAAAAAGGTTCCATCCTGAGTACAAAATGTTACTTTCGGCTAGTCCTAAACTCACTAATCTCTAGTTTGCTCATTTGTAACATGAAGAAAATAATATTTATACCATACAATATATGTGCAGTTGCATAAGAAATTGTAGCCAATAATAGTCATGCTCTATTTTTACAATAATGGTCTTATGCAGCATTTGTCCTTATGAGACTGAGTTAGTTCACTTAGCATAATGCTCTCCAGTCTCCTATACATTTATGTTCTCTCTCGCTGACTCTCTCTTGTGCTCATGTGCTCTCTCTCTCTCCCTTTAACTCTCCTTCCCTTCTTCTTTCCTTCCTTTCCTCTCTGTCTCTCTCTCTCTCTGTCCTTTTTATCACCATTTCTGTCTCTTCCCCTTACTCTCTCTCTCTCCCCCCCTCTCATCTCTAAGTTGCTGAGGTACTACACAGTGAGCCAGAAGGGAAATCCTGTAAGTAGTCATGTTGTCCTTGTGCTGTGGAGAATTCTCAGTAAGAAAGATGAGCTCCTCTAGCCCATTATCAGGTCAAGTCTCTTCGTGTGGCTAATCTCTGGTAAAGGTTAGGCAAAGGCTCTAGGAAACATCTTGTCACAATATTTACACAGGCATTTCAGCCTCATGTCCACACAGATGCCAGCATCATGGATTGTGTTTGTGTATTTACACATTTAGAACTATGGTGACCATGAACTACAGATCTATATTCCACCACTCACATGCAGATACAAACAGGTACACAGACACACAAATATGATTCTGTAAATAGAAGGATGTGAATTTACTAGACAGAGACGTTGCCTAAAAACCAAAGGATCTACATTGTGTTGCTGCCTGAGTATCCCTCCAACAAAAATCCTAGTCTCTTTTTGGGTACACATCTGCTCTTATGAAGTCAAAGGGCAGCTTGAAGAAAAAAGGGAGATATAGCTATAAAGTCATTTGAATATTTTAATAGGAGTCTGAAAAATAATTTTTTTAAGACTCGAAGTGCCAAAATATGGAACCAAATGCCATTAAATAAATAGCAATGAGATTACTTTGACAAAAAGCAACCTCAAAGAAGTTTCAATGAGTATGTAAAATTATGAGTTACAGTTTAAGTGACTAAAGGCCTTTATTTAAAGGAAATAATTAAAATAAACTATATTATACATGTTAAAGAAATTTGAAGATGCCATTATTCAGTAAGAATGATGTACCAATCTGATGGAATATCACTCAAATGGTTTTTTTTTTAATTTTTTTGGCTATCGAGAAATGTGGAAAATGTGTAATATCAAAATGTAAAGTGTATCTTATTAAACAACTTTTTAGATGTTATATTCACAGATAAGAATTAGAATGAAACTGAACAAATACAAAAACAAATGTTTATCTGGATGGATGAATGAATGTTCCTCTGTTTTTAAATTTTTTTCCTTATTATAGATGTAATATTATATATATACTTTTTAAAATGCCTGAGTATAAATCTTTTGTTTGTGAGTATAAATCTTTTGTTTGTAGGTTCAGATATGGCTCATATAAGATAATTTCTAAGTGACTCTTTTCCATGGAAAATGTACCTTTTGGTAATTCAAATCTTACCAAACACTCCAAAGAGTGTTAATAAAAGTCTCCTTGCTATAGAGTCAGAATTGATTTATTGTTGACCTGCTAATGGTTTTCCAAGGCTAATAAGAAAAGATTTCTCATCTTTCTCCCAAGGAGAGGCCAATGGATGCTAATTGTCTTTGGGCTACCAGCACAATTGCCTATGCACTTGGCCACTGTTGTGTTGTTGTTGTTGTTATGTGCAATTGAGTTACCTGCAACTCATAGTGACCCCATGTACAACAGCTCTGAATTCTGCCCTATCCTGAGTCAGTCTCACTGACTTCAATACACCTACCTCCTTGACCCCAGTTACTGTGTCAAGCCATCTCATCTGAGGTCTTCCTCTCCTGTGCTGTCCCTCCACTCCTTCAAGCAAGATGTCCTTCTATAAGGATTGGACCTTCCTGGCTACGTGGGCAAAGTAAGTGAGACAGAGCTTCCAAATCCTAGCCTCTAAGGAGAAACTTAGTTTCACCCTCTCCAAGACAGACCTGTTTGTTTTCATGGCAGTCCACAGAATGTTCAAGACTTCTCCAGCACCACTTTGCCACTAGACCTCCCAAAAGAGTGTTAGAAAAAATCCTACTCTGGCATTTATTAGTTATATAATCCTGGGAAAGTTTCCCAAGTTCATTTTACTCATGAGTAATTCATAGGCAATATTATCTATTTCCCCTGACTGCTGAAGCGATTAAAGTACAGTATAGGGTCTGACAGATGACAGGGTTTCAGAAACAGGAGCCACAATCATAATCTTCATCACCTCCTCTACATTCATGAAAACAACAATGTCAAAAGAATAAAAGAGATGCCTCCTCTTCGCTTTGCCTGTCCAAGTTCCAAAGCTAATCTGTAAATAGGTTTGACCTCATGATATTATGGGTGAAACCTCTCTACAGGAACTGAATAAAAAGAGGATGCATTGGCAGTCTGCTGTCAGGGAACTCTCCAGCGTACTGAAGAGCAATGGTATCTGTCTGGAGACTAAGGTGCCCCTGATCCAGGCCATAGTCTTCGCAATTACTTGTTTTATCAGAAAGCTGGACAATGACTAAGGATGGTAGAAAGATAATTGATGCCTTTGAGCTGTGGTACTGGAGAAGAGTATTGAATATATCGTGGACTGTTAAGATAACAAACAAGTTTGTCCCGTTTATGTTTATGTTATGTTCGTCTGACATACTTTAGACATGTTGAGAGGAGGGACTAGTTCTTGGCAAGAGACATCTGGTTTAGATGGGTGGAAGGACAGCGCAAGAGAGGAAGACCCTCGATGAGACTGACTGATTCCGTGGCTGGGGTAACGAAGGTAGGTGTGTCACAGACAATAAGGTTGGCACAGGACAGAGTGCTATTGTGCTATTGTACACAGTTCACTATGAGTCACAAGTGACTCAATGGCACATAACAACAACAGCATAAACTTCTGATGGTTCTAGACTATAAGCAGTGAACACAAGAGATGGGTCTTATTCATCTTCATTATCCCTCATCCTGGGACACATTTGTCTGTTCAGTCGCTGTCTGCAGAATGAGGATATACATTTGGATGGTAATACCACCAATGTGCTTTGGACAACAAAGCAGAAATCACAAAAAAAACTTGTTTTGGCTCTTTGTTTATGGAAAAGAAAAACATATTTGAGAAAAAAATGCCAAAACAATAAAACTACAACATAGTACACCAACTTTATTTTCTTTTTATAATTAAGCAAGATAAAAAGAACTATAATCTTTTCCAAATATCTTAATCTACAGGAGAAGGTCAGTGGAGGTAGCCTACACTCTGATTTCCTGGGACAAATAAGATTTCTCCTGTATATACATAACCCCACAACTCTAAATAAAATCAGAAATTTCCAGTTTAATCTTCTTTGAGTTTCATCACCCTAAAAACATCTTGATCTTGCAGACCGTCAGGAGGGGCCAGTCTTTGGGAAAAGACATCATGCTGGGAAAGGTGGAGGGTCAGGATACGGAGGAAGACCCTCCACAAGATGAACGGACATGGTGACTGTCTGATGAGTTCCAGTGTGTCAGAGGTGGTGAGGCTGGCGACCACAATGTGAGCACTACACGATCACGAGGATGGAGCAGGATGAGGCACGGCTCAGAGCTGATGTCCATGGGGCCATGATGAGTCACGGTCCACTAGATGGTGGCACTAAACAGCAATGACAATGAATCTGTCTAGTGGAGGAACCTAATGAGAAGCTATACCTTATGAACTGGTACAACTGGGACCCCCAACTTCTTCCTACCAGGCATGACTCTCTCTTGTGGCTATTAGCTAACAACATCTACAGGAGCTACTTTGAAAAATTAACCAAAAAAGACAAAAATGCCTACCATACCTCTACATCAGTGACCCTTCCAGATTACTGAGAGAAGGACCAGTACCATACCACACTCACATGTCCAACAAAGTACCTTGTCTAAGCTATGAATCAGCATGGCAGAGAAATGGACTCCTAAATAAAGCCAGTCCTCTGGTTCCACCTCAGAGTTCTCTTGGACTACTTCTTTGTTGGAGGTTACTGCTTGGTTGTTCCTGCACTGTGAAATGTTGTCATCTATTTACCTTTTTTCTTTTTCCTTAACTTTTTATTGTGACTAGGTTTAGAAGAGGTCACAGCAGTAGGGACATTATAGTCAACATGAGATGAATCTTAGCTGAAAGTAGAGAGTATCAGAGGAATTTCTGTCTGTGTTTCATTTGCAATACAAAGGCATTTAACTGTGTGGATTACAGTAAATTGTGGCAAACCTTGAGAAGAATGGGAATTCTGGAACACTTGATGTTATTCATGTGAAATCTGTACTTAGATCAGGAGGAAATAATCAGAACAGAGTAAGGAAATACTGCATGGTTCAAGATAAGGAAAAGAGTGTGTTAAGGATGCATCCTATTTCCCTATCTTTTCAATCTATATGTGAAATAAGTCATTCGGGAGGTTGGATTTTATGAGAATTGAAGGAAGATTCATCAACAACCTGAATTATGCAGATGACACACCCTTGCTTGCTGAAATTGAGGAGGATCTAAGTGGACCTCGCTAGAGTACTAAAGAGCAATTATGTCAGTCTGGAGAGTAAGATACACCTGATATAATCTATGGATTCATCAGAGAGCTATTCATGCTATTCATCAGAGAGCTGGACAGTGACTAAGGATGAAAGAAGAATCATCAATGCCTTTAAGTTATGGTGCTGGTGAAGAGTGTTGAACATACTTTTCTTGGATTGCCAAGAAAACAAACAGGTCTGTCCTGAAGAGAGTGAAACTAAGCTATTCCTTGAGTACAAGGATTTTGAAGCTCTGTCTCACATATTCTGGGCATGTTGCAAGGAGAGATCAGTCCTTGGAGAGGGACATCATATTTGGAAGGGTGGAGGAACAGTGCAGGAGAGGAAGATCCTGGATGAAATGGATTGACTCAGTGACTGGAGTAATGAAAATAGATGTGTCAGAGATGATGAGATTGGCTCATGACAGGGCAGGATTCAGAGCTATTGTACATAAGGTCATAATGAGTTGCAGACAACGCAACAGCATATAACAACAGGAAGTTATTTTGATGCTCCAGTCTCCATACCAAAAAAAAAAATTGATCCATTTACTTGTGAAGATGAAAAAGGGTTGGATGGGATACAGTGATATGGCAAGGTTCAGATCTACTGTTCATAGGGTTTCTATGAGCTGTACTCACCTCAAAGGCACCTAACAATAATAACAACAACACATTTGTATTCCTGATGACAATCCCAGATTCCCGGCTTCCTAAAAACAGCTACACTAGGAATATTAACTAAAAGGTTGGTGGTTCAAATTCCCAGAAGCAATTCAGAAGTAAGGCAGCCTTGAATCATGTAGAACACAGTTCTTTGCACACAGAGTCACTGTGAGTCCAAATGAACTTGACAACAACTAAAACATGCAATATATTTTCCTATCACATAAATAATAAATTTTATATCCCTTTATCCCCCAAATTCACAATCCTGCTAACTATTGTAATCATCTTTCTAAAATACAACCTAAAAATTAATAAAAGTGTTCCAAGCTTTTGCCATTCACAGAACCACAAGACAAGTCAGTAATTTTTTCATAGCACCTTTAAGTCAAAAGAAATATCATATAGTTCTACTTATTGGGGAGCTAGTATACATAATTAGTATATATATCATAATATCCTAGCAACCATTTAAAGAAACAATACAATTGCAAAGAAATGTTTTATTTCATCCTTAAACAGCTACAATTCCTTACTAATGGGATGTGTGCACTTACTGGACAATTTCTCTTTGAATCAGTTTGGGCACTACCACCCTCATATTCTGTTCACTAATTCTGATAAGGCATTTGCTTTTTTTTTTTTTTTTGCGTCCCTGAGTGGTGTAAGTTGTTAACACATTCAACTGCTAAGCGAGAAGCTGAACATTTGGGCCCACCCAGAAGTTCATCAGAAGAAATGTCTGGCAGTCTATTTCCCAAAATCCAGCCACTGAGAATCTTATGAAGCACAGTTCTACACTGACACATATTAAATCATTATGAGTTTATAATCATTCAAAGGAAACTGGTTCGTTACATTCTTTTTCTCAAAACAGACATGCACACACACCACCACCATCACCACCACCCCAAAACCAGCTTCACATATATGAAGTTATTGGAGAGAAAATAGGAGGGCTTAAACTCAGGAAATCAAAAGATGAATTGCACTAGGAAAATTTGCTGTCATGGACCTCTCCAGAATGCTGAAAAGCAAGGATGTCAGTTTAGAGACTAAAATGTACCTAATCCAGGGCATAGTCTTTGCAATTACTTGCTATGCATCAGAGAGCTGGACAATGACTAGGAATGACAAAAGAAGAATCGATGCCTTTGTATTGTGGTGCTGGAGAAGAGTCTTGAACATACCATGGACCACAAGAAAACAAACAGGTCTGTCTTGGAGAGGGTGAAACCAAGTTTCTCCTCAGAAGTTAGGATTTTGAAGCTCCATCTCACATCATTGGGCACATGTCCAGAGAGACCAGTCCTTGGAGAAGGGCATCATAATCAGAAGGGTGGAGGGACAGCGCAGAAGAGGAAGACCCCAGATGAGCTGGATTGATACAGTAACTGGGGCAATGGAGGTTGGTTGGTATGTCGGAATTAGTGAAACTGGCTCAGGACAGAGCAGGGTTCAGAGCTGCTATACATACAGGGTCATTATAGGTCACAGGTGACTCAATGGCACATAACAATAACAACAATGCTGAACTCCTCAAGCTAACAGTTCATACAATGCTGAAGCATCACTGTGTCCCCCTGAAGATTTAAAATGTCCCATAGTGTCCCTATGAGTCCAAGGGACCACCCTAGGTTGCCTAAGAACACAGTTTGGGAACCAGTGTTAGCAGGGAACAAATCTTTAAGCACGGTGTATGTGCAGGCTCTCTCTTGAAGGATGTGCAAATGGAAAACAGGACTATTTTCACCACATATCTGAGAAACAGGACAGGAAGGAGAAATTCACTCTTCAATGTATAGTCTCTTTTTCCTTTATAATTCTAAACATTTTATGCTATGCACGATAAAATACTTTTCAAATTCTTAATTTCAGATTATTTTTAAATTATTAATAATTTAAATTATGTACAATTTTTTCAAATACTATAAAAAGATGTATAAAACGTAAATTTTTCTTCAATTGTCAATAATTATAACTACCAGTGAAATAGGAGGAAAGCCAGCCTATGACCAAGCTACAGGAAAGGTTCTTTTAGGGGAGCTCTGGTGGCCTGGTGGCAAGGAGCTGCAACTACAATCCCAGTGGCTCATGGTTCGAATCCACCAGATGCTCTGCCGGGAAAAGGAGGGACAATCTCCTCCTGTACCAGTCAGATCTGATTTGACGGCACACTCACACACACAAAAAAAAAAAAAAGAAAAGAAAAGAAAGGTTCTTTTTTTTTCCTTTTGGTCAGAAATATTTAATTATTTATGAATATTCTTTTTCTTTCTTTTTAAGAAAGGTTCTTAATGGCTGATTCACTGGATGCACATAAAAGCAATGAGACAAGTAAGTGAGTGGGCCATTGAGAGACCTGAGGAAAGCCACTCAACACCAGCTAATGGCCTCCGTGTCCCTCATGAAATCAATATTGAAGGATTTGGTGGTTTCGGTGTCATTGTTGAGCCAATAGCAAAGAAATTAGTCACAGTTATCAAGGGAATGGGGGGAAAGTGCCATCTAAAACAGCACAAAGTCACCAGTATCATAAGGTGAAACAGAGGCACACCCCTTTCCGTACATGGGGAGAATACTCTCTTTTGGTGGAAACAGAACTAGAGCCCTGAGGTCTTGCTCTTCATAATTCCAGTGATCCCTCAAAATGGCTTCTCAAGACCCATTTTCCCCTTTTCTTGAGTTACAGACTCCCAGCTTACAGCAATGAAGCTAATAAAAAGGCGTTCTTTTTCAGTCAACCTACTAATAGGTGTGGTTCTATCGCCACTGTCTGACCTGATAGATGTAAATTCAAGTAGAATTGATGAGAATTCTGATAAAGCAGAAGGTAACTTTGTTAGGATATAAAGAGTTTTGTCTTTCTACCTTTCTGCTGTCTAAAAAAAGAGAGATGATGGCTGGAGTTTTAAATGCTATTCTGAGCCATGAAGCCATCAGGAGATTTGAATTCACAAGCAGGTTGGATGGTGGAGCAGAAACATGGGAAGAGATCAGATCCCTGCTGAACAGAAAACTATCAGCCTGTTGTTGTTAGGCATCAAGTATGATTCACAGCAACACTATGAACAACCAATCAGAACCCATCCTGAGCCAGCCTCATGGTCTCCGGTCTCCAATACTCTCAGATGATCAGCCTAGACTTGCTGTTTACCAACATCTCTGTTAGTAATTGATTTAAGTCACCAATACAACCACTCTTACTGACCAACATTGTTAAGTTCCAAAACCAGGTCTTTATATGAAAATTGATATGTGAAAACAGAAGCTGACTACAAAGATTGTAGTCTTCAATATGGATTGAATTGAAGCTCAACATCAAGAAAGCAAAGATTCTCACCACTGGGCCAACTGGCAGCACCATAATAGTTGAAGAGATTGAGATTGTTAATAATTTCAGCTTGCTCATTTCTACAATCAACACTCTTGGCACCAGCAGTCTGGAACCCAAAAGGTAAATTCCATTAGGAAAATCTCCTTTTAGGGACCTCTCCAGAGTACTAGAGAGCAACAGTGTCAATCTGGAGACAAAGGTGTGCCTGACCCAGGCTATGGTCCTTGAAATTACATGGTATTCATCAGAAAGCTCTCTGATAGTCTTCTAAGAATTTATCAAGCTGAAATTGTTAACAATCTCAATCTCTTCTCCAACTATTATGGCGCTGCTAAGCCCAGGAATTAATGGAATACCAACTGACATATTTCAACAAACAGACGGTGCCATGGATGTGCTCATCAGATTGTGTAAAGAATTCTGGAGGACAACTACCTGGCCAACTGACTGGAAGAGATCAATATATAATCCCATTCAAAAAAAAAAGGTAATCCAATAGAGTGTGGAAGTTATAGAACAATATTTCAGTATGGATTGCGTCTCAGTATCAAGAAAGCAAAGATTCTTACCACTAGACCAAAAGGCAGTGTTATAAGGGATGGAGAGGAGACTAAAACTGTCATCAGCTTCATCTTGCTTGAATCAACGATTAACACCTTTGGTATGAGCAGTCAGGAAATAAGGAGATGCATTGCACTGGGAAAATCTGCAGTTAGAGACCTTTCCAAATTATCGAGGAGTACTGATGTCAGTTTGAAGACTAAGGTGTGTATGATTCAGGCCATAGTCTTTCCAATTACTAGCTATGCATCTGAGACCTGGACAATGAATAAGGATAACAGAAGAAGAATTGATGTCTTTGATTTGTGGTATTGGAGAAGGGCACTGAACATCCCCACGGACAGCCAAGAGAACAAATAGGTATGTCTTGGAGATAGTGCAGCCAGAGTGCTCTTTGGAGGCAAGAATGATGAGGCTTCGCCTCACATACTTTGGACTAGACTGCGCTATTCCTTGGAGAAGAAAATCATGTTGGGAAGGGTGGAGGGTCAGTGAAGGAAAAGAAGACTCTCCAACAAGTGGATTGGCACAGTGACTGGTACAATGGGCTTTTGTGTTTCAGGAACCGTGAGGATGGCACAGGGCAGGATTGAGTTCAGATCTTTTGTTCATAGGGTCACTGAGTTATATTCAACTAGAAAGCACTTAACAACAACAACCATCACTAATATCACACGCTAGCAAAATCCTGCTGAAGATTATCCAGAAACAACCGGAAAAGTACATTGACAAAGAACTAACAGAAATACAAACTGGGTTTAGAAGAGGTCATGGCACTAGAGATGTTATCGCCAATGTCAGATGGATCCTGGCTGACAGCAGAAAGTACCAGAAGGATGTCTATCTGTGTTTCATTGGCTATGCAAAGGCATTTGACTCTGTGGCTCACAACAAACTGTGGCTGACTCTGAGAAGAATGGGAATCCCAGAACACTTGATTGTGCTTTTGCGAAACCTATACTGCACTAGAAGCAGTCCTCAGAACAGAGAAAGGAAACACTGCATGGTTCAAAATCAGGAGGGGAGTGAGTCAGAAGTGTATTCTGTCTCCATATCTTTTCAATCTATATGAAGAACAGATCATTCGGGATCCTGGGCTTTATGAGGAAGAATGTGGCATCAGGATTGGTGGAAGACTCATCAACAACATACGTTATGCAGATGAAACAACCTTGCTTGCTGAGGAGGAACTGAAGTGCTTGCTGCAGAAGTTCAAAGACTGTAGTCTTCAATATAAATTTGAAGCTCAATATCAAGAAGACAAAGATTCTCACAACTGGGCCAATTGGCAGGACCACAATAGATGAAAAAGAAATTGAGGCTGTTAACAGTTACAGCTTTCTCGGCTCCACAATCAACATTCTTAACACCAGGAAATCAAAAGGGAATCAACTGAGAAAATCTTCTGTCGGGGATCTCTCCAGAGTACTGAAAAGCAATAATGTCCATCTAAAGACTAAGGTGCACCTAATCCAAGCTATAGTCTTCACCATTACTTGCTATTCATCAGAGAGCTTGGCAATGACTAAGGATGACAGAAGAATAATCGATGCCTTCAAGTTGTGGTGCTGGAGAAAAGTGTTGAACATACCATGACCACAAGAAAACAAATGTCTTGGAGAGGGTGAAACCAAGTTTCTCCTGGGAGGCTAGGGTTCTGAAGCTCCATCTCACATACTTGGGACACATGGCCAAAAGAGGATTGGTCCTTGGAGAAGGACTTCATGCTCAGAAGGGTGGCTGGACAGCGCAGGAGAGGAAAACTCCTGATGAGATGGATTTATACAGTGACTGGGGAAATAGGGTTAAGTGTGTTAGAGTCAGTGAGACAGGCCAGGCTTCAGAGGTGCTGTACATACGGTCGCTATGGGTCACAAGCAACTCAAAGGCACATAACAACAAAAACATCAGAGAGCTTCACAATAATTAAGAATGACAGAAGAAGAACTGATGCCTTTGAGTTGTGGTCCTAGAGAATATACACCATGGGCTACCAAGAGAACAAACAGGTCTGTCCTGGAGTGAGTGAAACCAAGTTGCTCCTTGAAGGCAAGAATCTGGATACCTCATCTCATATACTTTGGATATGTTGTCATGAGGGACCAGTCCTTGGAGCAGGACATGATACTTGGAAGAATGGAGGGACAGCATAGGAAAGGAAGACTGCAGATGAGATAGGTTGCCACTGTAACTGGGATAATGAGGGCAGGTTTGTCAGAGGCAATGAGACTGGCTCAGGATAAAACAAGTGTCAGAGCTGTTGTGCGTAGGGTCGCTATGAATCATAATTAACACATTGCTGCACACTTTTAAATTGACACCATGCTTAGAAACACATTTTTTTTTCCGCTATAGCCACCATTTGCAGCAATGTGTTAACTGGACAGCACATAACAACAAGAGCATCTATGTGAAAACGGAGGTTGACGACTTCAGACAGCAAAGTATAACCACATCACTATATAACTATCAAACCACACTAAAACGGAATTATACTATGCAAAGAGTTTTTAAATTGCCCGATAATTTGGACATTTTTTTAAAATATTTTTAAAAAATGTTAACTGTAGGAGCAGGGGTAGGGAGAAAAATGTACAATAATAAATGAATGGAAATCTGTAAACTTTCGTTAAAATATCAATAATTTTTTTTAATTTGTTGGGTTATGGGTTCTCCCACTATCGGAAAGAAAGCAAATCATTTTAAAACTTACCTTACCCAAAATGCTGTAAAACAAAAGAATCAGCTATTTAAAAAATTGTACAACGATACATTAAAGAAATAATCCATCATGACCAAGTGGGATTCATAACAGGCATGCAAGGATGGTTCAATATA
>NW_006399781.1:673606-684660 GCF_000299155.1 Elephantulus edwardii | reverse complement strand
AATGGAATTCCAAAATCTCTGTAGATGTTCATTGAAATGAAAAATAAACAAACTAAAATAAAAAAAAAATTGTCAGAGAAAACTAACTGCTGTTCACAGGGTCTCTATGAGTTGTACTCAGCTTGCACCAAACAATAAGAGACTCAAAAAAATAGCCTACTGAATCATGGCAAATAATACATGAAGTCTAAAATAACACTAATATACACCACAGATGATATTCAAAGCCCTGGCAGCCTGATGCTGCAGTGCTGAGAAAAATTTCTGCGGGAGGATTGCAGAGCGTTACACTTGCTATGCACAGCTCTCTGCAAAATGTTCTCTGAATGCTACTTTTTTTGTTAAAGTAAAAATCTTCCTTTGGCCTCCTCCCTCCACCATTAACCAAAAAAAAAAGCACTAACACAAGTCTTTCAAAAAGTGAAGTGATGTAAAGTGAATTTGGGGGAACAAGGATACCTGTCAAAACGTACTTGGTCAAATATGATCAAACCACTCCACTTCTTTTCTTGGGAAAACTTCATCAGAGTTTAATGGAAAACGTGATCACTTTTACAAGATGTAGAAGTCTATATTCATTTATAGAGACAAACTGGTTCTCCTGATTGAGAGAAACTGAAAAATCACCACTAGACATATTCCACAGTAATAATTATTAAGAGCAAGATCCACTAATGAATGCTAAATTAGTGTACATATCTTCGAGAAGAAATAAAATACTCAAATAATCTCATAGTATCACCTCCAAGACAATTACCAACTACAGTGCAACTATGCAGTGGTGAAACCCAGCACAAAGCTCTGCACCAAGAGACCAGAGTGAGCACTGTAACTGTGAAGCACTTCCATGTCAGGTCACTGCTCATAGCTGGCACAGAGAGGACACGTCACCTCTGTGGTTATCTTGCCATGGACATATAGCCTCTGACTTGCCAAGATAAATCATCAGACAAACCCACACTGAGGTATAGAAACAATGAACAATATAAACAAATGAACAAGATTCTTTAAGACGTTATAATCCCTTCCCCAGGGGAAAACAAGAATGCAGTCCCCAAAGCCACAAATTATACAGCTGTGTTTCCCACATTTGAGGAAATCACAGAGGTCAACACATCCTGAGTGCAACAGATAAACTTTGCCCTGGGAAAACTACTCATGATCATCTCCTGCCAGGTAAGTATGAAAGGGTACAATTATTAAAGACTAAGTCTAGAGAACTATTAGAGATTTAGGGAAATTACAGCAACATGCCAATAAATGCAACATAGGATTCTGGTTTGAATCACAGAACAGGAGCATGGTATTAATAAAAATTTTAAAAATTATTAAATCTGAAGACTGTAGTTTAGCTCCTTTTTTTAAAATGGCTCCTTTTTGTGTATTTCTTTTTTTTTTTTCTCAGTGTGTGCCATCAAATCAAATCCAACTGGTACAGGCAGAGATTGCCCCTCCTTCTCAGCGGAGCATCTGGTGGAAAATGGCTCTTTTTTAAGGCAGCAAAACTAAGCCAAACAATAGATGGGTCAATAAGGTGACTAATAACACAAGAAGGCACTCATTCTCAGAATAACCAGTTAGATAAGTGAAAAGGGCAGCATTTGGCAAGGATAAAATCCTGAAGGCAGAAAGGGATAAAGGATTGATGGAAATGAAGAAGTTGGAAAAGTAGGTTTATATTTTGTGCATTATAGTTAGAAAATAAAATGTCTATAAAGGTTGAATCAAAAATCAATTTACTAAACTTTGATTTAAATCCCAATTTTAAAAAAAGACAGCAAAGAAAGACTAGAAGCAGAATTACAATTACTCTCCACTAGCTATCTGTAAAACTGCTTCAAAACACACACACACACACACACACACACACACACACCCCCCGAGAGACAATGCTGAGAGTATCCTCTCCCACTAAGTAAACACAGTAACCTCCACTTAACTCTGTCCTTCTCATCCTTAAATTGCAGAACAGTAAGCACCACACTGCCCCAAATCCAATGCACACAGACAGGGAAGCAGGAAGAAGGGAGGCAAGAAAGGAAATTTAGGTGAAATATTTACATTACCTAAAAATATCTTGGAATTCCTCCTTTTTGGTAAAGCTCCACCAGATGCTCCTCTTATCTTCTAAAAAGGAAACAAGAGAGAGTTAACGTGCAGCCTGTAGAATAAACAAATTGGGACAGAGGGGAATATGCTCAGAGACTGACCATTTTTATAAAAAGCTAAGAGGAATAATTCAACCTGGACAGGAAGTTGACCTACATCATGAAGGGGGTGAGCTGAAGGCCAATGCTATGTTCCACTTGATCACTTTACCAGTTTTCAAGTCCTCTGGAAAGGGAAATGAGGAAGTAAAGATCAAGGCAAATCAGATGCTTAACTTTCTCATCAGCATGTTTTCCCAAGAAAGTTGGCCTCCACACCTGATGATGTCACAGCTCAGGAAGTTTGGTCAAGGATCAAAGGGGTGAGGCTCTTTTCTCCTCCCCACTCACCTATGGGGTACCCCAGGCTGAGCCCTAGGATCACTCAACAATTATGACTGAAATACTGAAGTAAAGAGTGAATCAGTAAGGATCACTCACCTCACTATCAATTAAACTTGATAAACATTTCGGAATATCAACAGAGAACTATGTTTGCTACACTAAATTTCACGTGTTTTGGTATTGAGGTGTTTTGTGTTTTGTTTTGTTTTGTTTTTTTATTTCTAGTAGAAGACCTTGGCAGCATGAAATAAATTACTATTAAGTGGTTATATAGAAAAGGTCACGAATTCCTTTTCTATAAAGATGGTGCTGAAAGCAAAGAAGGAAGCCCCTGTCCCTCCCAAAACTGAAGCCAAAGAAAAGGCATTAAAGGCCAAGAAGGCCATCCTGAAAGGCATCCACAGACACAGAAGAAGAAAAAAAAACACCAAAAAAAGGAAACCCAAAGATCTGCATGGCACCAAACTTTCGGCAGCCTACGATGCTGAGACTCCAAAGGAAGCCCTAATATCCCCGAAAGAGCACCTCCAGAAGAAACAAACTTGACCATTATACTATCATCAAGTTTCCTCTGACCACTGAGTTAGCCATGAAGAAGACAAGATAACAACACCAAAGGTGTTCATTGTGGATGTCAAGGCGAACAAGCACCAAACCAAACAAGCTATAAAGAAGCTCAATGACACAGATGTAGCTAAGGTCAACACTTTGATTGAGCCTGATGGACAGAAGAAAGCCTGTGTTCAACTGACTCCTGACTATGCTACATTGGATATGTTGTTGTTGTTGTTGTTGTTGTTGTTGTTGTCGTTGCTGTTGTTATGTGCCGTCGAGTCACTTACAACTCATAGCGACCCTACGTACAACAGCCCTAAACCCTGCTCTGTCCTGTGCCAATCCCACTGCCTCCGACACTCCCATCCCAATTATCCCAGTCACTGAGTCAATGCACCTCCTAGAGAGCTTTCTCCTCCTGCGCTGTCCCACCACCCTCCCAAGCATGATATCCCTCTCCAAGGACTGGTCCCTCCTGAAAACATGTCCAAACAAGGAGCAGCCCAGTTTAACCCTCTCCAGGACGAATGTTTTCTTAGCAGTCCATGGTACCCTCAATACTCTTCTCCAACACCAAAGCTTAAAGGCATCAATTCTCCTTCTATCTTCCCTAGTCATTGTCTAACTCTCCAATGTATAACAGGTGATTGCAAAGACTATGGCCTGTATCAGACGCACCTTAGTCTCCAGAGAGACACCATTACTGTTCAGTACTTTAGAGAGGTCCCTAATAGCAGACTTTGCCATTGCAATACATCTTTTAATTTCCTGGTTGCTGGTGCCAAGAGTGTTGACTGTGGAGCCAAGCAGACTAAAGCTGTGAACAATCTCAATCTCTTCACCATCCATCCTGATGCTGCCAATCAGTCCAGTGGTGAGAATCTTTGTCTTCTTGACATTGACCCTCAACACATACTGAAGGCTGCAGTCCTTGAATCTCTGCAACAAGTGCTTCAGGTCCTCCTCAGTTTCAGCAAGCAGGGTTGTGTCATTTGCATAACATAGATTGTTGACAGATCTTCCACCAATCCTGATGCTGCATTTCTCCTCATAGAGCTCAGCCTCCCTGATAATCTGTTCGGCATACAGGTTGAAAAGGTATGGAGGTAGGACACATCCCTGGCATACACCCTTCCCAATTTTGAACCATGCAGTTTTTCCTTGCTCTGTTCTGACAACTGCCTCTTGGTCCAAGTACAGGTTTCGCATTAGCACAATCAAGTGTTCTGGTATTCCCATTCTTCTCAGAGTCAGCCACAGTTTGTTATGATCCACACAATTAAATGCCTTTGCATAATCAATGAAACACAGATAGACATTCCTCTGGTATTTACTGCTTTCAGCCAAGATCCATCTAACATTAGCTACAATATCCCTAGTACCACGACCCCTTCTAAATCCAGCCTGAACTTCCGGCAGTTCTCTGCTGATGTGCCCTTCCAGTCGTTTTTGGATAATCTTCAGGAGAATCTTGCTTGCATGTGAAATCAATGATATTGTTCTGTAGTTTCCACACTCTGTTGGGTCACCTTTCTTTGGAATGGGAACAAATATCGATCTCTTCCAGTCAGTTGGCCAAGTGGTTGTTCTCCAGATTTCTTGGCACAACTTGGTGAGCATGTCCAGGGCAGCATCTCTTAGCTGAAACATGTCAATTGGTATACCATCTATTCCTGAAGCCTTATTTTTTTGCTATTTCCTTCAAAACAGCTTGAACTTCTTCCTTCATCACCATAGGCTCTTGCTCATATGTTGTTTCATTAAATTCTTCTGCGTCTGCCAATTCCTTTTGGTACAATGACTCAGTATATTCTTCCCATCTTCTATTAATACTTCCTGGATCATTTAGTATGCTGCCTAAAGCATCCTTGATTATAGCAACTTGAGGTTTAAATTTGTTCTTCAGTTCCTTGAGCTTAAGAAATGCTGAGCGACTTCAGCCCTTTGATTTTCTGACTCCAGCTCCTTGCACATTTCATTGTAATATTTTACTTTGTCATCCCGCGCTGCCTTTTGAAATCTTATGTTCAGTTCTTTAGTATCTTGAATTCTTCCTTGTGCTTTGGCTTCTCTGCACTCCAGTGCAATATTCTGTTTTTATTCTGACATCCATTTTGGTCTTTTTTCCTCTTCTGTCTTTGTAATGAACGTTTGCACTCTTCTTGGATGATACCCTTGATATCCTTCAACAACTCATCGCTCATTAGTGTCCAAGGCCTCAAATCTGTTCCTGAGATGGTTCTGAAATTCAGGTCAGACAGACTCAAAGTTATATTTTGGTTCCCATGGATTCGGTTTAATTTTCCTCACTGGGACCATCTCAACTGCGTTCGGCTGGCTAATTCTAAACACAAAGTTTTCTCACAAAAAAAAAGAAAAGATCATTCATTATTCCTCTGGTGTTCACAAAGTTTTACTCTCAAATACAATAACAACTTTTGTTTCAAACAGGTATAAAATCCTATATCCACTCTTTGTGTATTCTCAGTTATGGCAGCACATTTTCAACATATGGCAATGAGTGATTCTAACCCCAGAACCCAATCAAACAGCCAAAAGTTATGGTAGAATAGTATCATTGCAGTCCACACACTGTTCAAAATGACCTCACTAGCCATTGAATTTGCCATGTGGATAAGCAGGAATATATAAACAGTGTGTGTCAGTCTATCCACAATAGAATGGCTAGCCTCACCACGTCATTGAGCAGATTCAGTGGCAGATTATGAGACTCTCAGAACCAGCAAAGAGAAAACAGGCATGTAGTCAGAGATCCTTGCATCAGCCAGACCTACAGGAGAACAGCAGCAGATGTAGCAATGAACCAGAGACCTGCCATAGACAGAGTTAACTTTAGGACAGTGACCCCAGGGAACCAGAGCTAGGAGCCTCTGCCCAAGTTCGTTGGACCACTGGGTAAGAGAGAGCCATAACTGGCAGGACTCAGGGCTTTTTGTTAACACTGGCCTAAAGCCATGAAGCTGCAAGCTGAGGTGTCTGTGAGCACATTAAAGAAGCTGTCTCGACTGAGGGATTACATCTGCAGCCAACCTGAATTACAGCCTTTTGACTTCCTCAAGATGGTTCTGTGTGGTTTGTGATAGTACATTAAATTTTTGAACCACTAGAGTAGTAAAATGGGTGCTGGGATAAGTAGAAAAAAGTGCGGGAGCATGGGGGGACAGGTCTGACTTCATGGGAATTGGTTTGGTGTTGTTGATGGGGACAGTTTCCCTTTGTGGAGGTGGTGGAAGTCAGATATGGCTGTCTTCATGTAGCCCATTCTCCTTTTACACCAGTTCTAGTTCTTTCCAAATTTTAGTATTTGACATCAATCTGATTTGTCTGTGTAATTTCAAGTTTTGCTATCTTCTATTGTAGGTTTCTAGAGAGCCCTGGTGACCTCATAGTGAGAAGCTGCACTGTCAAACCAAAGGCACTCAGCTCAAATCGACCAACACAGGAAAAAGATAACCACTCTCCTCCTGTGCAATTTACTCCCTCTGAAAATCCACCATTCACAACTTAGGAATGTGAAGATTACAGAAAGCTTTCAGAAAAGCACTGGAGGGTCTGCTATGAGTCAGTTCTAACTCAACAGCACACAAAAGTTAATTACACAGGGAGCTCTTTGTGGTCTAGTGGGTAAGGAGGTATGCTGCCAACACAAAGCAGACAGTTCAAATTCACCAGAGACTCTTTAGAAGAAAGATGGGGGGGTGAGGGGGTGGTGATGGTGTCTCCCCAACATCACGTATTAGGGCCTTCAGTTCTTCTGTCAGTCCAACTTCAAGTGCATGGCATGCAGTTGAAAAGGCAATGGCTTAAATAAGGCACCTTAGTCTTTTTTTCTCTCCAGGGGAAAGCAAAAACTCAGTCCCCCGCTACAAACGCGGTCCCCGCTACTAACGTGGTCCCCGCTACCATGAATTATGTAGCCAAGTTTCCCCGCATTTGTGGAAATCGCAGGGGTCAGCACATCCAGAGTGCAATGGATGAGCCTCGCCCTAGGAAAAACACCTTCTTGATTGTGGTATTTCCTCTGCCAGTTGAGAGAGACTTCTGGGTAAGTACGATGGCTGACTTGGCAGGCTGTGGCCCAGACCTTCTTCAACTCAAACATCAGAAACACAGATAAAGATAGAAATGATCATTTGGGAACTCAGACTTTAAGAGGAGAAGACAAAGAAATATCCAAACACTGGCTGAAGGAAGAAATGGAATAAACACAGCAAGCGAGACAGGTCGATTTGCCTTCCTGTGGGGACTTGTGCGACTGTGCAGCTCCAAGTCAGGCCACTGGCATTTCAAGTATTAGCAGGGTCACCCTTGGTGGACACATTTCAGCAGGGCTTTCAGACCAAAACAGACTTAGAAGTAGGCCTGGCTGTCCACTTCTGAAGTAACAGACCCTTGAAACCCTGTGAGTAACACAGCAATGGTGTTCCACACAGTGCTGGGAGATTGGAAGGCACTCGGAATCAACCTGCCTTCTTATTGGAGGGTCTACCAGATGACTTTCACTCAGTGAAGGACCCTCATTTGCTAATGTGGCATGACTCAAAATGCGGAGACACAGCTGTGTACACTCGTTAATGACTGGAACATGGAATGTACAAAGTATGAATCTGTAAAAATTGGAAGTTGAAAAACTAAAATGTAACTGCATAAAGATTGACATCCTCCACATTCATGACCTTGCTGGACTGCTATTGTAATTTTAAATGAGACAACCATGGTCTACTATGCCAAGAATGACAAACTGGAAAGGAATGGTGTGACATTGCTTCTAAAAAAGAACATTTAAAAATCTATCCTTAAGTATAATCTGTCAGTAATAGTAGAACGGGGACTGCAAAACTTAACCAGCAACCCGTACATAGACCAACAAGCAGTCATTTCAAAAGAGAGCGACCTTGCATACTCTAAATCAGGAAATATAAACATCCGCATTGTATCCTTTTTCTATCCCTTTTCCCAATTCATGTAGCATTGTATAATTTGCAGTTAATTGTGATTTCTTATTCTAATCAACATACATCTTCATGCCAAAAAAAAAAGAAGAAAGATGGGCAGTCTCCTCTAGTATGATTTACGGCCTCTGAAAACTCACTTAAGGGTCAGCTATAAGTTGGTTTTGACTCAACAGTACATAACAACAGTAAATATGTGCTGGCTGGGAGTTGGCTGGGTGAATGGACAGACAGATGGAGGGATAGCCTTGATCACCAGGGGCAGGTAAACAATATGTAAAAGTACAATAAGAAAAGAAGAGTAGGGGTAGAAGCAGAACATCCTAGGGAGAAAAAAAAAGGGGAAAAAGCAATTTGTGCAAAGGCACAAAATCACAGTAGACTTCAGGAAGAACTTTTTGTTCAGCTGAAGTACAAAGCTGGTGGAGTAAAAGTGAGTTAGAGAAGCTGCAAGGGTAAGGTCACAGAGGCCTTGTAATCACAGGGGGGAAAAGTATGAACTTCATCCTGTCACCAAGGGAGAGAAATAGGAGACTTGTGTTGCTGTTTGTGGCAGGGATATATATGCATCTGGAAAGATCCGGGTGCAGAGTACACACTGGGACAGGAGTCAGCAAGACTGAAAGAATGGAGATTATTTGAGAAGCTACAACTAGTCTTTCTAGGAGATAATTAGCACTAGGAAGTGAACAGCAGCAATGGAGAGGTCAGGATAAACTTCACACTACTTAGAAAGCCCAGGTAGCAGGATCTGGTCAGGAACCTAACATGAAAGGAAAACAGAATAAAATTTTAAAAAAAAATGCCTATGTCTCTGAAATCTAAAGGAAGAAAGAATTTTGAAAAAGATGCCAGTTTAAGCCTTGAGTTCAAAATACCTATGAGATACTGGAATAAAAAAAATCCAAGTCAATATTAGCTGTGGTGGTGGTTGTTGTTAGATGACACCAAGTGAACTGAAACTCATAATGACCCTATGAACAATGGACCTGAACTCTTCCCTACCCTGTGGCATCTTCAGCATCTCTGCCACACTCAAGGCTTGTTACAGTCACTGCGTTAATCCATTTCATTGCAGGTCTTTCTCTCCTTCGCTGATCCTCCACTTTTCTAAGCATGAAGTCCTCTTCCAAGGACTAGCTTCTTCTAGCAACATACCCAAAGTATGTGAGAAAAAGGAAGTTTCACCATCTTTCCCTGTAAAGAGCACCCTGGATTCACCCTCTCCAGACAGATTTGTTTATTCTCTTACCTCTGGAGAGGGTTGAATTTGGAGGACATCAGCTTAGAGACAGTGGTTTGAAAAGATATAAATGGCCCTAATGAGGAAGAGCAGCTTCCAAAAAGGAAAAGGTTCATCAAATAACATCCCAGGAAATGGCAAGAATGACAGAGCAAATGAAGAAAGAAATGCTTGTGAAAGTAAAATCATGGCTAAAAACCATGTGCAACAAGTGAGATAACTCAGAGGTCTGGGACACACTTGGTGATCTGAGTGAATTGGGAAGACAGAACCAACTCCAATGGGAAAAAAAATGAAAGTGCAGTAGAAACAATGAGAACAGACTTTCTTTTCAAGAAGCTTTACCTGAAGGTTGTGATGACTAAATTAGGACACAAATTAGAGAGTAGTTTTTTAGCTGTTCTTTTTTAAGGTAGTCGAGAATGAGCCAGAAAAGGAGGCAGTTGGAGATAAAAGAAGGGGTAGAAGTGATGAAGAAGAAAACCCTAGAAATCTACTTCAAATGCTCAGCCAAAAGTATCTTCTGGATCACAACTCTCCAGTCTCAAGGTGGCATCACACAGACAGCACAGATCCATAGTTGTGCAGCTCCATTATGTACGCTGCGCCCAGAGGTGGGAGCCAATCCACAGTCATTAAATAATGACAGAGTTACTGAAGGAGCAGCTTTCCCAAAGGAGGAGAAGCTGAACATGAAGGCACAGAGAACACAGCTTCCTGCTGAGAAGAGAGGAAGAAAAAGTTAGAAGTAGATGCATGTGAATTTTCAGGAGCCAAAAATGAACCACAATGAGTTCCTACCCACAGGTCTGTTTTCTCTATAAAATGCATGTCAAAACAATTTTCTGGCAACTAAAGTCTGGAGAAGTCATAAGAGAGAAGGTAAAGACTAGAAGATTTTCTGGGCCATGAAAGAGGCCAATAGAAGGTGAAAGATCAAGAGCATGACATGGCTCCAATTCACAAGGTTCCTAACCTTCCCTGAACAGAAACTGAGGATGATGTTGATGGCCCAACTGGCTGATGTTCTGTACAGAGGCAAGCCAAGAGGGCATATTATAAATGGGTCAGCTGAGAGCAGTATTGAAAGAATGTTTAAAGGAACAGATCGTGAGGCTAAAAGGCAGGAGGGAAAAAGTAGACTGGGCAAGTCATAGGCCTGGAGACCTGGAGAAGGTAAAACACACAGAAATAGAATAGAATGAAAGAGCTAAAGTGATGGGAGACTGGTCCAAAAGTGTCATGTTGAGCTTAAAATTCCAGAGGCAGAGCTAAGTATACACAAGTTCCATAATTCTGCCTCTAACTTGGCAACCCTGAGCAAGGATTCTCAATTCTCTTGGTCTCAGTTCCCTTTGTTTTCCAGTTTCCTAAAATTCTATCACTTTACACAATGACATAGGTAACACAATGAACATATAACGGTGAAAAGAAATCATATATTAAGACAGCATTTAAATTATTTACTAGCTAGTCATTGGGTTTATGGCTTATCTAGGCCCCCACCATCTCATCCTCTATCTCTTAGCATTGTCCAATTCTGGGACCCCTCCTTTAAAAGGAACTTAAACAGAGAATGTATATTTGGAAAACTAGAGTAATTAAGCTCAAATCAGCATTGAATATCTCAAAGAACCAAGGTACTCAATATAAAACATCAGATAACTAATGATAGTTGAACAAGATTGTTGTTGTTGTTGTTGTTGTTATGTGCCGTCAAGTCGTTTCCAACTCATAGCGACCCTATGCACAACAGCCCTAAACCCTGCTCTATCCTGCTCCAACCGCACC
>NW_006399781.1:643012-670871 GCF_000299155.1 Elephantulus edwardii | reverse complement strand
ATTTGTTCCCATTCCAAAGAAAGGTGACCCAACTGAGTGTGGAAACTACAGAACAGTGTCATTGATTTCACATGCAAGCAAGATTCTGCTGAACAAGATTGCTCAATGTAAAATCAGCACGTGAAAATGAACAGCAACAACATGTTGGAGAGGATGTGGCAAGACAGGAACTTACATACACTTTTAATGGATTTGTAAACTGGTACAACCACTCTGAAAGGCAGTCTGGCGTTTCCTCAGAAAACCGAACATAGAAATTCCATACGACCTAGCTCTTCTACTGTTTGGAATACAGCTCAAGAAAATGAGAACGAAGGCACAATCAGAGACTTTCACATCAATGTTCATAGCAGCATTATTCGCCATTGCAAGAACATGGAAAATAGCCCAAATGTCCAACAACCATGGAATGGACTGAGAAACTATGGTACATTCACATGATGGAATACTATGCAGCATGCAGGAGCAATGATTTTATAAATCACCACCTAACTTGGGAGGGACTGGAGAGCATTATGCTAAGTGAACTAACTCTATAAGGACAAAAACTGCATAGGACCATTATTGTAGAGCGTGTATGAGGATCCAAGGGGGCAAGGGTGGGAGCCAGAAGGGTGAGGATGGGCAGAGGGGAGGTTAATCATAGGGTCACACAATCTGATGGGTGAAGGGAGGGGTGGGTGAAGCAAATAGGAGGAATTAAGTGTGAAAAACAGTATCTATTAACTTTGTAAATAAACCAGTATAAAATAAAAAAGTTATTTCAAAAGAAAATGAGCAGTACTTCCAAATGCCATTAACAGTCAGTTAAAATGCATAAAGAAATTAATAAATCAATAACAATAGTAGCAAAAATTATAAAGTACACGGGGGAAAATCCAGGCAAATATTAAAACCATTATAGAAAATTATGAAATATTATTGAAGGACATTAAAAAAAACTTGGATAGGTATGATGTTCTTGTTGTTAGATGCTGTCAAATCAATTCTAACTTCTAGTTTCCCAACACAGCTCAGCAGAACTTGACCACAGGTCTTCCTCAGCTGTAGTATCTGTGGAGTCAGATCACTAGACCTTTCTCAGGGTGTGCAACCACCGGGTTGGTTCTAACCGCTAAACTTTGGGTTAGCAGCTGAGTGTTCAAACACTGTGCCGCCAGGCTATCTTAGACAGGAATAGTATATGGAACATTTGATAAGCATTTGTGAAGAACCTACGATGTGCCAGGAGAGCTCTAGTGATGTAGTCCGTAGGGATTTGCCCTGCTAAATCGAAGGCCCCATCTCTGTGGTAACTGGAATCCTGAAGGGCTGCAGGAGGAAGGTGGGCGAACTCCTCTCATACAACTGTCACCTCTCAAAAACCTGCTGGAGAATCAGCTATGAATGGGTTCCAACTCAACAGTAATCAGTTTTTGAGCACTATGTGCAGCCACTGTTAGGTGCTGAGGACATGACATCGGACAGAGTGTCTGCCCTCAGGGAGCTGACACAATCATGTTAACATGATTATAGACTGATGTATAAATTCAATGCAAATTAAATAAAAAATGTAACAGGACTTTTAAAACTATATAAACTCACTTTAAAATCCACACAGAAAAACATGAAGAGATAAAAAAAAATCCAGAAAAGTTTGAAGGGGTAAGGGATTTCTACACAGATATCAAGAGGTATCATAACAATTTAGATACAGAAAAAATAAATGACACAGAACTGAGTACATCAAAACAGACTCAAGTGTGAATGGCAATTTAAGACACAAAAGTGACAACACTGTAAATCACTGGGAAAACATACACTATGCTATATAAGGGGGAGCTCTGATGGCCTAGTGGTAAGAAGCTGTGCTGGAAAACGCAAGACATGTGGTCTGAATATGCCAGCGGCTCCACAGGAGAAGGATGGGCAATCTCCTCTCATGCAATTCTCAGGCTCTGAAAACCTGCTGCTTTCAGGTTTCAGCTCCGACTCGGTTGCAACTAGATGGCACATAACAACAAACTATACTAGTAGAGCAACAGTTACCAAAGACTCAAAAAGTAAAATTAAATTCCCATGGAGCTCTGGTGGCCTAGTGGCAAGAAGCTGCATTGCATTCCCAAAGGCGCGTGGTTCAAATCCACCAGATGCTCCACTGGAGAAGGAGGGGCAATCTCCTCCTGTGCCTGTTGGATTGAATTCAATGATACACAACAGCAACAACAACAACAAAAAAAAGATTTCCACATCTCATGGCATACAAAGTGAAATCACAGATACATTATTAAACCTAAAATGTTAAAACATGCACAAAAGAACAAAAGCTTACAAAATATTTACTTTAAGAAAATATATTTTTATGACTTCAAGCTGGGAAATAATTTCTTAAACAAGATACAAAGAAAACTCACAAAGAGACAAGTCAACTTAATCACTTAATCATATCAAACTTTAAAACTCCTATGCAAAAAAATAATTCATGAAAAAAAATGAAAAGACAGACCAGAGACAATAAGAAACTACTTGCAACATATAAAACAGAGACGGGGAGGTGCGGGGGGGATTGTGTACCAATGAGGGAGTTTTTCTTTTGCTTTTCAAGGAGAGGAGCAAGCGGGGGGGGGCGTTGTGCGGGGAGAAGGGTGCAACAATGAATGAATGGAATTCCAAAATCTCTGTAGATGTTCATTGAAATGAAAAATAAACAAACTAAATTAAAAAAAAAAAAACAGAGAGAAGTTCACATCTGGAATGCAAAAAGAAGTCCTAAACAAATGGAAAAAGAAAATAAGCTCACAGAGAAATAAAGCCAAAATCTTAAGCAGACAAGTGAGAGAAGAGAAACCCAAAAATGGTCAACAAATGTAAGCTGTTCAATCTTGACAGAAGGAAATACCAAATATTTAAATGTCATTTCATAAGCATTAGACTGTCAAAAACAATAGTTTACCTACAGTCAAGGTGGTTCAGGGCATAAAAAAAGGGAAATTCACAACGTCTATAGGTGAGACTCTAAACTCTGAGGAGTTATTTGGCAGTAACCTAGGGTGATCTGAGGCACAGGCCACAGCTGCACTGCTAATCCAATGGCCGAGTGTCATTGGCAGTTTGAATTCACCAGAGATGCCACAGGAAAGATAGTCAATCTCCTTGGCAATTCACAGCCTTGGAAACCCACTGAAGGACCAGCTATGGGCCAAAATTGACTCAATAGCAGTCAGTTATTCATTGTTCACTAAAAAAAGCCATTTCTAGATCCATCATGAAATACAATATTGTGAGTGACAGGATAATATCCATATGCATACAAGACTTGTTAATACCACAATCATTCAAACTTATGCACCTACAACCAGAGACAAGGAGGAGGAAATAGATCAACTATTGCAGTCAGAAATTGATCGATCATGTAACCAAGATGCTTTAATAATAATTGGTCACTGGAATGCAAAAGTTGGGAATCAGGAAAGAGGATCAGTTGTTGGAAAATACAGACTTGGTGTCAGAAATGAGGCTGGGGACAGAACGATAGAATTCTGTACAATGAATTATTCATTCATAGCAAATACCTTTTATAAGAAACATAAATGCAGGTTATATACATAGATTTCACCTGATAGGATGCACAGGAATCAGACTGATTACATCTGTGGAAAGAACCACCACAGAAGTTCAATATCAGCAGTAAAAACTAGGCCAGGTGCTGACTGTGAAACAGACCATCAACTGTTTATATGCAAGTTCAAATTAAAACTAAAGAAGGTTCAATCATATCCACAGGAATCAAAATTTGGCCTTGAGTCTATCTCCCATGAATTTAAAAACCAATTCAGAAGTAGGTTTGAGGCCTTGAACACAAATGAAAAAAGACAAGATAAGCTTGGGAAGATATCAAGAATATCGTGCATAAAGAATGTAAAAAGGTCATTACAAAGACAGAAGAAGTAGAAAAGACGAAAATGAATGTCAGAAGAAACTGAATATTGCACTAGAGTACCAAGAAGCCAAAGCAAAGGGAAGGAATTAAGTAGTTAAAAATTTGAAAGGAAGATTTCAAAGGGCAGTCAGAAAGACAAGGTAAAAATATTATAATGAAATGTGCAAGGAGCTGGAGTTGAAAAATGAAAAGAGCTGAACTCGCTCAGCATTTCTTAAGCTGAAAGAACTAAAGAATAAATTCAAGTCATGAGTTGCAATGCTTAAGGATGCTATGGGCAGGATATTGAATGATTCAAGAAGCATTAAAAGAAGATGAAAGAAGTATATAGAGTCATTGTACCAAAAAAGAAGTGGCTGACACAGAAGAATTTCAAAAAACAACACACGAGCAAGAGGCAATGGTGATGAAAGAGGAAGTTCTGGCTGCTCTGAAGGACTAGGCAAAATATAAAGCCCCAGGAATTCATGAAATATCAACTGACGTATTTCAGCAAACAGATGCTGCACTCCGTGTGCTCAAGTTGTACCAAGAAATCTGGAGGACAACTGGAAGAAACCCTATTTATTCCCATTCCAAAAAAAGTGACCTGACAGAGTGTGGAAACTATCAAACAGTATGACACAACCCTGCTCGCTGAAACTGAGGAGGACCTCATGAACTTACTGCAGAGGGTCAAGGACTGCAGCCTTCAATATGGACTGAGGCTCAATGTCAAGAAGACAAATATTCTCACCACTGGACTAATCGGTAGCATCAGGATGGATGGCGAAGAGATTGAGATTGTTCACAGCTTCAGTTTGCTCGGCTCCACGGTCAACACTCTTGGCACCAGCAGCCAGCAAATCAAAAAACGTATTGCGATGGGAAAGTCTGCTGTTAGGGACCTCTCTAAAGTACTCAAGAGCAACGCTGTCTCTCTGGAGACTAAGGTGTGCCTGATACAGGCCATGGTTTTTGCAATCACTTGTTATGCATCAGAGAGTTGGACAATGACTAGAGAGGATAGAAGGAGAATTGATGCCTTTGAGCTGTGGTGCTGGAGAAGAGTATTGAATGTACCATGGACTGCCAAGAAAACAAATAGATTCATCCTAGAAAGGGTTAAACCAGGCTGCTCCTTGGAGGCTCCTGGGGCTTCGCCTGACATACTTTGGACATGTTGCAAGGAGAGACAGGTCTTTGGAGAGGGACATCATGCTGGGCAGAGTGGAGGGACAGCGCAGGAGGGGAAGACCCTCTATGAGGTGGATTGATTCAGTGACTGGGGTAATCGGGATGGGTGTGTCAGAGGCAATGAGATTGGCACAGGATAGAGCAGGGTTTAGGGCTGTTGTACATAGGGTCGCTATGAGTCGCAAACGACTTGCCGGCACATAACAACAACAACAATCACTAATATCACACATGAGCAAAATCCTCCTGAAGATTATCCAGAAAAGACTTGAACAATACATTGACAGGAAACTACCAGAAATACAGGCAGGGTTTAGAAGAGGTTGTGGCACTAGGGACATTACTGCCAATGTCAGATGGACCTTGGCAGAAAGCAGAGAGTACCACAGAATGTCTATCTGTGTTTCATTGACTATGCAAAGGTGTTTGACTGTGTGGATCACAATAAATTGGGGCTCACTTTGAGGAAAATGGGAATCTCAGGGCACTTGATCGTGCTTATATGAAACCTATACTTGGACCAAGGAGCAGTTGTCAGAACAGAGCAAACATCTGCATGGTTCAAAATCAAGAAAAGAGTGCATCACGAATGCATCCTGTCCCCATACAGATCATCTAGGAAGCAAAGCTTTATGAGGAGGAGTGTGGCATCAAGATTGGAGAAAAACTCATTAACAACCTAAGATAATGCAGATGACACTGCCTTGCTTGCTGAAACTGAAGACGATCTGAAGCACGTGTGGTAAAAGGTCAAGAACTATAGTCTTCAATATAGATTGAAGCTCAACATCAAGAAGACAAAGATTCTCACCACTGGGCCAATTGGCAGCACCATGTTAGAAGGAGAAGAGATTGAGGTTGTTAGCAATTACAGCTTGCTCGGATCCATAATCAAACTCTTAACACTAGTAGTCAGGAAATCAAAAGACAAATTGCACTGGGAAAATCTGCTGTCATGGACCTCTCCAGAGTGCTGAAGAGCAACGATGTCAGTTTAGATACAAAGGTGAGCCTAATCCAGGCCATGGTCTTCTCAATTATTTGTCATGTTTCAGAGAGTTGGACAATGACTAAGGATGACAGAAGAAGAATAGATGCCTTCAAGTTGCGGTGCTAGAAAATAGTCTTGAACATATCATGGATTGCCAAGAAAACAAATAGGTCTGTCTTGGAGAGGGTGAAACCAAGTCTTTTCTTGGAGGCTAGGATTTTGAAGCTCTGCCTCACTTACTTTGGGCACGTGGCCAAGAGAGACCAGTCCTTGGAGAAGGGCATCATGCTTGGAAGGGCGGAGGGACAGCACAGGAGAGAAAGACCCCAGATGAGAAGGATTGATACAGTAACTGGAGCAATGGGGTTGGTGTGTCAGAATTAGTGAGACTGGCTCAGGGCAGGGAAGGGTTCAGAGCTGCTGTACATTGGGTCGCTATACATTGCAAGCAACTCAATGGCACATAACAACAATAACATTATGACAGGTTTGGAAGTAGGAATAGCATCCATTTCCTAAACAACATGCCTCCGGAAAATCTATGAACTTTGATAAATGTCGATAGTTGCAGAGGGGCATTGGGCCTTTTGTTCATGGGGTCACTATGAGTCATGCTCAACTTGAAGGCAATCAACAACAACTATGTATCTATCTATATATATAAAATATAATGCATGCATCAGAACAAGTTTTAACAAACTAACAATTGTCGTTACCTCTGTGGAGAGAGGCAAATTGCACAGCCTTAAAACTGTCAGGAAAATTTTCTTTCTTTAAATATGTGAAGTAAAAATGCCAAATTGTAGTAACTTTTAAAAATGTCTGCATTTTGGTTCCATGAGTTGTTCTGCCAATATTTTCTGTACTTTCTTTTTATATTCTGTACCTTTAAACTTGAAAATATTTTTTTAAATTCTTTCAAAACTCCAATCAGAAATTTAGAAAAAGGAAAGAAAACCTGGTTCAGTTGGAAGAATCTATGAATTTTAACAAACTTTCCCAACATCGAAGCTAATCAGAAGTTGTGTGAGTACGGTAACCCCTGCACATGAAAAACCACATGAAGACAGAACATTCCAAGGCTAATTCCCCAATGGTTAATCTCACCTCTCGAACATGTCTTTTCAGGTGCATGTATACACTCTGTCCAGTTTTTCGAAAATGTCTTTCAACATGTTCCCTTCCAAAGGCCAAAAATGTGTTCATGCATACATAGAGTCCACCTTCAGAATTCTAGAAGAGAGAGACAGGGACAGCATTAGCCAAGGATGCCTAGCCAAGCAATGGGGGAGGTGGGGAGAGGAAAGGAAGGCAAATGATGAAGATGAAGCCTGACAAAGGCGCTAGTGGAGACACTGCAGTGCCCCTCGTGCAGCTCCTACCCGACCCTGGACAGCTGAGTGCTCACTGTAGCATATATCAGCCACGCACATACTGTATGAGATCCTCCGAAATTCTGGGAAAATAAACATGCTCACTGGTCCAACATGAGTAAGAGAAGAGAAGGGATCAAACTGTCTTCTGATAGTTGGCAATCATTCAATTAGCATCACTTCAATATTTCATCCTCATTTTTCCCCATACTCCAGGAACATATTCTAGATCTTTTTATTGGGATAGGGCCCAAAGACATTATTTAATCCTTGTTGTGACCATTATATTTAATGAAAAACATTAATAAATTACAACAATAATTTAATAAGTAAATCATGGCTTAATGTGTCAACAATAAAGAATGGAGCCTTATAATATCATGGTCACATGTTGTAGTTGTTGTGTGCCATCACGTCAACTTACAGCTGACCCTCCAGCAGGCTTCCAGAAGCTATAAACCACACCTTTAGTTTGCTTGTCTCAATAGTCAACAGTCTTGGCACCAGCAGCCAGGAAATTAAAAGGTGCATTGCCATGGGAAAGTCTGCTGTTAGGGACCTCTCCAAAGTACTGAAGAGCAATGGTGTCTCTCTGGAGACTAACGTGCATCTGATACAGGCTTTGGTCTTCCCAATCACTTGTTATGCATCAGAGAGTTGGACAATGACCAAGGAGGATAGAAGGAGAATTGATGCCTTTGAGCTGTGGTGCTGGAGAAGAGTATTGAGAATACCATGGACTGCTAGGAAAACAAACAGATTTGTCCTGGAAAGGGTTAAACCGGGTGGCTCCTTGGAGGCAAGGATTCTGAGGCTCCGTCTAACATACTTTGGACATGTTGTGAGGAGAGACCGGTCCTTGGAGAGGGACATCATGCTTGGGAGGGTGGAGGGACAGTGCAGGAGAGGAAGGCCCTCTATGAGGTGGATTGATTCAGTGACTGGGATAATTGGGATGGGAGTGTCAGAGACGGTGCGATTGGCACAGGACAGAGCGGAGTTTAGGGCTGTTGTTCATAGGGTCGCTATGAGTCACAGGCGACTCGACGGCACATAACAACAACAACAACAATGCTGCTGCGAGATGGGCAGTGATAAGGATGACAGAGGAAGAATGATGCCTTTGGACTATCGTGTTGGAAAAGAGTACTGAATATCCCATGGAAGGCCTAAAAGAACAGACAATTATGTCTTGGAAAAGGTGCAGCCAAAAGATTCCTTGGAGGGAAAGATAATAAAGCTTCCTCTCACATACATAGAGCGTGTTGCTAGGAGAGGCTATTCAATGGAGAAGGACATCATGCTTGGAAAGGTGGAGGGATGGTGAAAGAGAGGAAGGCCCTTGACCAAGTGGAATGATAGTGACTGCAGCAGGGGGCTCAAATGTGTCAGAGATTGTAAGGATGGCTCAGGACAGGACAAGGTTCAGATCTGTTGTTTAAAGGGTTGCTATACGTCATACTTCACTTGGTGGCACCTAAGAACAACAATATACTTAAACGCCTCCTCATTGGAACTTAGGTTTCTGAGGCTGTTAATTACATGGGAAGAGATTGTCTGTTTAACTCAGGGGAGCCAGAGGAGGACTTAAATCACCAGAGAGGTGTCACCTTTTGAGTTAGGGCAAATCCCTCCAACTAGGACACTAGATATGTTTTTGGTAAACTTAGTGATGAAATTAGTCACCCTCCAATGAAGTGTTTGTTTTTAAAAAAATTAATCTTCTTTATTCTAACCCCTCCAACTAAAAACTACATTTTTGCAACACATATGAAAAGTTTCAGTGCAGAACAAATTATAATACCGAAATAAATACTATGTTTATTATGAATAAACAAGTAATTTTTAAAGTTCATATAACTCAAAGTGTTTTATTAAGAAGTATTTCCAGTAATAAAACTATAGCACTGTATCTATGGTATATAAGCCAGGACATCAAAGACTCTTGTCATAATAAAAAATATTATAACAGCATTAGTTAAAATATTCCTACCTAGGTGATGGTTCTGTAGCATACATTGCCTACATGGACAATTCTAAGGACTCTTAAAAACTAGTAGAACTAACAAAATAAATTTAGCAAGGTCAAAGGCATAGACTAATATTTTAAAAGTCAACTGCAATTAGGGTGCTAAAGAGCAACAATGCCATTCTAGAGACTAAGGTGTGCCTGATTCAAGTAATGGTCTTCTCAATTCCTTGCTATACATCTAAGAACTGGACAATTAATAAAGATGTCAGAAGAAGTATCAATGACTTTAAGTTGTGGTGCGGCAGAAGGAGAACAAGCAGGTCCGTCCCAGAGAGGGTGAAACTTGATTGCTCCTTGAAGGCGAGGGTTTTCAAACACTGTCTCACATTCTTTGAGCATGTTGCTAGGAGGGACCAGCACTTGGAGAAGGGCATAATACTTGGAAGGGCACAAGGTCAGTGCTGAAGAGGAAGATTCTGGATAAGATGGATTAACACAATGATTGGGGCAATGCGGTCAGGTTTGTCAGAGACAGGTTGGGGCAATATTCATTGGGTCACTATGAGTCACAGTCAAATCAATGTCACATAATAATAACCACATACTAGCAACAAACACTTGTAAATGCAATTCTTAAAATGTAACTTGTAAATACCACCAGCTTTTCATGGTAGTATATTATTAGACTGCAGTGTTTGCAATGTTTGGAATACTTCTGAGCTGCACTACAGTCCCAAAGGCACACAGTGCAAGGCCTGCAGCTGCTCCCCAGGAGAAAGATGGGCAATCTCCTTCAATGCGATTAACTGCCTCTGAAAACCCACCAGATGGTTAGCTATGGGTCAGTTCTGACTGTATGGTACACAACAATCACTTATAGAAATCAGAAAAGCATTTTTGCTTTCACAAGGGTAAAGAAGACAAAAAGCAAAACTACTGTTCGACATTCGTTTTGTAGTGGTCCTTTTTTAAATCTCTTCTTTTAGTTTTATATTATTTGGTAGATTCCTTCCGGGGTCTGGGAATACTCAAAAATGGTCCCACATAAATTAAAGAGAAGTGTTTTCACCCTTGATATAATTTCAGTTTACAAAGCATCTCACAGGAATCCTCTTAGATTAGGGGAAAACCTGTTTAGTATAGAGCCTGTGCTTCTGGACAACTTTCGCTTTCTGAATGAAATTATAGAACAAAATTTGAAAGCATTTTCAACTAGAGAAAGTACACTGCATTCATGTGATCAATATGCCAGCTAAGTCACTTTCAAAAGATATTTTTCTAAAATTACATACATTCTTTTATGTGTGAAGCATTTGGACTCTGGAACAAGGTTTCTCTTGTCGTGGTTAGGGCTAAGTGTAGACTGTTTGGTTGGGGATTTTTTGTTCACAATCGAGTGTGAGTTGGATTTGCCAGATTTAGCTAGCAATGAGCTGTGGGCTGGAAGCCTCTTGATTTAGAGTTAATCAGGACCTGGTGGGTGGGCCTTGTATTTAAAAGGCAGTAGGGCACTCAGGCCTGGTATTAATTGTGTTTGTGATGAACATTCTTCTAAGTGGTACAGCACTGGTCTGTCAATTTGCTGTACTGAAGTAACTTGGGGTTGCTGTGATGTTGAACACTGTGCCACCGGTATGTCATATGTCATAATGGTTACCCAACATGAACAGTGTTTGGTGGAGCTCCCAGATTGATTCAGGTTTGGAAGCAGGAGTGGCCTCCACTTCCTAAACAAAATGTCTCTGGAAACTCTATGAACAAAGAGAAATGACGATATTTATAAAACAGGGTTCAGGTCGTTTGTTCATAGGGTCAATATGAGTTGTGCCCAACTCAACGGCACTTAACAACAACAACAAATATATATATATATATATATATAGAGAGAGAGAGAGAGAGAGAGAGAGAGAGAGAGAGAGAGAGAGAGAAGAGAGAGAGAGAGAGAGAGAGAGAGAGAGAGAGAGGTGCCGTTGTTATGTGCCTTAAGTCAGAAACAACTCATAGAGTTTGAAAATCACGTAGAAGAAGACTGCCCATATTGATCCCACAGCACAATTTATAGATTTGAACTGCATGCCTTCAGGGTAGCAACATAGTTCCTTATCCACTAGGCCACCAGAGAACTCACACACACACACACACACACACACACACACACACACGCTCTCGCTCTCACCCACTCGCTCTTCCTCTCCCTCTCTCTCCTCTCTCCTTTTCCCCAACTCTCACCTATCTATCTATCTATACACATATACGCGCGCGCGCGCGCGCGCGCACACACACACACACACACACACACACACAAATATACACATGCATACATACACACATATATTTACTGCCTCTAAAAACCTTCTGGAGAGTCATTATGAGCTGGTTCTGACTCAAAAGCACATAACAACGACACACACATATTTGTAATTACAGTGGTCATCAAACCCATTAATTAATTAAGAGAGGAAGGCCCTCAACAAGGTGGAAACTACTACAGCAATGTACATAATTAGGCACAGTGGATGCTGTTAGGACAGTACAGGATTGGCAGACCTTCATTTTGCGGTCCACAGAACTAAGAACTGTACTGAGAACTAAGAAAATGAATGCATAATTTTTTTGAATGCCACACTCCCATTTTCTTCCAGTAAAATATTATTTAATAAAAAAGAATTCAAATGAAAAGATAGAGTAGGAAATCTACTGGATTTGAGCCCTGGTGGTACAGGAGAGTTACACAGCTAAGCCAAAAGCAGTGCCTCTCTGTCAGTCTGAATCCATCCGTGGCTCTGAGGGAAGAAGATTGGCAATCTCTTCCTGGGCAATGTACAGTCTCTGAAAATCCACCAGAGTGTCAGCTATGAATGAGTTCTGACTTAACAGCAATGAGATGAGTACCATGGATTTGAGTCCGAGGTGCTGAACTGCCACTCACTAGCTCTGGGTCCTATGTAGGTAGTTACATAGCTCTGTGAGCTTCTGTGTCCTCTGTAAGCAGCTTCAGCAGCAATCCCCACCTCACAGCACCATGTTACATTCAAAGGGCACTTCCTGCTCCATGCGCTAAAAAACATTTATATTATATAAACACCAGTTATTAGTTAATTGTAAATTAAATGTCCTGTGTGTCAGGTGTGCCCATTAGCACCTAAATTATTCTCTGACTGGGAAAGGCCAGCATAAAAAAATTAAAAAGTTAATTTGACAGCCACAGACACTGGGGGAAACCACAAGTGACCTGTCAGAAAGAAAAGAGCAGGCAATGTGTGAGAGACTGAAAAACCATGAAGCAAACAAAGGAAAGTGTTAATATACAACAATTTCTTTTTCTGAAGGCAAATATGGAATGGCTACTGAATATAAGTGTTTCTAAAATAATTTCTAGGGCAAAGTGGGGAGAAAACCAAAACAACAACCCTCTGACATTGATTCCTTTAATACACCTGCTACCCCATATGCATTACAAAGCATAACTGGGAATGCTTGCTGGTCTTTTCTTTGTTGTGAACTTTACAAAGACAGATCATTAGACTTTCTTCAATGATGCTGCTTGATAAGTTCAAACTGCCAACATTTAGTTTAGGATCTGAGAACAAACTACTTGCTAATTTCATTGCCAAAAATTTCAGGCTTATTAGGGGTGTTGTTAACGAGCTCTAGTGGCCTAGTGATAAGAAATTGCACTGCAATCCTGAAGGCATGAGGTTCGCATACACCAACTGCTCTGCAGAAGGCTGGGCAATCTCCTCCCATTAATAGCCTCTGAAAACCCACTGAAAGGTCAGCTATAGGTTGGTTCTGACAACAGGGCTGTTGTTAAGTCAACTACAACTCACTGTGACCCTTTAAACAATGGATCTGAACTTTACCCTATCTATCTTATATCATCCTCATCATCTCTTATATACTTGAGTCTATTATTATAGTCACTGTGTCAATATAGCAACTTGAAGATCTTCCTCTTTTTCACTGAAACTCTACGTTTCCAAGAATGATATTCTTTTCCAAGGAGCAGCTCCTCCTAACAACATGCACAAAATATGTGAGACAAAGCTTCACTATCCTTGCCTCCAAGAAGCACTCGGGTTGTACTTTCAAAATATTTGGGTTTTTGGCAGTTCAATACTCTTCTCCAACACTTCAACTCAAAGGCATCAGTTCTTTTTCCATCATCCCTAGTAACTGTCCATCTTTCAGATGCATAACAAATAACTGAAAAGACCATGGCTTGAATAAGATGTACCTTAGTCTTTAAATTGACACCATTGCTCCTCAACACTTGGTCTTTGACAAGTAGATTTCACTTTGGATTTCTTGACTTCTGATGTCAAGGGTGTTAACTGTGGATCTAAGCAAAATGAAATCACTGACAACTTCAATCTTTTCTCCAACTACAATGATATTGCCGATTGGCCCAGTGGTGAGGATTTTATCAAGATAATCAGAAAAAAAAGTAATACATCATACTCACTCTTAACATCTGGAGTTGCTTAATACTGTAAAAAAGTTTACATCCAAAGAGAAAGTTACGTTGGAACTCAAAAACTAAAGGCCACAAAGGAAAGGATTGTCCCATAACCATCCACAGACATCTTACCTCTGATAGACAGGCAACCTCTGAACCAGTGCCTGTCTCTCCCTCACTGGTGTCACTGAGATGAAAGCTCTGCCAAGGAGACTTCTCATCAGGACATATCAACATGGAGAACCCACTCAGAATTATCTCAATGAGTACAAACACCCTAGCCTAATGCTCTTCCCTTTTTTCTACTTATTACCTGACTTGGCTCACTGATGTCTAAATATTGGTCCTACAACATACAAGTCAACACTTCTTGCCATGTTCTCTGAACAGCTTTTCTCATTAATGAACACAAGGGTGGGCTGATAAATCTCTACCATTTTCCTGGTGATCAACACACAGAGAGTGATTTACAGCCCAGCACCAGAGTTAAGCTAATTGATTCTTAGCGCTATCGAACCCTCAGCTCCATCTTCTCATTAACCAGCCAAGCACTCATTAAGATCACTAAAATAGAAAACATAGTAAAGTACTTGCATCCACATTGCCAAAGTGCAGCAAGAAATCAGGCAGGTTAGGAAACTGTGCAAACTGACAGAAAAATGCAACAAAAAGAGCAGACTGTGAAATATGTCTAAGGATAATGGTAGTAGAGGTACTTTGTAAAAGAAAAATATATTACAAACAAAATTCATATAATAATGTTGCTGATATGTGCTGCCAAGTTGCCTTCAACTCATAGCAACTCTATGTACAACCATTCTGAAGCCTGCCCATCCTGAGCCAGTCTCACTGACTCAGATACACCTACCCCTACGGCCCCAGTTACTGTACGAATACATCTCATCTGGGGTCTTCCTCTCCTGCACTGTCCCTCCAGCCTTCTGAGCATGATATCCTTCTCTGAGGACTGGTCCCTCATGGCCACATGCCCAAATTATGTGAGACAGAGCTTCAAAATCCCAGCCTCCAAGGAGAAACTAGGTTTCACCCTCTCCAAGATAGACCTATGTGTTTTCTTGGCAGCCCATGATATGTTCAAGACTCTTCTCCAGTACAACTTAAAAGCACCAATTATTCTTCTGTCATCCTTAGGTATTGTCCAGCTCTCTGATGCCTAGCAAGTAATTGCAAAACCATGGCCTGGATCAGGCAAACCTTAGTTTCTAGACTGATATCGTTGCTTCTCAATTTATTTAACTTCATTTTAACAATAAATAGCAGAACAAAAGAAAGCTTCCAGAAATATATTTGAGATAACTGATTAATGTCAAACTAGAAAAAAGATAAACATTGGGGAAGGAAGGATCACTAATACCAATTCTTAATAAAGACAACTAAAGCTTGACACACACACTATAGAACAGATTAACCTTGAAGACACTACACTGAGTTAAATGACTCATACACAAGAAGACACATGTTGTAGGGTTCCACTCTTTTATAAAACATTCAGAAAAGGCATGTGTATGTAAAATGCATCTGTATGTGTAAAATTTCTTTTTCTCCCTAAGTACTACTTAGCAGTGAATCAAAAAAGAAAAACAGGGCAGAGATCAAAACAGATGTCACAAGAAGACTCTGAAACTTGCTCTTATCAGAAGAAGAAATGAAATAAATGGGCTGAACAGAAGACTTCAAAAGGTAACTCAAAAGGACATGCACAGTTATTACAATGAAGTGTGCAAAGGCCTGAAGTTAGAAAAACAAAAGGGAAGAGCACACTTGATATGACTGAAGCTGGAAAAACGAAATGAAAAAAGTCAAGCTTTGAGTTGCAATAGCAAAGGTTTCTATGGACAAAACAGTGAGCAATGCAAGAAGCATTATCGTGTTTTGAGGTGATGAAAGGAATGCAGAGACAAAAGCCAAGAAGAACTGGCTAATGGTACAGGAAGGAGCATATGATCGAGAACTGATAGTATTAAAAAGAGAAATCCAAACTGCACTGGAGACACTGGTGAAAACAAACCTGCAGAACTGACAGATTACCAATTGAGATGTTTCAACCGAAGCGAGGCTGAAGTGCTAACTCACTGATGCAAAGGATTCTGGAAATCAGCTCCCTGGCCAAGCAACTGGAAGAGCTACGTATGCATGCGGATTCCAAAAAGAGGTGACTCAATGCAATATGAAAAGTATGGAGCATTACCATTAATATCACATCAAGCAAAATTTTGCTATTGGTAATTAAAAAAATAATTGCAGCAGTACATTAAAGGAAAACTGACTGAAAGTCAGGTAAGATGCAGAACAGCACCTGGAATGAGGGATATCAGTGCTGATGTCAGATGGATCGTGGCTGAAAGCAGAGAAAAGAAAGCCAGGGGCAGGAGGTGGGCAGGTGAAGAGAGACGGGTGGTGGAATGTCTGCATGTCACTTATTGACAATGCGAAGGCATTTGGACGTGTGGATCACAACAAATTATGGATAACGCCGCAAAGCGTAAGAATTTTAGAATTTTTAGTTGTGCTCAAGTGGAATACTTGCAAAATCAAGAGGCAGTCATTAGAACTATATATGGTTCAAAATCCGGAAATGTGTATGTCATAGTTACATTCTCCCACCATATTTATTCAATCTGTATAATGAGCAGATAATCTAGAAACCAGACGAAGGAAAAAGAAAACAGTATCAAGGATGAAAGAAGACTCATTAAGAACATGCAACACAGAGATTTCTATACAAGCTAACTTGCTAAAAGTGAACAGGACTTCAAGCACTTAGTAATGAAGATCACAGCCTTTTTTACACAACATGTATATAGATAACAAAACATTTGCAATTTCCACGATTTTCATATATACACATTGTTGTTGTTGATTGCCTTCAAGTCGAGCATGACTCATAGTGACCCTATGAACAAAAGACCTGAAGCCCTCTACAACTATCAGCATTTCAAAGTTCATAGAGTTTCTGGAGGCATGTTGTTTAGGAAGTGGATGTCACTCCTGCTCAGTGATATTAAATATGTTCAGACTGTTGTTCAGCCATCACTGTTAATTGTTCTTGAATTTTTCTATCACCCTTGGCAGATAATCTCCTAAACACTCCTTAAAAAGGTTCATTCCTGGTCATTGTTATTAGGCTTTAATAATGAAAATCAAAGATGACAGATAAGCTTTTTTTTAAAAGGCTTGAAAACTTGAAAAATAAGCAACTTCATGAAAACTGAAGATGTCAAACACTGCATTCCACTTGGACCCACAGTCGCTCATGGAGGCAGCAGTTAAAAGATTAAGTACTGTGCTGGGCAAACTGCTGCAAAGAACCCTTCAGGGTGTGAAAAATTAAGGACTGTCATGCTGAGGACAAAGCTGTGCCTAACCAAAAGGACATTTTCAATCAACTCATCTACATGTGAAAGCACCACAAAGTAGGAGCCTGCATAAGAACTGACGCATTTGAATTAAAGTACAGGAAAAAAATAATGAGTGATTATTGAGTGAATATTGATTAATGAGCAACTATTGATTAATGAAGAGCTCAGATTTGTTCAGAACATATCTGACTTTGAAGAACCAGAGTCAGAACACTCCATAGAAACAAGGATGAACAATCATCTCACACGCTTTGAGTAAGTTATTAGAAGGGCCAATAACCAGAGGAGGGAGGAGGTTTTGCCTAGTAAAGTAGAGGATCAGTGAAAAAAAGGAGGACCCTTAAGTAAATTGGCTCCTGTGGATTGAAAAGACCAAAATGGAAGTCAGAAGAAACTCTGAAGATTGCACTGGAGCACAGAGAAGCCAAAGCACAAGGAAGAATTCAAGATACTAACGAGCTGAACAGAAGATTCCAAAAGGTAGCACGGGATGACAAAGCAAAATATTACAACAAAATGTGCAAGGAGCTAGAATCAGAAAATCAAAAGGGCTGAACTCGTTCAGCATTTCTTAAGCTCAAGGAACTGAAGAACAAATTCAAACCTCGAGTTGCTATAATCAAGGATGCTTTAGGCAGAATATTAAATGACCCAGGAAGTATTAAAAGAAGATGGAAGGAATATACTTAGTCATTGTATCGAAAGGAATTGGCAAATACAGAAGAATTTAATGAAATAACATTTGAGTAAGAACCTATGGTGATGAAGGAAGAAGTTCAAGCTGCTTTGAAGGAAATAGATAAAAATAAGGCCCCAGGAATAGATGGTATACCAATTGACATATTTCAGCTAACAGATGCTGCCCTGGATGTGCTCACCAAGTTGTGCCAAGAAATCTGGAGAACAACCACTTGGCCAACTGACTGGAAGAGATCTATATTTGTTCCCATTCCAAAGAAGAGTGACCCAACAGAATGTGGAAACTACAGAACAATATCATTGATTTCACATGCAAGCAAAATTCTACTGAAGATTATCCGAATACGACTGGAACAGCACATCAGCAGAGAACTGCCAGAAGTCCAGGCTGCATTTAGAAGGGGTCATGGTACTAGGGATATTGTAACTGATGTTGGATGGATCTTAGCCGAAAGCAGGGAATACCAGAGGAATGTCTATCTGTGTTTCATTGATTATACAAAGGCATTTGACTGTGTGAATCACAACAAACTGTGGCTGACTCTGAGAAGAATGGGAATCCCAGAACAAACACTTGACCATGCTAATGGGAAACCTATACTTAGGCCAAGAGGCAGTCATCAGAACAGAGCAAGGAAACACTGCATGGTTCAAAATTGGGAAGAGTGTATGCCAAGGATGTGTCCTATCTTCATACCTTTTCAACCTATATGTAAAACAGATTATCTGGTAGGCTGTGCTCTATGGGGAAAAGTGTGGCATCAGGATTGGTGGAAGATCTATCAACAATCTGCGTTATGCAGATGACACAACCTTGCTTGCTGAAACTGAGGTGGGCATGAAGCACTTGCTGCAGAGGGTCAAAGATTACACCCTTCAATATGGATTGAGGCTCAATGTCAAGAAGACAAAGATTCTCACCACTGGACAAACTGGCAGCATCAGGATAAATGGTGAAGAGACTGAGATTGTTCACAGCTTTAGTTTGCTTGACTCCACAGTTAACACTCTTGGCAACAGCAGCCAGGAAATTAAAAGATGTATTGCGATGGGAAAGTCTGCTGTTAGGGACCTCTCCAAAGTACTGGAGAGCAATGGTATCACTCTAGAGACTAAGGTACATCTGATACAGGCCATGGTCTTTGCAATCACTTGTCATGCATCAGAGAGTTGGACAATGACTAGGGAGGATAGGAGAATTGATGCCTTTGAGCTGTGGTGCTGGAGAAGAGTTTTGAATGTACCATGAACTGCTAAGAAAACAGGTTCATCCTAGAGAGGGTTAAACCAGGCTGCTCCTTGGAGGCAAGGATTCTGAAGCTTCATCTGACATACTCTGGACATGTTGCAAGGAGGGACCAGCCCTTGGAAAGGGACATCATGCTTGGGCGGGTGGAGGGATAGCACAGGAGGGGAAGACCCTCTATGAGGTGGATTGATTCAGTGACTGGGGTAGTCAGGGTAGGTGTGTCAGAGACAGTGAGATTGGCACAGGACAGAGCAGGATTTAGGGCTGTTGTTCATAGGGTTGCTATGAGTCGCAAGCAACTCTACTGCTCTGAATCCTGCCTTATCCTGAGCCAACCTCACAGACTCAGACACACCTACTCCCTTTATCCCAGTTACTGTCAATCTATCTCATCCAGGGTTTCCTCTCCTCTGCCGTCCTTCTACTCTCCCAAGAATAATGTCCTTCTCCATGGACTGGTCCCTTCCAGCAACACAACCAAAGCATGAGACAGAGCTTCAAAATCCTTGCCTCCAAGAAGCAACCTTGATTTCACCCTCTCTAGGACAAATCTGTTAGTTCTCTTGGCAGTCCATGACATGTTCAATGCTATTCTCCAGTACCACAACTCAAAGGCATTGATTGATTCTTCTTCTGTCAACCTTATTCACTGTCCAGCTCTCTGATGCATAGCAAGTGATTGTGAAGACCTTAGTCTCTAGATTCACATTATTGCTCAGCAACATTTTGGAGAGAGGTCTCTGACAGCAGATTTTCCCAAGGTAATTTACCTTTTTATTTCCTGACTGCTGATGCCAAGAGTATTGATTGTGGACCTGAGCATGCTAAAAATTTTAACAATCTCAATCTCTTCTCCATCAATCATGGTGCTGTCAGTTGGCCCAGTGGTGAGAATCTTTGTTTTCTTGATCTTGATCTTCAATTCATATTGAGGTTGCAGTCCTTGACTTTCTGCAGCAAGTGCTTCAGGTTCTCCTCGGTTTCAGTAAACAAAGCTGTGTCATCTACATAATGCAAGCTGTTGATGAGTCTTCCTCCAATACTCATACCACATTCTTCCTCATGCAGTCCAGCCTCCAAAATGATCTGTCTCAAAATATAGATTGAAAAAGTATGAAGAAAGGATGCACTCCTGACACACTACTTTCCTGATTTGAACCATACAGTGTTTATCTGTTCTCAGGACTGCTTCCTGTCCAAATATAGGTTTCTCATGAGCACAACCAAGTGTTCTGGAATTCCCATTCTCCTCAAGGTTAGCCACAATTTGTTGTGATCCACATAGTAAATGCCTTTGCATGGTCAATGAAACAATGAAAGCCGAGATCTATCTCTGATATTGGCTACAATGTCCCTAGTGCCATGACGTATTCTAAACCCAGATTGTATGTACTGTTCCAGTCATTCTTGGATACTATTCAGCAGGATATTGCTTGCATGTGATATTAAGCCACCAGAGTTCCTTGATATTAGTGATTTTGTTCTATAATTTCCACACTCTGTTTGGTCATCTTTTTTAGGAATGGGTATAAATATGGATTTCTTCCAGTCAGTTGACCAGGTAGTTATCCTACAGACTTCCTGGTAGAACATGGTGACCACATTCACGACAGTATCTGTTTGTTAAAATACGTCAATTGGTATACCATCCATTTGGGCCTTGTTTTTTGCCAATTATTTCAGAGCAGCTTGAACTTCCTCCTTCATCACCATTGACTCTTTTTATTTTATATCTTTTATTATATTTGTGTATGTATACTGTCAAATCAAATCCAACCGGTATAGGACATTTGCTTCTTTTAAAAAAAAATTATCGAACTCTTCACGAATTTGCATGTCATTCTTGCACAGGGCCATGCTAATCTTCTCTATACCATTCCAATTTTAGTATATGTGCTGCTGAAGTGAGCACACTATTGCCTCTTGATCACATGTTGCTTCATTATATTCTTCTATGTCAGTAAATTCTTTTTGGTACCATGACTCTATTTAGTCCCTCCATTTTCTTTTAGTATTTCCTGGACAAATTCAATATTCTGCCCATAGCATCCTTAAGTATTGCCACTCAGGGCTTGAATTTGTTCTTCAGTTCCTTCCACTTAGGAAATGCTAAGGTATAATGTATGCAAAAATGTGTACCCAAAAATGTTTATGAGGAAACTGGACCAGATAGCTGAACTTTGAGTAAGGTGTGTATCCAGTCAGTGAGAGTCTGCTCATGCTCTGCACCTGCACCTACCCTGTGCCCATGCCCACATCCTGCCCCCCATGCCCATGGCCATGCCCATCCTGCACCCACCCTGGGCCTGTACCTCCACACTTCACCTTGCATCTCTTCACATACAGTCAACTAACTGCCTTTGGTCCAGAACACCTAAATCTGATCTAATGCAACAGTTATAAACAGAAGAGATTGTTTTCAAAGGTCCTGGTCTGAAACAAAAAAAAAGCTCTGGACCAGATGGGTTTACAAGCGAATTTTATCAAACATTCAGAGAAGAACTGTCACCAATTCTACATAAACTATTTCTGAAAGAAAAAGATGGAATTCTCCCAGACTCATTCCATGAAGCAAACATATCCTTGATACCAAAGCCTGGTAAAGACACCACCAAAAAAGAAAACTATAGGCTAATATCTCTCATGAACATAGATGCAAAAATCCTGAATAAAATACTGGCCAATAGAATCCAACAATACATCAAAAAATAATTCACCATGACCAAGTGGATTCATAACAGGTATGCAAAGTTCAATATAAGAAAAACAATCAATGTCATTCATCACATTAACAAAGCAAAGAACAAGAACCACATGATCCTATCAATTGATGCAGAAAAGGCCTTTGACAAAATCCAATACTCTTCACTGTTTAAAACACTCAACAAAATAGGATTACAGGGGAATTTCTTCAATATAGTAAAAACTATTTACACAAACCTGAGAGTCAACACTGTTCTCAATGGAGAGAGATTAAAGGCATTCCCTTTGAGAACAGGAACTAGGCAAGGATGCCCACTATCACCTCTCTTATTCAATATTGTATTGGAAGTCTTAGCAATAGCAATAAGACAAGAGGAGAAAATAAGAGGTATCCAAATTGGCAAAGAGGAGGTAAAATTATCCTTCTATGCAGATGATATGATAGTATACTTAGAAAACCTTAAAGACTCGGCAAGAAAATTACTGGACACAGTTGACCAATTCAGCAAAGGAGCAGGATACAAGATCAACATACAAAAATCAATTGGAATTCTCTACGGTGAGAAAGAGATTACAGAACTGGAGCTAAGTAAAACAATACCCTTCACAATAGCAAATGCAAATCAAAAGCTAATCACAAGATTAAATACTTGGAGTAAATCTAACCAGAAACACAAAGGATCTATTCAAAGAAAATTACAAAACATTACTACAGGAAACAAAAACAGACCTGGAGAAATGGAAGAATGTACCTTGCTCATGGATAGGAAGAGTCAATACTGTGAAAATGACAATACTACCAAAGGCAATTTACACATTCAATACAATCCCAAAACAAATACCAATTCTATTCTTCAACAAGATGGAAAAGGCAATCTCCAATCTCATTTGGAATGGAAAGAGACCCCAAATAAGCAAAGCACTCCTTAAAAAGAGAAACAAGGTAGGAGGCATCTCACTCCCTGATTTCAAGTCCTACTACACTGCCATGGTGGTCAAGACAGTGTGGCACTGGTACAATGACAGACACATAGATCAGTGGAATAGAATTGAGAATTCAGAAATCAGTCCATTTGCCTATAGTCAACTGATTTTTGACAAGGAGATGAAATCATTTAAGTGGGGAAATGACAGTCTTTTTAACAAATGGTTTTGGGAAAACTGGAAAACCATCTGCAGAAAACTCAAGCAAGATGCACACTTCAGTCCATATACAAAAAACAACTCAAAGTGGATCAAGGACCTAGGACTAAAACCAAGGATCATAAACGTCATTAGAGAAAAGCTTGGAAGAACTCTTGAAGTCCTTATCCACAACATGAACAGTCTTCCAAGCATCCTGAAAAACCTACAACCAGGAGAGGATAAAATAGATGAGTGGGACCTTCTAAGAATCAAATCCCTATGCACATCCAAAAACTTCTCAACAGGGTAAAAATGGAAGCCACGGACTGGGAAAAAATATTTGGTAATGACATGTCTGATAAGGGACTTCTATCTAGAATTTATAGAATTGTCAAGCACCACAACAAGATAAAGTACACAAATTGCAAAACGGGCACAGGATATGAACAGACCCTTAGAAAACATTCAGATGGTAAACAAACACATGAAGAAGTGTTCAAAATCCCTAGCTCTAAGAGAGATGCAAATCAAAACAACTATGAAATATCATCTCACCCCAGTAAGAATAGCAAAATTCAACAGAGCAGCAAACAACAAATGCTGGCTGTTGTGGAGAAACTGGGACCCTTATTCACTGTTGGTAGAAGTGTAAAACGGTGCAACCACTATGGAAGGTAGTATGGCACTTTCTCAAAAAGCTGCAAAGAGAAATACCATTTGACCCAGCAATTCCACTACTGGGACTATACCCTAAAGAAACCAGAAGTGCCACTCAAGCAGATATATGCACACCTATGTTTATTGCTCCTTTGTTCACAACAGCAAAGAGTTGGGAACAACCCAAGTGCATATGAACAAATGAATGAATAGAGAAACGATGGTATATTCACACAATGGAATACTATGTTGCATTGAAAAACAAGGAACTCATGAACTATTACACAAAGTGAGTGACCCTAGAGGACATTATGCTGAGTGAAATATCTCAGTCATAAAAGGACAAATACTGCATAGTGCCACTGCTGTAAAACGGGACTGACATCAGGGTTGGGGGAACCTTAGAAAGGAGGGGATAAATAATGTTTATAGCATTGAAACAGATGAGGGAGAGAACTGTTTAAAAGGAATATATGATTAGGTATTATTTTCATGACAAGATTCCAGAAAAAGAAATGCATAGTAAAGTGGACTGTGGACTTTGGGGGTGGGAGGGAGAGGAATGTGGGGATTGTATAACAATGAAAGAATTTTTTTTTCTTTTCAAAGAGAAAAGTGAACTGGGTGGGGAGGGATGGGCAGGGAGGAAAATGTGCAACAATGAATGAATGGAAAATAATTAAATGGGAAGATATGCTGTAAAAAATATGTTGCATTTAAAAATATTTTTTTAAAAAAAACTTTAAAAAATATTTTAAAAATATATTTGTGATAAATTAAAAAAATGTTAATGAGCGAAGAGCACAACTTGATTGTTGTGTACCAATGAGTTGGAACAAACTCATAGGTGACCCTCCACCAGTTTTCAGAGGCTTTAATTCACACAGGAGGAGACTGTCCATTTTCCTCCCTTGGAGCAGCTGGTAGATTTGAACAATGAGTGTACACCCTGATTAGATGAGGAGGTGGGGGAAGTAGGGGTGGGAAGTCTATTGACAAAGGCCTAAAGAGGCTATGAAATATGATATTTTGTTATATATTCAAGTTTTGTATTGGGCCCACTTCTCAATTTCTCTTCCATTCTTGCCCATTCTAAAGTTGTTGTTGTTGTTGTCCTGTACTATTAAGTCAGAACTGACTCAGTAGCTGAACCTCCATCGGTGTTTCAGAGGCAATAAATCACAGAAGAAATTGCCCTATTTCTCACTTGGATTCAAATTGTATCCCTTTGGGACAGCAGTGCTGCTCCTTATCACTAGGCCCTAAGAGATCTCTATCACTTTATTTTATTTTTTTTTAACCTTTTCTTTTGTGCGCCATCAAACAGATCCAATTGGCACAAGAGGATATTTCCCCTTCTTCTCCAGCGGACCATCTAGTGGATTCGAACCCCATGCCTTAGGGTTTGCAGTGTAGCTTCTTGCCAGCAGGCCACCAGAGCTCTATCCCTTTAGAGTGGTGCTTCTCAGACTGTGAAGGATTAGGTTGTGTGGTTTCATTTTGTTTCTATGAATTAACAGTGCAATGGCAGGTGTCAGTTTACATAACTTCCACACAATTCAAACTGGTCTATACTCTGGCCAAACAACCCACTGACTGGAATGTTGCTGTGGTGCCAAATTCCCAGGATCATCAAGTCAGTTCCAACTCCTAGTAATCCCTTGTGTGTTAGGAAGGAGCTATGATCCACAGAGATTGCAATAGCTGCCTTTTCAGAAGCAGATCATTAGGCCTTGTTCATGAAGCTACTCTAGGTGGACTCAAACCTTCAGACTACACCCTGGCAGCAGAGCACAGTTAACCGTCTGCATCATCCGTGGACTCCTCTAAACACCTACTTATTCTCAATGTCTGTACTCACCTCTCAGCAGCAGCCAGCAGACCTCACTTTAGCTAATGCTAGTCTGGAGTACAGTGAATATAGCTAAAATTCCCAAAACTGCTTGAAAACATTTCTTAGAGGCAGGAAAACTTCACCTGAAGGGTCTCCTGTACTTGAGATCAGGCCTGAGGCTTCAGGGCCGCCCACACTAATACCTACTACAGACATCAACCACTCCGCCCACAACCCCCTACTGAACTCTCAGAGGACCCCAATTCCTCTTTCTCTCACAAATGGTAACTTCTTGCCTCCTGGAAACTATAGCTGTAAGGAACCCGAACGTCCTTCACTGAGTCACCCATTCAGAAGCTGACCCTCACATTTGCTCCTCAGGGCAAGAAAGCCGTGAGAGTTCTTGATGCCGCCCTCCATTTCCTCTGGATTTCTTTGACTCAGAAAAAGTAGGGTTAGACAGAGAGTTTTCAAGGCTGAGTTCTTTGGGGAGCAAGTTATCAGGCCTGTTTTTCCAAAGTGTCTCTGGGTGAGTTCAAATTGTCAGTATTTTAGCTAACAGGAAAGCACTTAACTATCTGTGCCACCACCTGGAGAAGTCATATTTGCTACTAAGTCCCCAAAACATTGTCATTCATATTCAGTTTCTCTCTCTCTCTCTCTCTCTCTCTCTCTCTCTCTCTCTCTCTCTCTCTCTCTCTCTCCTCTTCTCTTTATCTCTCTGTCTTTCTATGTTTCTATACCTCTCTGTGTCTCTCTATTGTTGTGTTTCTCTATCTCTGTCTCTCTCTTTGTCTCTGTCCCTGTCTCTCTGCCTCTCTCAGTCTCTCTCTCTTTCTCTCTCTCTCTCTCCTCTATGCATCTCTTTCTCCCTCCCCTCCCACTGCCATTCTCTCTGCATCCCTGCCTCTTTCTCCCTCTCCCCCACCCCGTCTCTCTTTCTCTATCTGTGTGCATGTGTCTCTCCTTCTTTGCTCTCTCTCTGTTCCTCAATGCCATTCTGACCTGCATTTAAATGACTTCGTGATATAAGGCCTATTTCAATTATTTGGCATAAGAGAATAAAATAAACTGGATGGTCACTGCACAGAAAAATCCCCTGAGGCATCCATAGGAACACTAGTTTTTTCAGGTTTCTCTAGACCCTACCCCCTAAGCACTTCTACCTCCATGAATCAGCCAGGAATAAAAGTGGCTGGCATCTCCCCCCCTCCACTACACCTTGGGTCCTGTCTCCTACTATGCAATGAGCACTTCCCTGAGTATTCTTAGCTAAATATGACTTTAAATATCTTTTTAAAGAAACACTGGACAGAAACTTGGTGGTACATAGATGGCACAAACAATTTATACTCAACTTCTAACCTAAAGCTTGGCAATTCCAATCCCTCCAATGGTAGTTCAGAAAAAGGCCTGGAAATCCTCACCATGAAGACTGTGGTGGTGGTGGTGGTAGTGGTGGTGGTGTGAGGTTGGTTTCAACTCACAGCAATTCCATGTGTGCAGAGCAGAGTTGCTGAGTGTGCTTTAAGGCTGTGACTTTTCACTCTCAGGCCCCCAAGACTGTCTCCCAGGTGCCTCTGGGTGAGCCTGGACTGCCATCTTTTCAGTTAAGGCTACAGAACTTACTCATTCATGCCACCTGTAAAGACTTCAGCCAAGAAAACCCTCTCAAGTAGTTCTGCTCATCTTCATGAGTCAGAATCAACTCAACAGCAACTAACAATGAGGACACTGGAAACCTGGCTAACACGCAAGCCTTTACTTGGTCATCTACAAAAGAGCCATCACGATGAAGTCAAGAAACGGTGGCCCGTGTCCAGTGGCTCCTCTATAAGGAACCCTAGTACATAACATACCAGGTGCTAATCAGAAAGTTCAGCAAGCTCTGTGGGATAAAGATGGGCCATCTCCTCTCATAAAGATTTAGTTTCAGAAACCCTAAGAACTGACCCAATGGCCCTAGTTTTGGTTTGTCGTCTTTGGTTTTCATTTTCATTTTCTTTAAGGCTCTATAATTACTTCCTTTGACAACACTGCCCATTCCATAATCAAATCCTAAGAGAAACAAGCAGAATTAGAAGTTTGTAAATTGTTTAAAATTTACTCTTTGACATGACAAAACTGTAAGACCTAATAATTAAATCGATTTTATGACTTGTTAAAAATCAGTTATTCAAGCAAAGCACTCCTTAAAAATAGAAAAATGGTAGGAGGCATCTCACTCCCTGACTTAAAATCCTACTACACTGCCGTGGTAGTCAAGACAGCATGGTACTGGTACAATGACAGACACATAGATCAATGGAATAGAATTGAGAA
>NW_006399781.1:625112-641272 GCF_000299155.1 Elephantulus edwardii | reverse complement strand
TATAAATTTTAATGAAAATTCACAAAGACTTTAGAATTCCATTCATTCATTGTTGCACTTTTTCTCCCTGCCTCTCCCCACACTCCCAGTTTGCTCTTTTCTTTGAAAAGTAAAAGAAAAATTCTTTCATTTATCTTGTAAAGAATGCAATTCAGCTTCAGGAACAGTTTAGAAATGACTAGTAATTACTGAGAGCCCTTGATATTTTTTTTAAATAAGTAACTGCAGAACTAAAAAAGGGAACCAAGTTACTCTTTGATACATTTTAAGAGATACACTGCAAAATTCGTTTATTATGTTACATTGTATCATCATGGGGAGAATTCAAAAGTAACATCTAAGAAGTTACTTTTAATATTGCTGCCACTTGAATGTTAAAACAGGTTTGAGCATAAAGGTCAAGGTTATGACATATTTCAAAGTAGCAAGCAAGCAGTCACTTTAAATAAAAATAAACTACATTGTCAATTGGTAGGTGTTTGCAGAACTTTGTTTACAATTGTGGTTTCTTGGAGACCGGCCTCCCCACTGGAAGGAAGACAGGAAGGGAGAGTTAGTATGAGCAGCACAATCAGGGAACAGTCACTGCTTAACATCTTTCTTTCTTTTTTGTTTTTTTAAACTACAGAACAGAATCCCCTGCAGAAAACAAGTGGTCACTGCCATAAAGAGAAACATGATGTGGGTAGATGGGAGTCACAATAAATCCATGTTCAGGACAAATTACATACTAACACCAGGAGAAGCCTATGACTCATACACTCTTGTAAGAGGGCAACAAAAGGAACAGGAATACAGCATTTTTAAGAACACTAATTGCAAATAAACAAAAAAAAATACATGTGGGGGAGGGAAATGACTGTCCACCAGAAGCCTGCTCCTTGTGTTCTTGCAGAGCAGCTCGTGACTGTGAACTGCTGACGTCTCTGTTAGCCACCAAGCACCTTATACAGGATATCACCTGAGCTCATTCTTTTTATTAATGGACAGAAATAACCTGACTGGCCAAGTACACATTTTTTCTGTAATTTATAGTACAATCACCATATGGAACCATTGTTGTTGGTGTTGGGTGCCATCGAGTCAAATACGACTCACAGAGACTCTATGAACAAAAGATCTTAACCCTGTTCTGTCCTGCTCCGTCCTTATACTTCCTGACACACAAGAGCCCATGGCAGCAGTCACTGTGTCAACCCACCTGGTTGAGGGTCGTCCCCTTCTTTGCCGACCTTCCACCCTTCCCACCATCAAGTTCCTCTCCAAGGAATAGCACCTCCTAGCAACATGTCCAAAGTAGGCATCATTCTTGCCTCTGAAGAGGACTCCAGCTGCACCTTCTCCAAGACATATCTACTCCTTTTCTTGGCCATCCATGGGATATTCAGTGTTCTTCTTCAACACCGCAGCTCAAAGGTGTCAATTCTTTTTCTGTCATTCTTATTCATTGTCCAGCTATCAGATGCATAGAACTAATTGGAAAGACTATGGCCTGAATCAAAATACTGCTGAAGATCATTCAAAAATGGGTGGAACAGTACAAAAATAGGGAGCTTCCAAAAGTTCGAGTGGGATTTAGAAGAGGCCATGGCACCAGGGATAACACTGCTCATATCAGATGGATCCTGGCTGGAAGTAAAGAACACTAGAAGAATGTCTATTTGTGCTTTATTGACAAAGACATTTGACTGTGTGTATCATGACAAGCTGTGGCTGACATTGAGAAAAATGGAAATTCCCCCCAATCTCCATATCAGTCCTGTTTTATAACAGTGGCTAAGAAAGGGGGATAAATAATGTACATGGCATTGAAGCAGAAGAGGGAGAGAACTGTATAAAACGAATATATGAGTAGGTATTTTTGGCATGACAAAAGTCCAGAATAAGAGTTGCATAGTAGAGTGGAGCGGGGGGAGGGGGGGGAAGACTATAACAATGAAAGAACTTTTTTTCCAAAGAAAAAATGAAACTGTGGGGGAGCAGGGACAGGGAGGAAAATGTGCAACAATTTTTTTAAAGGTATTTACAATTAAAAAAACAGTGAAGAAAAAAAAAGATGGGAATCCCAGAGCACTTGATTGTGCTCATGCAGAACCTATACCGCATATCAGGACGCTACTGCGTGAACAGAGCAGGGGAGCACTACGTGGTTTGGAATTGGGAAGGGAGTATGCTAAGGTTGTATTCTCTTTCCATACATATTGAACCTCTATGCTGAGCAAATTATCTGAGAAGTTGGACTCTATGAGGAGGAGTGTGGTGTCAGGATTGGAGGGCGACGTATCAATAAGCTGAATTATACAGATGACACAACCATGCTTGCTGAAAGTGAGGAAGAGGACAATTAAATAATTGTCATTTAACATTGTCTTCTATTTGGCAAAACTCAATGCAGTTTGGGTTGAGGCTGACATGTGACGTCCTTCCAGCTGGTTTCCTGAGACTGCAACTCTTAACAGAAAGAGACTGCTTGTGATTCCCTTGAACTGCTGACCTTTTGGTTAGCAGACCAATTCGTTACACTCTACACAATACGATTGGAAGCAGAAGTGGCATCCACTTCCTAAATAATATGCCTGTAGAAACTCTATAAAGTATGATAAATGTTGATAGTTGTGGAGGGGTTTCGGGCCTTTTGTTCATAGGGTCACTGTTGAGTCATGCTCGACTCAAAGTCAATCAACAAAAACTATACCACTGAGGCTCTTGCTCAGAAAAGGTATGTAATTTGTTGCACAAACTGAAGAGTATGCCTAATGTCACTAAACATGGATAAACTGCTGGCTTGACATTTTATATATTAATATTTGCATATTCTCTGCAACAACAAAATAAGTCTTTAAAAAAAAAGACTGATTTCTACATTCATGTTTACTGATATTACTGTTGTAATATGCCGTCGAGTTTCTTGCGATTCATAGTGACTATATGTATTAGAGCTCTGAACTCTGTTCTATCCTATGCCAACCTATTGTCTCTGAAACACCTACCCCATTACCCCAGTCATTGAATCAATCCATCTCATCAAGGGCCTTCCTCTCCTGCACCATCCCTCCACCTTCCCAAGCATGATGTCCCTCCCCAAGGACATATCCTGCCTTGCAACATGTCCAAAGTATGTCAGACAAAGCCTCAGAATCCTTGCCTCCAAGGAGCAGCCTGGTCTCACCCTCTCTGTTTGTTTTTTTGGCAGTCCATGGTACCCTCAATACTCTTCTCCAGCACCACAGCTCAAAGGCATCAATTCTCTTTCTAGTCATAGTCATGGTCCAGTAAGTAAATAAGTAATTGTAAAGATCATAGCTTGAATCAGGCACACATTAGTCTCCAGAGTCCCATCTGAATATTTACTGATAGAAAAACAAATACCTGGTAGTTTAGCATGAAGGAAACAAGAAACTACACTGTTTCTGATGTGATAGCATACACTGTCTGTGCCCAGAAAAGGGTCTCCACGGTACATTATATTATTTCTGCACAGGGAGAGTATGTCAGTTTTTTGATTCATGTTGTCTTTCATAATTTTCTAATCTTTCCTCATAAACATTATTATTAATAAAAACAATATTTTTTTTAACTTTTTATTGTAATGTGAGCAAAAGTTTACAGAGCAAACTGGTTTTCCTCATTCATATTATGTGCCATAATGTTCATTCTAATTCCCGCATTGTTTTCTCAAATAAATGTGTTTAGTACTCAAATATATTTATATGGAAGAAGCCCCTTTGAAGTCCACTTTTCGTATCCGGGATATTCTGAGGCAATACTTGGCAATTCCATAGCGGTAAAGAGGCTGGATCATTCAAAAGAGTGCTTGGCAGTTATTGATACTCCTCAAGCTTGTAAAAAGCACAGAATCACAGGCACCACCTTGAACCTACTAAATCATAATCTGCGACTTAACAAGATTGCCCAGGTCCTGCACCTTATTCTCTTCATACTTTAAAGGTTGAGAAACACTGTTAGATAAAACCTTTCCAGTGACCATACCATCTCAAAGCAAGCTTCGAATGGGATTAAATGAAAAAATATTATCTTAAACAATCATTAAATGTCAACTGTTTTGCCTGACCAAAAGAGCCCTGTTGTTGTGCATAATATGTTGGACTGATAATCAAAAGGCTGTCAATTGGAATCCAGAAGTCACGCCTAGGGAGAAAGATGGATGTCTCCTGCCATAAAGATTTACAGCCTGAGGACCCTGAAGGAAGGTCACCTTTAGTCAGACTAGATACCACCAGTGGAGGGGGTTGTTTTGGTTTGGTTTTGGTTGCGTTGTTGGGCTGTGTTTTTGTTTTGTTTTGTTTTTTGAGGTTTTTTGTGTTGTGGGGTTTTTGTATGTTTTTTGTTTGTTTTTTTTGCTTTTTCCTGACTCACCAGGAATTCAAAGCACCAAGTAGACTGACCTCTTGTTCAAAATTTGCATTGAAAGCCTACAGTAACTAAATAAAATTATTTCCTCTACAACACAACCTAAGTCATTTATCCGTTCTTTCATTTCAACCAGCAAATAAATGTGAAACACCAAGCACTAATCTAAAGCTGCCTGTAGAGAATTAATAAGGCAAAATCCCTGGTGTTGTGGATTTGCATGCTAGCAGCAGAATGAAGACTAATAAATAAATACATACATACATACATACATACATACATACATACATACATACATACATATATACATAAATAAGGAAGATGTAGAACAAAACTCAACTTTGTCCTAAAGACCAGATTAGTTGAAGGGAGCTCTGGTGGCCTAGTGTTAAGGAGCTACACTGTCATCCCAAAGGCATGTGGTTCAAATCTACCAGATGCTCTGCTTCATAATAGAAAGATGGGCAATCTCTTCTGTACAATTAAACTGCCTCTGAAAACCCACTGGAGGGCAGGTCCAACTTGATCGTATACAACAACAACAACTGAACTGACAGAGACCAGAGGAGCCTAGAGACCACCGCCCAAGACAAAATTTTAACTCAGAACTAAAGCCATTTCCAGAGGTCATCATACCCAAATAACACACTATGCCACAAGATAAACAATAGCATCCATGAGGAATTTGTTCCTTTGCACAACTAATCTTACAAGAGCAAATAGTTAACATTTACACAAATGCCAAGATGGGAAGCCAGAGGGGCTGGAAAACTGGATGGGTGGGAACAGAGAAGGCAGGGAGGGAATGGGGAAAGAACTGACATACTACAATGATTGAAACGGTATCATAGAGTAATACATGGATGCTGAATAGTAATCTAATCTACTGTGTGAGCATTCACTTAAAGCAAAATTTTAAAAAGAAAAGTAAATAAACAAGCTGCATAGAAGCCAAGAAAATTAAGTGACTGGATGTTACAGGAAGATCCAACCCAAATGCTAACAAACCTGGAAATTTGGCCACAGTCTCTTAAATCGAGCCCAGTCTCTGTCAACTTATTTTACAAAGTGTTGAGAGAGAGCAACATAAAGGCTGCTATCAGTTCCTGTTGAGTCAGTTTCAACTCACAGAGATTCCATGTAAAGCAGAACAGATCATTGCTCTTTAATCTTCTTTCTTATCTCATTATACAACTTTCACAGGTATCTGAAGCTATTGAAAACACTAAGAATAAAAGAGTAAACTAACCTAATCCACATGCTTTCTCATTCAGGCCTGGCATTTCCCTCAAAATTTCCAACTTCCACAGTTCAGAACTGATCCCCAAACCTCATCTATATCATTATCATAATCATCAAAAGAAAAAGTGCAGAGAAATAAAATGAGGCAATGATATTTTCCTGGGATAGAGAAATACTGACCCAGGTTTGTGAGGTAAAGGGAATTTATTCAGTTCCTCAGCACACTATACCAGAGAGAAAAAAAACAAAGTTCAGATCTTTATGATGCTTACAACTCAATAAGGACCAAGATGCACCAGACTCATGCCATGATATTTTCAATTGTCTCATATGCACACAAAATTTATACAATGAATAAGGAAAACCAAAGAATAATCCATTTCTTTGAATGCTGCTGTTGGTGAAGAATATTGGATATACCATGGACCGCATGATGCTCCTCAGAAGAAGGATAATGAGTTTTCATCTCTTGTATTTTGTGCATGTTCACAGGTGGTACATCATACTTGGTAAAGCAGAGTCAGAGAAAAAGAGGAAGTTCTTCAAGGAAATGGACTGACAAAGTGGCTACAATAATGGGTTCAAAAACAGCAGTGACTGTAAAGATGACTCAGAACTGGGCAGTATTTTGTTCCAGTGAGTCTATAGAGTTTTGTAGAGTCTACAGAGTTCTATAGTGTCTACAAAGTTCTATAGAATTAACAGTGTTCTATTGAGTCTACAGAGTTCTATAAAGTCTACAAAGTTCTATTCAGTCTATAGAATTGTACTGAGTCTATAGAGTTCTATTGAGTCTGTAAAGTTCTATAGAGTTCTACTGAGTCCTTAGAGTTCTACTGAGTCTTTAGGGTTCTACTGAGTCTACACAGTTCTATTGAGTCCACATTGTTCTACTGAGTCTATAGAGTTCTACTGAGTCTATAGAGTTCTATATAGTCTACAGAGTTTTACCAAGTATAGAGTTCTATAGCGTTCTACTGAGTTTATAGAGTGCTATTGAGTCTACAGTGTTCTATAGAGTCTACAGAGTTCTACCAAGTCTAGGGATCTATAGAGTTCTACTGTGTTTATAGAGTTCTATTGAGTCTACAGTGTTCTACAGAGTCTACAGAGTTCTACCAACTCTAGACGTCTATAGAGTTCTACTGAGTCTATACAGTTCTATTAAGTCTACATTGTTCTACTGAGTCTGTAGAGTTCTATTGAGTCTACAGAGTTTTACTGAGTCTGTAGAGTTCCACTGAGTCTATAGAGTTCTATCATGTCTATGGAGTCCTACTGAGTCTATAGAGTCCTACTGAGTCCATGGAGTTCTACTGAGTCTACAGAGTTCTACTGAGTCTACAGAGTTCTACTGAGTCTACAGAGTTCTACTGAGTCTACAGAGTTCTATTGAGTCTACAGAGTTGACTGAGTCTGTAGAGTTTGACTGCATCTATAGAATTCTATTGAGTCTATGGAGTCACTGTGAATAGGATCTGACTCAGTGGCACCTAACAACAACAAAGAGCTGCAACATAAACAAGAAAAAAAAAAGTAATTGCTCCCAGTGGTGAGAAGAACAAAGCAGTGATTGATAGAGGAGCCTGATAAGGAAACGAAAGTGTTTGGGGGCTCACAACAGAGTGAAAATCTTGGGTAGATTCAAGATAGCGTTTCGGGTGGTGATGGTTGTTCTTAGGTGCCTTCGAGTCAACTACAACTCGCAGCAATCCCACGAACATCACATCTGCACCTTGCTCTATCCTGCACCACCCTTGTGATCTCCGCCATGCTCAAGCCCACTATTACAATCACTGTGTCTATCCATCTCACTTAAAGTCTTCCTCTCTTTCACTGACCCTCCACCTTCCCCAATATTCTTTTTTTTCAATAATACATCATTAATTTTATTAATAGTCCAAGATCTGTTTAGCATTTTGTTTAACATTTTTAAAATTAAACATTAACTTTTTGCTCCCAAGGATAGTGCTATTAAAGGAAGATCTTTAAACATCGGTGGTTAATAATTTTTACTTACAGAACAAAAACTTAAAAAATTTCATTGTAAGCCTTATTAGTATGTTTCTAAAAACTGATAATTAATGTACATGGGATCTTTGTATGCTAGTATACGTTATAGGATTCTATTGCTCTCTGGAAACCATCTGACTTGGAAAACATGGTTTCAAAAGAAATACTCTATTTCAAGAAAAATTTCAGGGTCTAACTATTATTACTTCTGGTGATGCTGCTGAATGTGGATTACATTTGACCATCAAATTGGAAAGAAAAGGACAGATTTTTACAGTACGGTCAAATTTTATGGCTTATCTATCCCCTGTCTCCTAAAACAAAGTCTCTGAAAAAGCAAAGCTGCAAATGCACTGTAAATGATTTTTCATATTAACCACTAAAATTTCAGTGATTAAAAACCCTATGATTTGTTCTATAGGTTTTGAAAGACAAATTTTCTCCCATTTTCCAATTTTATAATAAAATCTGGCTTTAGAGTAAAAAGGTTAAATATAAGCAATAGCTTTGAAAATTTCTTCTTAAAAATTAATAAACACTTGAATATACAGGTAACATAAGATGAAAATATCCAAAGATTAAGGTATTGAAAACGTATCAGTACATTACAGTATCAGTTTATGTTTTGGGATAATTTCTGAAGTGAGTCCTTCTTTTATCTAAACTATTCTATTAAGTGGAACTTTAAAAATTTGGTTCTAAAATAGATGATTTTAGAGGAAAATTCCAGTATTTTTTTTCAAACATCAAAGAAAATACATATAGTCAAATTAGACACAGGGAAAAGCCAAGAATTTTGATAATGATGATATTCCTAACACTGGAAAAGTATATAAAAAGTATAAATAGTATTTGAATTCTTAAACTCATGGCAGGAATAAAATAAATAAGGAATAGTAGTATCTATCTAGTTCACCAATATTCTTTAAAGGACTGCTCCCTCCTAACAACATGCTCCAGGAATTTCAGGTTAAACTTCATTAATCCTATGTAGGGCCATGCAGGTAAGGATGGAATCAAGGAAACTTCTCAGTATTTTCACTTTTTCTTCTCTAAACCTATCCAACTCTTTCTGTTCACTATTGCTTGCATTAAGCAGCTACCTGCCTATTGTTTCAGTCCTTGGTGCTTCCAGAGCACAGAGCCCATATATTCTGGCTTGTGCAAAAAATAGTCATTTTAAGCACATGCAGGTGGACAGCAAATGTGCAATAAGAAAATAAGACATGTTTACAGATAAAAGACAACCAAAATGTAATCCAGGTGCTCAATGTAATAGAGAAAAAGCACTATCTGAAAAGAGGCTAGATAGCAAGGAAATTCCAAACTCTCACCAGTAAAAGAAAATTTAACAGAACACATTATCTGCAAGATCCAAAAGCCTGGTTTCAACTACAAATCTTATTAAGAACATTTTTTTTTTCACATTAGCTAAGTAGGAACAAATAAGTGCATATAACAGCAAGACGTGCAGCTTGACTCCTTTGCTAAACATTGTTAATCATGTTTATGAATTGCTACCAAAAAAAACGAAGAACAATGCAGCAATGCTGCTTCCAGCCTTTGTAAACTAGACATTTTCCTCTCTGCAGAATCCCCTCACACAGAGTTGCATGCAGAGTCCCCTTGCCCAGAGCCGTAGAGTACTCTAACCCACAGCTGCACACAGAATATTTTCACCCAGAGCTGCACGCATAGTACCCTCGCCCGGGGCTGCCCACAGAGGACTCTCACCCACAGCTGTCCACAGAGGACCCTCATCCAGGGCTGCTTGCAGAGTACCCTTGCCCAGAACTGCAGGCAGAGTGCCCTCACCTAAAGCTGCATACAGAACACACTCCTTGTCCAGAGCTTCATACAGAGTGCCCTCGCCCAGCGCTACAAGCAAAGAACCCTCGCCCAGAGCTGCACAGCCTGATCTTGAGTTGCTGAAGGTAAAGTTCAAACAAGCAGCTTTCACTCTGACACCACTATAAATTTGCTGTTCCACTAAGTCATCTATGAACATCTCCCCTAAGTACAAACCTCAATCCTTGTTCAGGGAAGGGAGCTCTGGGGATGCAGTCTCTATGGAGTTGTGCTGCTAAACCACTCTCTAGCGGTTCAAATCAACCAGTTGCTCTAAGGGAGAAAGATGGGCAATCTTCCTCCCATGTGATTTGCAGCTCAAAAAACCCACCAGAAGGATCAGTTAGGAGTCTGTCCTAATTCAGTGGCAATGAGAGATGGGTTGGTGTTTGTTTGTTTTGTGGGTTTTTTTTTAGTTGCTTAGAGAATCCTGAGTAATGATGACATGTCACCACCAGTCACAGCTGGAGAAGAGTCAAGGCAATACATGGGTAAACGGATAGAGAAGCCACTGTAATACTCACAGGGCAAATGAGCAACACAACAACAGTCACATGTGGGTGAAGACTCAAGTGAGCAACCTCAGCAGTAAACTGAAGCCTAGGAAAGTTATATAAGCAGTTTCCAAACTTATAGAAAGACAGATAGATGACAGACAAGATAGATGATAGATGGATGAGAGAGAGAGAGAATGGATGGACAGATGGATGGATGAACAGAATGAAGAGGTAAGATGTAATGGATGGATGGATGGATGGATGGATGGATGGATGGATGGACGATGGATGGATGGATGGATGGATGGATGGATGGATGGATGGATGGACAGTAGAAGAGATAAGAAAGATATTATGTGAATAAATAGTATTATGAGAAAACACTTGCAAGCCTTAAACCCTTTTCTAGTCCTAATTATTTCTAAATAAGATGGTTTTCTTGCAGATAAATCTGAATTAACTTTTCCTAATAAACTGTTGTTTTGTGGGGTTTATTCCTTCATTTTTTAAATTGTGATTTTAATGAAAGTTTACAGAAAAGTATGCTGAGTGAAATATCTCAGTCACAAAAGGACAAATACTGCATAACACCATTGTTATAGAACAGCACTGACATGAGGGTTGAGGGGTAACTAAGAAAAGAAGGGATAAATAATGAACATTGCGTTGAAATAGATGAAGGAAAGAACTGTTTAAAAGGAATATATGATTACACCTTATCTGTATGACAACAGTCCAGAATAAGAGGTGTACAGCAAAGTGAACTAGGGCATCTTCCTTTCTGCACATCCCTCCCATCTCCTCCTTTAGCAACCATGATGCCTTTTCCTAGGGTCTGACCCCTCGTGATAATGTATCTAAAGTATGTGAGATAAAATCTTGCTAATCACACTAACGAGCCTCCTGGCTACATTTCTCATGGGACAGATGATGTGTTTGTCCTTTTGGCAGTCCCTGATATAGTCAACATTCTTTGCCAAACCACAACTCAAAAGCATCAATTCTTCTTTAGTCTTTCTTATATATACACAAGGTGAGGGAAAGAAAGTATCATGACTTGGATTAGGTGCACCTTAGTCCTTAAAGTGACATCCTTGCTTTTGAGTACTTTATTGATATTTTAATGAAAGTTTATAAAGAACCTGGGTTTCCAAATTATTCATTATGGCACATTTTCCTCCCTGCCCCCCACCCCCTCCCTGATAATTTTTTCTTGGGGAATAAAGTTCTTCCATTGTTATACAGTCCCCCCACCCCCACCCCCAGACCACTTTACTATGAAGCTCTTATTCTGGACTCTTGTCATGTCAGTAATACCTAATCATATATTCCTTTTAAACAGTTATCTCTCTCGTCTGTTTCAATGCCATGTACATTTATTTATCCCTTCTTTTCTTAGTTTCTCCCTCATCTCACATCAGTCCTGTTTCATAAAAGTGGCACTAGGCCATATTTGTTTTTTTGTGACTGAGAGATTTCGCTCAGCATAATTACCTCCAGGATCACCCGTTTTGTATAATATTTCATGAGTTCCTTGTTTTTTAATGCAGCATAGTATTCCATTGTGTAAACACACCACAGCTTCTCTATCCATTCATTTGTTTGCTGATGGACAACAACTTGGGTTGTTTCCAACTCTTTGCTACTGTGAACAAAGCCACAATAAACATGGGTGTGCATATACTGGCTTGGGTGGCAGTTACTGTTTCCTTAGGGTATATTCCTACTAGTGGAATTTTGGGGTCAAATGCACTATTTTACACTCCTACCAACAGTGAATAAGAGTTCCAGTTTCTCCACAATCTTGCCAGCATTTGTTGTTTGACTTTTGAGTACTTTTTTTTTTGCTTTTGAGTACTTTTAAGAAGGCCTTTGCAGTCAATTTGCCCAATGAAATATATCCTTTAACTTCTCGATTACTGCTTCAAAGGATGCTGACTGTAAAACTAAGTAAAACAAAATCCATAATAGTGAGCTTGTAAATGTCTATTTGCCTCCAGTTCAAGTCTCCACGGCTACTAAGTGGTATAGGTGGATCTGAACCCAGGCAGACCTGGCCCCCAACACAGTCTGGTACAGGCCTGAAGTTTAGGGCAGCAGTTGTCATTTGGGTGGAAGGAATGATGTAGGAAGCTGTCAGCAAGTGCATGCCGTCATGGGGCTTGGGGAAATAAGTAGTTTTTTCCAGTTTGTTTTGTTTGGGGTTCTATTTTTCTTACATCTGTCTCATTCAAGGAAGGCAGAATGGAGCCACCCCACACTTGTAACTACCCTGCCCTAGGTGCCAGAGAGCCAGCCTCACAATGGGGACTCAGAGCAGAGCCTATCCAAAAGGTACATCCAAAGGAGCAATTCCACTGTTCTACTCACTGGGTGTAGTATGTAAATTGCTTTCATCCCTGCTCCTCGAACTCACTCCTAACCTTCTGGCCCTTATGGTTTCACTCCTGGCACATTAGTATCACTCATGCCAAGAGACCTCCGAGCCTGTCTCTAAGAGCTGCTGCTGTCCAGCTCACCATTCTTCCAATCACACCTGAAAAATTAACCAAGACAGAGACAAGCAACATAATGAGAACATTATCATAATTGATATAAGAACAATATGCCTCCTGGCCAGATGCCCATGTAGTTAATATGAGGCAGTTTTACTCCACAGTGAGTTCATAAAACAATAAACTCTGCATGTATTCTATCTCCACCTGCTCACACAGCCTGATTATCTGTTCACATTTTTAATTGTGGAGGAGATGCTGGCCCTGGGTCCTGTCTGAGTTTCTCTGGGACCTGTGCCCATCAGGGGGAAGATAAGAAGCTTGTGCCGCTCTCAGCTTCCTTTACAGCTTGGGAGTGAAGAGGTGACAGTACTTTCATAAGGTCAGGCTACTTACAAGCCCAGTGTCTCGAATCTAGGGACTGCCAGATTCTAAGTATAAACTCTGAGCTCCATGACACTTCCCAATTTTCCCAGAGGGCTTACAGCACCTAGCCACTTATATTTATCTATCTCAGCTTCCTAATTTATGTCCTTAATACATACCATCTCCAAAAGGCTCAGAAAATGAATGCCACAAGAACTCTTTATAAGAATAAATATATGCACAAGTTGCAACCGTCTCATTCATTGTTCATGAGAAACTGTTGATCCCATTATCCATGTTGTTGTTGTTGAGTGCCATAGAGTCGGAACTAACCCACAGCTGAGCCAACCTGCAGTGAGTTTTCAGAAGTAGTTTAGTCACTTGGGAGGAGACCACATATCCTTCTCCCACGAAAAAACCAGTGGATTCAAACTGCATGATTTCAGGACTGCCAGTGCAGTTTCTTGCCACTAGGCCACCAGAGCTCTCTACAGTAGCTCAAAAAAGCTAAGACTAGGTACCTAACTGATGGAAGAACAGGTTAATTATGTAATGTGCATGAAGAGTGTGTGTTTGTATGTGTGCATGTTGTGGGTATATGTTTGAAATTATGTTTGTTGTTGCTGTTGATGTGCCATCGAGTCATTTGCAACTCACAGTCACCCTATATACAATGCCCCAAACCTTTCTCTATCCTGAGCCAATCTTATTGTCTCTGACACACCTACCCCCATTACCCCAGTCACTGAATAAATCCATCTCATAAAGGGTCTTCCTCTCTTGCACTGTCCCTACACCCTCCCAAGCATGATATCCCTCTCCAAGGACTGGTCCCTCCTTGCAACATGCCCAAAGTACGTCAGATGAAGCTTGAGAATCCTTTATTCCAAGGAGCAGCCTGGTTTCACCCTCTCTAGGATGGACCTGTTTGTTCTCCTAGCGTCCCTGGTATATTCAGTAAGTACTCTTCTCCAGCACCACAGCTCAAAGGTATCAATTTTCTTCTATCATCCCTAGTCACTGTCCAGCTTTCTGATGCATAGCAAGTAATTGTGAAGACTATGGCCTAGATGAGGTGCACCTTAGTCTCCAGAGTGATGTTGTTGCTATTCAGTAAGCAACTTTTAAATCAATATGTTACCGTTTATAATCATGCTATTATACCTTACTCTTTAAGACTAGTCATTCAATAAATTGAGCACCAACTATGTACCAGGCACTATCCTGTAATTGTTTGGTGGTGGCAGTTGTTGTTATTGTTGTAGTCAAATGCCCTGAAGTCAGAAACTGACTTAGAGCTGACCCTCCAGGGTTTTCAGTTAGTCACATGGGAGAAGACTGTCCATCCTCCTTCTGCAGAGCAGCTGGTAAGGGTGGAGTGCAACTGCTTTCCACGAAGACACCAGAGAACAAAATAAATACATTTCAAATAAACAAAAACCAAAACACTCCATCTCCCAGGCTGGCTACAGTAAAGTCTTCATACACTCCTTTATCAGCTATGGAATCTAACCCATAGCATCAAGGCAGCTCTTTCAAGACCTCCCTGGTGTTTATTCCTCCCTTTCCATTTCTAACTCCAGGGCACCACACTGGGGCACCCCTCTCCTTCCAGGATCACACCAGCATTATAGCTGATCTCCTGTTGGAGGGGCACCACTGCCCAGCCCAGTCCTCATTCCACTTCCAGAACAGCAGCACTAATTGAACCCGTGAATTGAACTCACACTGTTCCCCTGCTCCTGAATGGCAGGCCCCAATAACTCTCTTGCTTAAAACAGTTTTAGAGGGTGCTGGTGGTATATTACACAACAAATTTCAGTTGGGCACATCAGGTGGTTAAAATGCACCAGCAACTCCTCGGGAGGAAGATGAGAAGTCTCCTCTCACTGTGATTTTCAGCCTGACACATCCAATAGAGGGTATCTGTGACTCAGAAGTCACTGAAAGAGAGTTTGAGACTGAGTAAACCCACTTACTTTATCACACACATGCCAAGGTTGGCCCTATCTTAACACCTTTCTCTCTTCCCCTGTCCAAATGTCACCAATTTAGATCATATTCAGTTGGTCCTGTCAGTAAATGACCAATGAAATCTAGATTTCATTTAGTTTCATGCCTGAAAACTTCGTTTACATTTACTAAGTGCTACAAAGAAATCAAAAGATGTGTTGCATTGGAAAATCTTTTGTCTAAGATCTCTCCAAAGTGCTAAAGATCAAGGATGTCAGTTTAAAGTCTAAGGTGCACCTTTCAAGCCATGGTCTTGTCAGTTACTTGCTAGGCATCTGCAAGTAGGCATCTGTCATCTATATGACAGAAGAATCAATGCCTTTGAGTTACAGTGTTGTAGAAGAGTGCTGAGTAGCCCATGGACTATCAAAAGAACAAAAAACTATGTCTTGGAGAAAGCACAGCCAGAATCCTCCTTATAGGCCAGGATGGTGAGATTTTATCTCACATACTCTGGGCTGGTCCTTGGAAAAGGGCTTCATGCCTGGAAAGGTAGAGGCTCAGCAAAAAAGAAGAAAACCCTCAAAGAAGTAAATGTAAATGTAACAATGGGCTTGAGTATATCAGAGGTGATAAACACGGCACATGATAGGTCAAGGTTCAGATCCAAGGCTCACAGGGTCATAATCAACTCAACAGCCCCTAAAAACAACATTAGTTGAAACTTGAATACTCGATAGAAGTGCTTCAGCATTTAACCTATAAGTACTTCTAGATTTCAATCTCATGTCTGTCACCAGTTTTTAAATCAGTCCTTGAACAAGTTATCCAACCTCTCTGACTTTCTACCTATGTAAAAGAAGAAACAAAACAGCAATTACATGTTATAAACCAATTATAATCTTAATCAATTGAGATGATGTATGTTAAATTACTCATCTCTACCTTGTACTACATCCACGTGTCCTGCACTCTGACAGAAAGACCCGTGCCCCCCTCTTCTTCCCATTCATTCTGCTACATTCCCTCATGCCCTTTTTCCTGCCTGCAGCAACTAGCATGGGTGCTGGATGCACAGGAGGTTCTAAACTAGCACTAATACTTGCTAATTAGCATAAAACCAAATGTTTCTTTTTAATCTTATCACAAGAACAACAAACTATTCTGCACCTCAAGCCACATTTCTGGTCTGGAGGCTTGCTCAGATTCATTAAATTCTTGTCATTGTTGGGAGCTCTGGTGGCCTAGTGGCAAGGAGCTGCAACTACAATCCCAGAGGCGAACGGTTCGAATCCACCAGATGCTCTGCCGGGTAAGGAGGGACAATCTCCTCCTGTACCAGTCAGATCTGATTTGACGGTACACGCACACAAAA
>NW_006399781.1:607235-625012 GCF_000299155.1 Elephantulus edwardii | reverse complement strand
AGTCATACGTGTGGAAGACTCATAGGGTGAGGGAATACATTAAATGTCAAATGCAGGGGGAGCTCTGGTGGCCTAGTGGCAAGGAGCTGCAACTACAATCCCAGAGGCGCAGGGTTCGAATCCACCAGATGCTCTGCCGGGTAAGGAGGGACAATCTCCTCCTGTACCAGTCAGATCTGATTTGACGGTACACGCACACAAAAATAAAAAATAAAATTTAAAAAAATTTAAAAAAAAAAATTCTTGTCATTGTTGCACTACCATGTTGTGCCAGCCCTAAAAATAGATGCTCTTGTCTCTCCCCAGTTCGTAAGGGTAGTTCCCAGCTGGTTACCCCAAATTATTGACCTGTGAGCAGCAGCACAGATGGACAGACTGATGCCTGGGCAGAATGTGTGATCCATCCTCAAAGGCCCTTGGGACACTGAGAATCACAACATGTGAAACACTCAGCAAGTATCCAAGACACTTTCCCTGGCTTCTCAAAGTCCAAGCTTATCACTCCATAAAAATACAGTATTGGTTCTTTTTCACAATACTTTATTATAAAACATATGTTTATAAGTTTTAAAAACAGAAAATAAGGGGAGCTCTGGTGGCCTAGTGGCAAGGAGCTGCAACTACAATCCCAGAGGCACGCGGTTCGAATCCACCAGATGGTCTGCCGGGGAAGGAGGGACAATCTCCTCCTGTACCAGTCAGATCTGATTTGACGGTACACTCACACAAAAATAATAAAATAAAAATTTTAAAAAAAAAAAGAAAATAAAGAAGATTGTAGCCTTATCAGCAGTTTATAAACAGTTTGCTTTTGAGCCCTCTGCTCCTGTCTCTAATTCTCAAAAAGCTTTGCTAGTCCATGTCTTTCAGCATCAGTACTCCACCTGACAGAGATGCACAAAGTTCAGAAGGGGCTAGAGTGGGCAAGGTCTAGGGGAGGGGGTAAACCACTGGGATGGCAGAGTTTGGTGGGTGGAGGGAAGGGGGTGGAGGAATTAGGAGAGTTCCAATGAGGACCTGAAAGGATAGGGTGATGGCAGGCTTGGACCAATGCTGACAGATTTTATAAAGCATGATTTATATGAATGATTGTATGAAACACAATGGGAATGAATGAAATACAATGTATATGAATTTCATATGTAAACCAATATAAAATTATAAAAGAAAAAAACACCTAAACCAACAGGAATTAAGTGCCAGTTTGGGGGAAGTTTCTGGGAGATCATCTGAGCTAGCTGTAGGGAAGAGCTTCCCCAGAGGGTGTTGGCCTGGGAGAAACATCCAGACCAGGTCCAGGAAGAAGCCTGGCAAACAGAAGGAGGCATGAGTGCAGAGAAACCTGAAAAACTAAGTGGAAGAACTTGGGTCAGAAGGAATGTCAGCAGAGAGCTAGTGTTAACTGACGAGGCTAGACAGGAAAGCTGGATCAACACTGTAAATTCATTTGATGAGCTATGTTAGGAAAGTCTGGATGGCACCGTGGAAGATTATGAGACATGATCAAGCCCTGTGTTTTAGAAAAGTAACTAAGTGTTGTGTGGCAGACAGGCTGGAAGGAAGGCAAAATGGTCAGTGAGTGAGGAGGCTTCTGTCAGAGTCCAGCAACAGATGATGATGGCCTGAGCCATAGCAGAAAGCAAGGCTGTTCTGAAACTTGACACTAAAGATAAAGGGGACAATATTGCACTTTCTAGGCTAGTAGTAAGAAATAGCACTGCCAACCCAAAGGCAGGCAGTTCAAATCCACCAGCTGCTCCTCAGGAGAAAGATGGGTAATCTTCTCCTGATTTACAGCCTCCAAAAACCCACTGGAGGATCTGCATCGGTTCTGACTTGACAGGATGCGGTAACAGTAGCCTGGGACACTAAATACATGCTAGTGCTGTCAGTGACAGTTTACAAGTTGCTAACATATTTAACAAGGTCCAGAAAAGATTCCAGACTAAGATGGGTAAGAAGGAAAGGCTTGGACATCTACTTCAGCCAATGAAAACTGTATGGATCACAACAATCTGATGCCGTTATACATGGAATTTCCATGGACTAAGGGAATGATTCGACAACAACCTTTAACTGAGCTCCCATCCACAAAAACAAGAATACACAGAGGGAAGACAGAATTCAGTGCACACTCATCCAGATCCAATCTGAGCTGAGAACACAAACTTCCCCAAAAAGGCTTCATCATGGTGTGCAGATGATGATAGAGCCAGCATCATCACACCAGAACTCTAAACATGGGACAACGTTAAAAGTCATAAAGAGACAATGGGTAACTTCTTTATTTTATTTTTTTAAATTGTGATTCTAATGAGAGTTTACAGAAAAGTTGGATTTTCACTTATTCATTGTTACACATTTTTTGCCCTCCCCACCCCCACTGACTTAAAAAAAAAATATTTACTCAAGGAGTAACTTCTTTACTGTTAGTTTAGAAAAGTAGGGCTTTAGGATTCTATCTGTAACATCAATTTCCCCCCCTTTCTGAAGCCCTAAATAAGAATGGTAAAAATTGTTTTGTTTTGTTTTCATTTGTTTGTTTGTTTTTTGTGACGGGCAAAAAAATTGTTTTAAGAACATAAAGCTCAACCACAAAATCTAGAAAGCTGGAATGCTAATGGCTAAATGTTGAAAGCCCAGGGAAAGGGACAAGCCCAGGACAGAAAGGAAAGCCAAGGTCCAATTCGACAACCACTCCCAAAATTTCCAAAAGGTTCCAGCACAGGCAGCTCCAAGCCCCTCCAAGACAGGATAAAGCAAGAACTATAAGGAGGCCAATGAGTGGAAGTCTCTTCAATGCAGAGCCCACATCACTCTCCACTGTCAACCCAGCCTGGACTCAACCACGAAGGAGGTCTCAGGAGTGCAGAGAAACATCTTGGGACCATAGGCTAGTGAGCTTAATTGAGAGGATGGGATATTATCCTGAATTCACAGAGATTTTAAAAACCTATTTGTATCAGCCCAGATTTGGTCAGAAAATAGAAACTAGTTATTTCAGACAGGCAGAAGAGATCATCCGGGATGCTGGGCTATATGAGGAAGAATGTTGCATCAGAATTAGAGGAAGATTCATCAACAACTTGCGTTATGCAGATGACAAAATCCTGCTTGCTGAAACTGTGGAGGACCTGAAACACTTACTGTAGAAGGTCAAGGATGAACAGCAATGACACCAGACTGGAGACTAAGGTATGCCTGATCCGGGCCATAGTCTTTGTAATTGCGGGCTATGTATCAGAAAGCTGGACAGTGACTAGGGATGACAGAAAAAGAATTGATGTCTCTGAGCTGTGGTGCTGGAGAAGAGTGTTAAATATACCATAGACTGCTAGGAGAACAAAAAGGTTTGTCTTCGGGAAAGTGAAACCAGGCTGCTCCTTGGAGGCAAGGATACTGAAGCTTCATCTGACATACTTAGGGCATGTTGCAAGGAGGGACCAGTCCTTGGAGAGGGACGTCATGCTAGGGAGGGTGGAGGGACAGTGCAGGAAAGGAAGACCCTTGACGAGATGGATCGATTCAATGATTGAGGTAATGGTTATAGGTGTGTCTGACACAATGAGGTTGGCACAAGATAGAGCAAGGTTCAGGGCTCTTGTACATAGGGTCGCTATGAGTTGCAAATGACTTGATGGCACAAAACAACAACAACAAGGATTTATTACAAGGTGCTTGAGGCTTACCAACTCATTGGCAGGGCTGTGAAGGCCAAAGTCAGAGAGAAACCAATTATCACTCGTGTTCAGGAAATGGAGCGTTCAAGCGTCATAGGAAGGATACAGGTGGTCTGAGCTCCTACACCACTGAAGACACACGGAAGCTACTAGTTCCAAAGCCCAGGCACCAGCAACTGAAGATAAGGTATAATTAAAAACAAACTGATTTCTATATGTTTATATGTCAAGACACTGAAATATAAGGTTCCTTAAAGAAACAGCCTGCCAGATCACCTCATAATGAATGTCAGCGAGTATCTTATTTATCTAGTGCTGCTTATCACAGAAATAATACATCAAGAGGGCTTTAACCAGTATTTCTTCTGTCTCAACTTCAGAAGCAGGAAGTTCAAATTCAGGGTGTCAGCTGTTGGGGAAGGCTTTTTATCCATGTCTACCCTAAGGAGGCAAGTCCCTTTCAACATCCGTGGGACCAGGGTCCCTTGGAGGTCTCCGTATGTCTTGGCATCAACTGTCTTCTGGGTCCATGAGGTTCTCTGCTCTCAGCTCTTCCTTCTTGGTGGTAGTCAGTTCCCTCCTTCTCCACTCACTTGTATCAAAAGATAAAGGTGACGCAGGCCATGACTTCCTTAATATTGGACCAGAGCTATGATTTAATTAAGGGTATGGATCAAGAGATGAATTGCATTGGGAAAGTCAGCTGTCAGGGACCTCTCTAAAATACTGAAGAGCAATGATGTCAGGCTGGAGACTAAGGTGCACCTGATTCAGGTCATAGTCTTTGCAAATGCACGCTATGCATCAGAGAGTTGGACAGTGAATAGGGATGATAGAAAGAGAATTGATGCCTTTGAGCTGTGGTGCTGGAGAAGAGTGTTGAATATACCATGGACTGCTAGGAGAACAAACACATTCATCCTGGAGAGGGTGAAGCCGGCCTGCTTCTTGGGGGCAAGCATTCTGAAGCTTCATCTGACATACTTTGGGCATGTTGCAAGGAGGGACCAGTCCTCAGAGAGGGACATCATGTTTGGGAGAGTGGAGGGACGGCACAGAAGAGGAAGACCCTTGATGAGATGGATCAATTTTGTGATTGGGGTGATGGGAGTGAGTGTGTTGGGAGACGGTGAGGTTGGCACAGGATAGAGCAGGGTTTAGGGCTCTTGTACATAGGGTCACTATGAGTTGCAAGTGACTCGACAGCACATAACAACAACAACAACAATGGCATCTTATCCTAATTCACAGATGAATGCTGCTCTTAACAGATCACAGCATGGAGGATGAATACATCATCATATGACTAACAAATTACATAATTACATAATTGACAAACCACAACCAAGCTGACACATACACAGGGGTAGGTAGATGTCAATCCTCATATGCACACATACGCACAGCCTGTCTTCCCATTAGCTTTTAGAACTCAACTGAAAGTCATCTGAGGAAAACCTCTTTCATGAATACTGATCTAAACAAAAATTATGACCTGAAGAGTGATGGGAGGATGGGATAATGTGTAAGAGCAGTGAAGCAAGGGTGGGGCAGAGGTAGATGACAGAAAGTTTCATTTTCTGAAAAAATCCAAAAGTCGTATAAGCTTTAGAGTTACAACAATAGTTTCAAAGTAATCAGATAAATAAGTTGTGGTTCTGTGGATAGAGAAAAACCAGTATTTCATAAGAAATGCTGTAGAACTTTATAAGCCATAGGCACAACGTTGATAAAAATAAAACCTAAGATTAATAAATAATATCAAATTCAAATTCACCAAGAAGGAGGTGGGGAAATAAGTAGGGCTGAAGTTGAGGAAGCAGCATGGAGCGTATCCGAGAAGGTGGAAATGATACAGGATAGGCCAAGGTTCAATAGATAAATAAAGGAGGGGATTGTGATCACCTTTGGAAATCACAACTGTCTTTTACCTATGAAAGAGTTAACAATTTCCACCACCAAAAGCTCCAAATTATTCAAAAGGAGTCCATCAAACTCTACATATTCACCTACCCCTAACTGCACATTTGATGGCTGAGCCAAGATAAAGATAACAACCAAGTTTTCAACCACCACGAACGTGAGGCAAAAATAAAGCTGCAGTGAGATGAGTTATGTGACTGGCGTAACAAGTTGTACTTTTGCTGCTGAAACTTGATTTTTTATTTTCCAAGTGTGGCCTGAGAACCCATGGTAACTTCTGATGACCCTTCAAGCCATTTGCTGAGAGAGAGTGAGCTATTTTCTTGACACACAGAGAAGTTACAGAAGTTAAGAATTCCTTACTTGTAATAGGTTTCATAAAGCCATAAATCCCCTGCTGACAACTAGTTAATGTGGTGCCTTGTTCATGTTCTTTGAAAAACTCAAAAGTTTTCATGGCACTATCCATATGTATGTATGTACAGAAATGACCGTGGTTTGGGGATTACAAATACACTATAGCAAGCAGGCAAATTCCCAAACACAGAATCTGCAACTAACAAAATTAAACTGTATGTGCTTTTTTCATTCTCATTCTCTCATGATCACATGCTCGCATTTCTCAGAAGTGACATTACCTCGTTGTGACATCATCTGTCTGGTAGCTAACGGAATAAATGTTGGATTCTCAAATTTTCCCAGATTTAATTTCTAATCTAGTGACTACTGATAGGAACCACTGGGGATGCTGAGGAATTGTAGAAAGATCCTCAGACTTGCCTGCTTGAGAGAAGAGAGCAATAGTTATCTACTGATAATCAGCTCAATGATTCACTCGTGGACTGGCTTTCGTTGCTTCCCTTTGTCACAACTCTACTTTGGTCCCTAGGATACCTTTCCAAAATTAACCACATGTGCCGAGGTCTTTGTTTCCATCTGCACTTTCAGTTGCCCAACGCTAAAATAAGACACAGCGCAAGTTCTAAACTGCTGGCGGAGTTCAAACTGCTCATATTAGGGTAGGGCCATAATTAGCACAAGAGAGGCACAGCTCTGTACCAGAATCTTACGCTGGCACAAGGCTCCACACCTTGAACTTCTTGTTGCTGTTGTTGTTAGATGCCATCCACTCCAGTTCATAGTAATTCTATGTGCAACAGATGGAAACCTTGCTTAAACTTGTAACACCCTCATGGCCTCTGCTCTGTTTAAGGTCACTGGAACAGTCACCGTGTCTATACAAACCAAAATCAAACCCATTACCATCAAGAAGACATAGTGGCTTCCAGACACCGAACTTTCAGTTAACAGGTTTACTCTCCTGCACCCCAGCATTCACTCACACCTAGCAGACGCTAAAATTAGGAGTTAAATGAGTAGCAATTGTGGGACAAGTTGGAACAGACTCCTAGCTGACCCTCCAGCAGGTTTTCAGAGGTGGTAAATCACACAGGAGGAGACTGTCCATCCTGCTCCTGAGGGGAGACTGGTGGAGTCAAACCACGTGCCGTTCTTTAATTATAGCATCTGGCTACAATAGCTCGCTAAATGAGCAGAAGAAAATAAAATTATAGTAAATTATTAAAGACACACTAGGATTAACTGATGCTATCTGATGCAGACGCTGATATTCCGAAGAATGAATTTAAGACCCAGAAATGAGCATGAATGCTGAGGAACCAGAAATTGGCCTTCCTGGAGATGAGAGCTAGAAACTGAGGTATTGTCGTTGTTAGGTGCCATCGAGCATGATTCATAGCAACCCTATGAGCAACAGAGGTGAACCCCATTAGATCCTGTGACTTCCTTATCATCTCTCACACACTTATGTCAATCCAGCTCCTTGAGAGTCTTCCTCTCTTTCCATGACCGTCAATCTTTTCTAGCATCATGTCCCTTTCCAAGGAATAGCAACATCTAAGTATGTGAGATGAAGCTTTGCCTTCCTTACCTCTAATGTGCATCTTATTAAGGCCATGGTCTTATCAGTCACATGCTGTGCATCTGAGAGCTGGGCAATGAATAAGTATGACAGAAGAATCGATGCCTTTCAGTTGTGGTGTTGGAGAAGAGTACTGACTATCCCGCCGACTGCCAAAAGAACACACAGGTATGTCTTGAAGTAACTGAGGTGAGGTGGAGTAAATTACATTCAGATGAAGGAGAATCTCAACAACCATGGAGGTGAGAGTACATGTGCATGAAGGTCTATGAAGGCTTATGAGTAGTATGAATTGAGACAATTTCTACACTTAACACCATCAAATTTTCCACATAAACCAAAAACTAAACTCCCTGCAGTCAAGTTCATTCTGACTCACAGCAACTCCATCTGACAGAGAAGGCTTTCCAAGGCTGTGGGTCTCTGTGGAAGCAGATTCACACACTTCCCTTGCAGAGCAGCCAGTGGATTTTAATCACCAACCTTTACTTCGCAGCCAGGCACTGTAACTACTGTAGCACCAGCTCCTAACTTCCTACACAACACCTAACAATCACATTTCCAAGCTTACAGTTCTGCATGACTCTTACTTTCTGTCTTTAATTCCATCCTTCCATTTTCCTTCTTCCCTTTTTAGTAAATGCACACCCCAAGAAGCAAACCCACAGCCATTTAATCAATTCAGACTCACAGTGACCCTACTGGACAGAGCAGAACTGCCCTAGAGAGTTTAGTGGTAAGAAGCTGTGCTGCAATATCAAAGGCACATGCTTCAAATCCACCAGCTGCTCCATGGGAGAAGAACGGGAAATCTCCTCCCGTGTGATTTATTGCCTCTGAAAACCTACTGAAGGGTCAGAAGTAGGTCGGTTCCAACTGGAGGGCACACATTACCATCAACCACCATAGGGGTTCCAAAGCAAAAATCCTAACAAAAAAGGCTGCCACAAAGTGGTTGGTGAGCTTGAACTGCTGGCCTTTCAGGTCACAGGTAAACATGTAACCATTATGCCATTGTGCCAGCGCTCCTTGCAAATATATATATATATATATATATATATATATATAGTAATTACTAGTTGACTGGGCAAACTTTACATATGAGCTCAGTTAATCCCCAAGGCATCCATATGAATTTTTAAATTTATTTTATTTTAGTACTGTTGTCATTTTAGAAATGGGGAAACCGGGATACAATGCAAACTCTGCCTTCTTTTACCATTCTCCATAATCAATGAAGTCACCACATTCTATATGATAATCCACATAATTTTTTCCAAATGTTTCCCATATGTATCCTTATGATTTTCAGGGTCTATAATATGATGTGATTTATACATTCCCCAAACATTTACTGAGTTCCCATTACAAATAAATCACTAGGCCAGTTCCCGGAGGCCTAAGATGACTAGAACAAAGGTGAAAGTCCCTCCTACCAGCAAGGTCGGCAATTCGGAGCCACCCAGCAGGAGAAAGTCCTGGCAACTGGCCCCCATGAATGTTAGTCTAAAACATCTCATGAAGCAGTTACTCAAAGGCATCTAATAACTCTTTCGGAAGGTCAGATTCCAGAAATTATAAGTGGTCATGTAAACGTGTTGTCACTTGATAGAGATACTTAAGGCTCTAGGGGTGGCAATATGGAAATGATATACTTTAATTAAGAACCATTTTAACAAACACTTGAAAACTTTCCACTGGGAAGATTTATTGACAAGATAAGCCAACATGGATGGAGGGAAGTGAACCTAAAAATCCACTTTTAAAGGTAGCCCTGGAATGAAGCCAAAGAAGTAGACAGGAAAAAAAAGAAAGAAAAAAAAAAAAACAACACCCAAACTCTCACTTATTCAAAAATAACTGTTATTAAGCACCTGCTCTGGGCTAAGCTCCAGAAGTGGCAAGAAAGGCAGAAGTTGTCCTGTTCAATAGTCCACAAAGGTGAACCACAAAGGCGGTCATGGGTGCCTTATTCAAAGCAGTGGCTGTGTTGGTTGCCATTTATCTATTTTGCATCATAGTGACTATATCCACACTAAGTGTTGTCTAATCCCATTCCATTCCCATGATCCTTGTTTGAGTCTATTTGGAGGGCTTTTGTATCGACCTATCTCTCTCATTGAGGGTTCTCCTTGTGTCTGCTGACCCTTGACTTTACCAAACATGATATTCTTTCCTGATGTTAGGCACTGTAATAAGAATTTGTTGATTCAGTCTTCTTCCTCCAGCACCACTTTAAACATATCATGTAATCTCGCTTTCCGTAAGTTACATTATAAAGTCAAGATCCTTTTTCAAGTATTCAACTCCTCCATCATTTCCTCTCCACTTAGTTCTGACCTCACCTCTCATTACTTTCCAAATCAGTCTATTTCTTCCAAATATATTACAGGCAAATTATAAAATATTTACACTTTATGTGTTTGCACATGCAATTTCTCCTGCCTAGAATGCTGGTCTCCTTTATTTCCATCCATCTTTACATTTAACCTTTTAAAAAATTTATTCAGTGAAAGGAAGATTTCTCCTTTTTTATTCATCTGATTCTAGTCTCTTCTCTGTCACAGTCACACAGCACTTGTAGATTAGATTAAAGACTGCGGTTCCTAAAACCAGGCGTGTATGTTTTGGTGCCCAGCAGGTGTTTAATCTAACCTTAGTGGATTCTTGATGTAGTGTTAAATTAGTATCATTAGGAAAGATCTCCAATTATCGTACACTGTACTTTAAGAAAATTTGTTATGAAAACCTCCTTTCTTTCCGAAACACAGATAATGAGTCATACTGATCTACCAACCTTGTAAATAAGTCCAGCCTTCCCCAAGAAACTACTGAGATATGAATAAAACCAATGTTTTTACACTGAAAAAGAATAATGTCTAGAATAATGTTTGGCACAGTATGACCCCAATAACTATGTGTGTCTGAGGTTGAATTAAAAGAAACAGTTTTGTTTTTTCTTTCCTTTTTTCCCCCCTAAAACTTGGCATACACTCTATAATATGGTAAAAATTGCTAACAACAAAGCTTGCAAGCAGAACTCAAAGAGTAACCCAAAATAAACACAGAGAAAGGCATTCTACTAATAATACATCCTGTGCAAGCCTAAGAAACTTTGGTCATTTTTTCCTTGTTCCTCCAGGAATTCACAATCCGTCATTCCCCTGCACTCTCAAGAGCAATTAGTCGGAATTACTCCCAGTGCTGGACACAAAATCTGAAAACGGTATTTTAAAATATCTAGTGGACAAAAGGATTGACCAGAACTGCTGATATTAGATCTTATGTAGTGCCATAACGATGCTAACTTTAAAAAAAAAAAAAAATTCACTTCACTCTACACAAATCTTTCTTGAAAGAAAAAAAATCAATAACCAACGAATAGCTGAGAGTTCATCTCCACAATTGTCTAGGGTAAAAGAAAAACTAAATACTGTAGGTGTTGGGTGCTGTGGAGTCTTCTGTCAAGTCAGAACTGACTCATTGCTAACCCTTCTGCAGGTTTTCAGAGACTGGAAATCAGGAAAGGAAATTGCCCATCATTCTCCCAATGAGCTGCTGATGGATATGATCCACTTGCCTTGGTGTTGGCAGCGCGACTCCTTAAGCACGAGGCCACCAGATGTCCCTAGGATACTAATTCTTAAACTTTAACCTGTACCAAACGCAAAATGCTTTGAAAACAGCCAACCCAAACCATAACGTAATAAAGGACGCCTGGGAAAACGTGCAGCTCATTTGAGGTTTTTTGCTTTGTTTTTGTTTGTTGACTTTTTTTCCTTCCAACTCCTGTACATAAATGGATAAATATATTTGTCTATTGTGAGACCTGCCTCAGTTGCTGCAATCAATGCACCTCCTGAAGCATGGGGATCTGGTCGGTGACACATGAGATCTACAGTGTGTGGATAAAAATAGCCTGGTCCTCAAAAAGACATGATAAACGCCAGACAGCTGAGTCACTTTGAAGCCCATTCTGACTCCCAAAGGAGCCTTTACCCTCTTTTTCCTACTCATACATACACATAATCAGGTGGAAACCCACCAACGGGCCCGGCTGGAAGGCAGTGTTGGCTCTTAACTCCCCTCTCCAATATGCGAAGTCAAGAGAGTTGGAACGGAACTTTTAATAATTTATACTCGTGTGTATACGTCTAAGTGACTCAATTGGAGGCAGAAGGGGGAAGACATAACCCAGTAGACCCCGATATCTCTGCTGCCCGCGTGGAGACAACCCAAGGGGGGGGGGGGTGTTAGTTGTTGTTTTAACATCGTGATGGGGAGAAGAGTGAGGAGAAAATAGGAGGTGAAGGAAGGCTCAGAAAGGAAATCGGGCATGTCCCGGAGTGGGAATCCCAGGGCCAAGCAAATGGTCGCGGGAACTGAAAGGGCTGTGAGTCCAGGGGGAGTGTAACGCCTCCACCCATCAGCCCTCTGCCCGCGCCTCGGGGAGGACACGCACGGTCTGCGACGTGTGGGGAAACTCCGGGAAGTCTAAGATTTGATCTGTCTTTCAAACGTTGGCGGGTGGTGGGCGGTCGGCTGGGAATCCGAGCCCTTTGGGCTGGCACAGAGAGCCGCCCTCGCGCCCCACGCGGGGAGAATGCAGCGCCAGGCTCACCAAGTCTCTGCCCGACTGCAGCGCCCCGGAGCCAACTCCGCGCCCGGAGGAGGAGGTCCCCGCGGCCACTGCGCATCGCCGCCCCCGCCCGGCCCCGCTTCACGTGCCGCAGAGTCGAGTCGGGCTGCTCGCGGCTCCACGGGCCCCCCCGAGCCCGGCCCCGCGACCCTCCCGCGGGCGCCGCGAGCGCGGCCGCGCCTCACTCACCGGCGAGTCGTAGGAGAAGGCGCACTCGTTCTTGTAGACCCGGTCCCCGGACCTGGGCACGCGGATCGTGGGCATGTGGGGCACCAGGAGCTCGCCGATGTCGCCTGCAGCCATCTTCCTGCTGCCGCTGCCGCCCGGCATGCCGAAAAGGGCGCCCCGGCGCTGCATGGCCGCGGCGCGCACTCGAGCGAAGCCGAGCGGAGTGGGGCCGGAGCTCGGGGTCGGCGGCGGGCGGCGAGCAGAGCCGAGCGGGGCGGGGAGACGGGGCCGCGGGGCGGGAGCGGGCACCGTGGGCCTGGAGCGGGCGCGGGGGCGGGGGGACGTTGCTATTTTTAATCCAATGGCGAATCGCCGGCACAGCTGCAGCGTCAGGCGGGGCGCTGGGGAGCGCCAGCCGCAGCGCGCCGGGGAGGGGGCGCCTGCGAGGGTCCTGGGCTCTTACGACTCGGCGCGGGGGCTAAGGGCCAGGGTCCTCGGCGCGGGAGCGGGGTGGGGTCACTCGGAAAGGGGGCGGGCGCTGGGGACACCCCTCGCTCACGCCGGAAGGTGCCGTGCGAAAAGGACCACGGTGCCTCCTTCCATCGTAAATCGTTAGCCAGGGAAAAGGGGCAACTCGGAGGCAGCCAACACAAAGAGCAGGATTTTAAGGGTCCTAAGAAACCCTTGTTCTGTTAGTTGAGAGCAGTTTCGCCGGATTAGGTAGTGGTAACATTTGATGTGCAAAATCTGCAAGCTGACAGAGGGCCCAAATCTAAATTTGCCCTTTGCATTTCAATGTTGACTGACTCCTCACTTTTTTTTTTATATCAAAAGCTCAGCGAATAGGGGAAAGTCCAGTGAGGATGGAGGTATATTCTACAACCGTAAAGATGAGGGGTACGTTTTTGGAAGGGTGCTTCCAGGTCAGTATGTTTTTAACCAAGAGAAAGACTTGTCTGTGTATCTTTATCTTTGGGACATAATCTATGTGTTTTTAGGTACCGATGTCGAACATTCAGTACCGTGATTTAGGGACCATTTGTGCAGACAGACATATTCCTGTCTTACTTTATAATGCAAAATAAATAATGAATGAGGTTGGGCAGAGGAGTGATACAGAGAGCAAATACCTCAAAAGCATGCTCTCATTTTCTTAAACCCTCAGAAGCAAGTTCAATTCTATTGCGTTTTCTTAACTTCAGAACTGAGCAACCCCTGTCATTTAATGAAACACAGAAATAGCAAGCAATGAAGGACCAAAACGCTGATTACTATAAGCCACAGTCAGATCAACTTGCAATTTTTTTTAACACCCTGCTACCTCCAAACTTCTCTATTTCTGAAGAAGACAGAGATACCTGGATTTTTTTTTAATATATAAATAAATTTTTATTGTGATTTTAACGAAAATTTACAGAAAAGTTTATTTTCATTCATTCATTGTTGCACATTTTCCTCCCTACCCCCCCCCCTACATTTGAAATTAAATAGATGAGTAAGTCTCTCCCCTGCTCTTTTGGATTTCCATACCCTTCAGCTAAGGTTGAGCACACTACATGTTACTCCCAACTCTCTAGGGCTGTCCCATGGAAAGAGGAAAGCAAGAGAGCGCTTAGAGAAGAAAAATCAGACCCTAAAACTACGAAGCAGGTGGATATTAGGGCATAAGGCATGAAGTAGCTGGTTTATAGGCTTCCATGAAGGAAGTTATTAGTAAGATGATTGAAAGGGGGAAGGGAATCCTACAATATACATAAGCAAAATATAATGTAAATGAAGCCAATTATATGTGCCAGTTATGTGCCATCGAGTCACCTGCAACTCACAGCGACCCTATCCTTGTACAACAGCTCTTCGCCTGCCCTGTCCTGAGCCAGTCTCACTGACTTCGCCACACATATCTACCCCTATTGCCTCAGTTACTGTATCAATCCATCTTATCAGGGGTCTTCCTCTCCTGCACTGTCCCTTCACCCTTCTGAGCATGATGTCCTTCCCCAAGGATTAGTCCCTCCTGGCCACATGCCCAAAGTATGTGAGATGGAGCTTCAAAATCCTAGCCTCCAAGGAGAAACTTGGTTTCACCCTCTCCAAGGCAGACTTATTTCTTTTCCTGGCAGTCTATTGTATGCTTAAGACTCTTCTCCAGCACCACAATTCAAAGGCATCAATTCTTCTGTCATGCTTAAGTCATTGTCCAGCTCTCTGATCCATACCAAATAACTGCAGAAACCATGGTCAGGATCAGGCACACCTAAGTCTCTAAACTGACATTATTGCTTCTCAGTACTCTGGAAAAGTCCCAGACAGCAGATTTACCTAATGTAGTTTGTCTTTTCATTTCCTGACTGCTGATGCTAAGAGTGTTGATTGTGGAACTAAGCAAGCTTTAACTGTTAACGAGCAAAATTCTTAAAACATTATTCTCAAGCTTTAAAATTTTTTAAAAAGTTGACTAGAGTTTCAAGATAAGATGCTGCTTACTGTTTCTTATATTATTTGCTTCTCTTTTCTAAGGCCACCTATTTTGAAATTTTTGAGACAGCAAAAAAATATTTTCCCTGAGATACACATATACCATTAAGGCAGAATACTGCCATTTACTCAGTAACCCACATGTTTATTCTGTTGAGCAATTAAACATTTACTTAGGAATATTTTCCTTTTTCCTCCCCACAATGTGCACATTTTAATAGAGTTTTCTTTGATTACAAACAACCCTTTGGAAGCAGGAATGGCATCCACTTTCATAATAGCTTGCCTCTGGAAACCTTATGAACCTGGAGAAAGGATGAAAGTCACACAAGTGTTGAGTACTGTCATTCATAGGGTCACTATGAGTCGCCTACAACTCAATGACACTTAACAGCAAACAACCCTAGATCTAGTTAGTTTAACCCCTGTATCCTACCATGTGATTTGCAGTCTCTGAAAACTCACTGGAGGATCTGCTATAAGCCAATTAGACACTCCAGTAAAATTTGACTCAAAGCATTTAATGCTTAAAGTTTTAGATACTCTGAAATTGGATGCATATTCAGTCTAAGAGACATTGTTTCTTCTGGACACCCTGCAGGTAGATAAAGACATACTTAGTTGGCCTTATTTCAGAATATAGGCCCTCATGTTCATTTATTGATGGGAATAAAAATTACAAATCTCTTTGGAAAGAAATCTGACAATATTAACCATTACTTAATATATACAAACTGAAGTTTTCCCAATAATTCCTTGTCTGCACATATCCCAAAGATAAATTCACCCAGGGTAGGGATATTTGCTGGAGCATTTTTTAATAATGAAAAACTGGTAATAAAATAGAGATCAATATGTAAAAAGTTAAAATAGTACCACTGTGAAGAATTAAATTGCTCTGTATGCACTGATATGGAACAATCTCTGAACCATATGTTGTTGGGTGCCATCAAGTCAAGTACAACTCACTGTGACCCTTTCAACAACGGAGTTGAGACCTGCCCTACCTATCCTGTGCCATCCTCATCTTTACCATATTTGAGCACATTGCTGCAGTGACTGGGTCAACCCTTCTTGTCAAGAGTCTTCCACTCTTTCACTCACCCTCCACCCCTCCAAGCATGATGACCCTTACCAAGAAATGGCCCTTGATAACAACATGCCCATGGTGTATGAAACAAAGTTTTGTCATCCTTGCCTTTAAGGAGAACTCTGGCTGCACTTTCTCCAAGAAATATCTGTTACCTTGGCAGTCCACAGGATATTTGGTACTCTTCTCCAATACCACAACTCAAAGGCACCGCTTCTTCTATCATCCTTAGTCATATAATTAGGTGAAAAGAGTAAAGTACAAATTACTGTGCAAGAGCCAGAACTAAGTTATGTGAAGTATATATTGGTATATTTTGTATACCATGAACTTTCCTTCCAATTGATTTAATCATAGTAAATATTTTTTAACATTGTCCCTTTATGTGCAGGGTGTGTGGGTGTGTGTGGGGGGAGGGAGAGAGACTTGCTTGGCCTTGGAATGTTTCTGCACGCATATTCAAGAAACAAGTTTAGGTCAGAGTAGGCTTACCACCACTGTTTATCTTTCTGTATTATTATCCTGTGCAAGATTATTTGGGGGGGAGGAAATAATTAGTATTCAATTTTAAAACCATGCACATTTATAACCAGTAACAGCAATAGAAGTTAGAAGTAATTGCCCTCCAATTTTTTTTCATGTAGTGAAACACATCAAACTATACAATATTTATTTCGTTCATCTAAGTCATATGTTAAGGATGCGTCTTACAGCTAGAAGCTACTAATCTGTAAAGTTCCTATCCAGAGTCTCTCAGAGGGCGTAGGTGCTATCTTACCCTACGCTGCACATCAGAAGGTCATGTTGTTGTTAAGTGCCATACAGTCACAGGAAATTCATAGGGACCCTATAAACGAAAGTCCTCGACACTTGCATGACTTTCTTTCTTTCTCCAGGTTCAGAAGGTTTCCAGAGGCAAGCTATTAACGGAAGTGGATGCCACTCCTGTTTCCAAGCTTGTTTTAACCAGGCATCACCACCAAACACTGTCCACCATGGGTAATCATTATCATATTTGACAAGTCAGTGTCACAGTGTTCAGCTTCACAGCGACCACAGGTTATCTCTGTATGGCAAGTGGACACACCAGGGCTATACAACCTAGAAGAATGTTTCCCCAAAACCAATTAAAGACAGGCCTTCGAGCTGTAGATTACAGTCACCCACCTTTGGCTTGGTAGCATGACTTTCGGTCCACTAGGCCAACTGGTCTCTCTCTATGTTGTTAAATACCATCAAGTCGTAGGCGACTCATAGAGACCCTGTGAACAAAAATCCTCTACAATTGATATCACTTGATATCAGAAGGTCATACCATTGGAAAAATCAAGGAATCATTTAAGCATGTAGGAATGATTCAATTGAGTATATCTAAAGATGATAACATCTCAACCAGGGTCTTCCTCTCCTTCACCCTTCTGAGCATGATGTCCTTCTCTGAGGACTGGTCCCTCCTGGCAACATGCCTAAAATATGTGGCACAGAGCTTCAAAATCCTAGCCTTTAAGGAGAAACTTGTTTTCACCCTCTCCAAGAAAGACCTATTTGTATTCTTGGCAGTCCATGGTATGTTCAAGACTCTTCTCCAGCACCACAACTCAAAGCATCAATTCTTCTTCTGTCATTATCAAGCTCTCTGTATAGGTTTCACATAAACACAATCAATGTCCTGGGATTCCCATTTTTCTCAAGGTTAGCCACAATTTCTGACTAAAGATATCCTCAATTATCTACCTTTAAAATAATTTTGGTTCCTATTGCTTGTGAGATCTATATTTGTTCCCATTCCAAAGAAGGGTGACCCAACAGAGTGTGGAAACTATAGAACAATATCATTGATTTCACATGCAAGCAAGATTC
>NW_006399781.1:602036-605862 GCF_000299155.1 Elephantulus edwardii | reverse complement strand
TTGTGTGAATATACCACAGTTTCTCTATCCATTTGTTTGTTGATGGGCACCTGGGTTGTTTCCAACTCCTTGCTATTGTGAACAAAGCCGTGATAAACATGGGTGTGCATATATCTCCTTGGATGTCAGTTATGGTCCCTTTGGGATATATACTTTGAACATGTTGTAAGGAGGGACAGGTCCTTAGAGAGGGACATCATGCTTGGGAGGGTGGACGGACAGCACAGGAGGGGAAAACCCTCTATGAGGTGGATTGATTGATTCAGTGACTGAGGTAATCGGGAAGGGTGTTTCAGAGGCAGTATGATTGGCACAGGATAGAGCAGGGTTTAAGGCTGTTGTACATAGGGTCACTATGAGTCGCAAGCGACTCAGTGGCACATAACAACAACAACAACATTTCCTGTGCCAGCCGTTGGATACTTAATGCCTTATAATGTCTTTATATTGTTATTTTATTTGATCCCATGTCTAGGATGCAAACTTTTGGGGAGAAATTCTGTTTCTGAGCATCATTCATGGTTCCTTTACCTGTTTTACTGTTTTTAGAATATTTATTACCCACTTAGAATGTTACTGCTGTGTTTATTTTAGGTATCCAGTAAGTTCCTACAAAATGAATAACTGTCATTAGTGACATTGTAATAGATAGGATTTGTTTTTTAGTCCACTTTGTGTCTTTTAAGCAAAAAGCCTTGCTGCACAAATGCTATTCCCAGAACTGACAGAGGTTAGACTAAAATATAACATGAATATGAGTTATGATGATTAATATTACAAAAGAAGTATTGGGGACACTTCAGTGGGGAAAAAGATATCTTAATTATTTCAATTAATGGACTAGCTCTTGAGTTCACATTTTCCAGTCATCTGGTAAAGCCATATACTGCTGTGGAGTTTATAGTCATTTACCTCTAAGAGTGGAATTTCTCCATGGATTGAAGAGATTTTGATGATGCCTCCAGGTCACAGATGAGGATCATGCTAATAAGGTGGGAGCTGGCCAAGCCAGAGAGACTTACTCTGAGAGGTCAGCCAGCTCAAGGGAAAGGGGCTGCAGTTGGCATTATCCAATAAAAGCTCTGAACATGGAAGTATCATTGTGTTTCCTGGATGAAGAAAGACATCTATGCTTATGAGAAGAGAGCCCTCTGGGACTTCACCCCATGTGCTTCTTCATTTGTATCCTTTTTGCTATAGTAAAATCATGATGGTAAGTATATTCCTTTTCCTGAGTTCTAAGAGTTGTTGTAGTGAATTTCCAAACCCTAGAAAGTAGTGAATGAGTTCTGGTGGCTTGGTGGTAAAGAGTTGGTGCTGCCAACCCAAAGGCACATGGTTCAAATTTACTTGTTGCTCATTAGAAAGATAAGCAGTCTCCTTCTATGTCATTTATTATTTCTCAAAACCTGTTGGAGGGTCAACTATGAGTTGATTCTGTCTCATCAGCACATAATAAGAATAGGGAGTAACGACAGCCAGCAAGAAATGAGAGGGACAGGAGATTGGTGAGCTTAGAGTTAGTTTCTTAGGAAGCAGACGCAAGCTAATCCCCGTCTAATTCATTTCAGTTCTCTGTGACGCTGAAAGGGCAGAGCAGAGCTAACACACATAATTTCCAAGGCTATGTAGTTGGAGGGCTGCCACATCTTTCTCCTGAGAAGCAGTTGGTGGGTAAGAAACATTGGTTTAAGATTAGCCTCTAAGAATTTTAACTAACATACCACCCAGGCTCCTTGAAGAGATAGAGGAAATGCCTAAATTTGTAGTCAGCAGATTGCAAGAAGGAAAGCCTAGGGTATCCTTAAGCTTATGACTGGATCCTGAAAGGGAAGTGGGACAGCCAAAAATCTAGACCAACACATTAGGAGTGAATTTATCACGGGCAGTTCCAAGCTGGTGGGCTGGTGTCCTAGGTTCAAGACTAGAGGACCCAACCTATAATTTGTGAAGTCTGAACTAGCTCCAGGTGGTTCAGGGAAGAGGGAAATATGGTACATGTGCAATTGGTGACAGAACAGGGACAGAACAGAGAACAGACTGATAATCAATTAATTGAGAGTAAAATTGATTGGTTGGGTTTTTTTTAGTAAAATTAACCTTTAAAGTGTGACTTCAGAAGTGGAATTTTGCATTTTTTTAATGCGTGAAATAGCTTGTAGAGTCATACCAATAAAATTTCTGCAATAGCAGGCAGATGTCAAAAGAAGCACCAATTACTTAATATAAAACAGTAATAGATAATTGTTAAGCAAGTATTGATATTTTTTCTGAAAGAATTTTATGTTGACAGAGACAATTTATGACTATAACACAAACATCAAAAGTATACTGTAAATGAACAGATAAACTGTTCTTCTGTTTAGAGACATAGATATATATGCATAATGATGGTATAGACAAAAGACTATTTTAAAATGGGTCATATGTTAGAAGTGGCTAGTGGTGATAAAATTACTAGGCTGAGTTTTTTTTTATTTGTTCTTTTACATGTCATCTAAATCATTTACATTAAGCATCTATTTACTTGTGGGAGCAAGGGACATTTTTAACTTTTTACACTGCCACTGATCATGGAATTTTTTCCCTTCTATTTGGCTTCTTGTCTATCCACTTGCCCTTTGCACCGTGCATCTTCTGCTATCAGGTTTATGGACATCAGCCTAAGTAGAGGATATGTTCACACAAGAATATGTAAATGCCACTAGCTGCCCTGAACTTCTGGAGGAGGTAAGGGATTAGTCAGCTGAAAAGGAAATCTGAGAGGCCTGATCACCTTATGAGTTTTCCTGATGTGTAAACCTCACCATTGTCTTTCCAGACACCTGACTCAGGAAGGCACATGCACAGGTAACAGATTGTCCTTCCAGCCAATCTACCACCACCCCTCTCTCATCCACCATCATTGTCACGCACACAAAGGGCATGACGAGCTCTGTAAGAACACAGCAGTGTTCTTAGACAACTAACAGTTATCTAACAGTGTTATAACTAACTATGGGTCCGAAAGCTGCTTTTCAGATTCCCCAGAACACAGTGTCATCTTTGTTCTTGTTAGATGCCGTCGAGTTGGTGCACATTCATAGCAATGCTGAGAACAACAGATTGGAACCTGGGGCTGTCCTGTGCCATCCTCATAATCTCTGCCATACTAACGCCCCTTGTTACTGTCACTGCATCAGTCTATCTTTGTGAAGGTCTTCTTCTCCTTCACTGATCCTGTACTTTCCTCAGCGTGATTTCTATTTTTCAAAGATGGGCTCCTCTTGACAACATGCCTAAAGCATATGAGATAAAGTATCATCATCCTTGCTTTCTAAGGAACACCCTTGGCTGACATAATCCTAGGTTTGTTTGTTCTTTTGGTAGTCCATGGTATGCTGAGAAGCAGTCATTCAAACAAAACAAGAGGAAACTGAAAGGTTTAAGATCCCCAAGTACATGGGTCAAAGTAAAATACTTAAATGATTCATAATGTTTCCAGAATCCAAAGAATCTCATCAACGTTAATCCTCAAACTTAGTGGTAGGCGTTCAAAATGAAACTTAGACTTTGATTTTAGAATGAATTTCCATGGTGCAACCACTGTGGAAGGCTGTATGGCACTTTCTCAAAAAGTTGCAAATTGAGATACCATTTGACCCAGCAGTTCTACTACTGGGAAACCATAACTGCCACCCAGATATATGCACACCCATGTTTATCACAGCTTTGTTCACAATAGCAAGGAGCTGGAAACAACCCAGGTGCCCATCAACAAACGAATGGATAGAGAAGCTGTGGTATATTCACACAATGGAATACTACGCTGCATTGAAAAACAAGG
>NW_006399781.1:597834-601936 GCF_000299155.1 Elephantulus edwardii | reverse complement strand
AATGGACAGAGAAACTGTGATATATTCACACAATGGAATACTACGCTGCATTGAAAAACAAGGAACTCATGCAATATTATTCAAAATGGGTGACTCTGGAGGATATTATGCTGAGTGAAGTATCTCAGAAACAGGACTGACCTTGGGGTTGGGGAGAGACTGAGAAAGATAGGATAAACAATGTATACTGCATTGAAACAGATGAGGGAGAAAACCATTTAAAAGGGATATGTGATTAGATATTTTTGTCGTGACGGGAGGCCAGAACAAAGGTTGCATAGTGGAGTGGACCTGAGGGGAGGGACTGTAAAGCAATGAAAGAATTTTTCTTTCACTTTTCAAAGAGAAGAGTGTATTAGGTGGGAGAGGTGGGCAAGGAGAAAAGTGCAACAATGAATGAATGGAAATCCGAAGTCTCTGTAAATTTTCATTGAAATTAATAATAAAATTTTTTTAAAAAAATAGAATTAATTTCCAGATTTTTCTAGATTGTTAAGTTCCTCCTTGGAATTCCACAGAGATGATTGTTGTTGCATACCATTAAGTCAGAACTGAACAATAGTGACCATCCAGCAGGTTTTCAGTGGCACTACATTGCACAAAAGGAGATTGCCTATCCTTCTCCCGCAGAGCAGTTGGTGGTTTTGAACCATGAGATGCTAAGCCCCTATATGTCTTCAAAATCTATTTCATTCCCTCCCCATCCACCTCCTGTTCTTTCATGGGGCACTCCACTCTCTGTTCTCTAGATCCTGTCTGTGGGCTGTCCTCAATATAGGATTAACATGGTGTTTACAGATACAATCAAAGTCAAGATTAGGCAGCAAACTATATTCCATGGACCAAATATAACTCACAGCCTGATACTGCAAATAAGGCTTTATTGGAACACAATCTTCTTTTCATATCGTTTGTGGTTGCTTTTTCACTATGATAAGAAGCACAATAATATAAAACAGTAATAGATCATTGTTAAGCAAGCCATGGTATTTGTTCTGAAGGAAATTTATGTTGACATAGATAATTGATGACTAAAACATAAACATCAAAAGTATACTGTAGATGAACAGATACATTGTTATTCTGTTTAGAGACATAGCTATATATGTATAATGACAGTGTAGACAAAAGACTGTAAAGAAATGGGTCATGTGTTAGCAGTGGTTCTTGGTGATAAAACTTTTATGCTGAGTTTTTTCTTTTTTCTTCTACATGTCATCTAAATCTTTTACATTAAGCATCTATTTATTTGTTTATTTATTTGTCATTGCAACAAAAGTCATAAGTATTGTTGTTGATGCAGATTCATAGTGATCTTACTCAGATCAAAGCCCCAGATATTTTTTAACTGGTCTTGTACAGTACAGTCAAGATCTAACAAGTAAATCAGAACTGTGATACAGTATCAGATAGCTACATGACTGTTAATAAAATAGTGAAGTTATTCTTTATTCATCATGACTCATCAATAACATACGTTATGTAGATGACACAAACTTGCTTGATAAAACTGAGAAGGACCTGAAGCGCTTCCTGCAGCAGGAGAAGGACTTCAGTATGGATTGAAGATCAACATCAAGAAAACGATTTCAGAGTGGTTTCACCATTTTACAATTGCACTAACAACGTATAAGAGTTCCTATCTCACCACATCCTCTCCAATATTTCTTACTTGATGCCCTGCTAAACTTTGCCACTGCTATGGGGTAGGGTGGTATCTCATTGTGGGTTTGATTTTCATCTCCCTAATTGACAGTCTGCTCTGAATGACTTGGCAAAAACTAAACCCCAGGAATTGATGGAACTCCAATTGATGTATTTCAGCAAACAGATGCTGCCCTGGATGTGCTCACCAAGTTTTGCCAAGAAATCTGGAGAACAACTACTTGGCCAATTAACTGCAAGAGGTCTATATTTATTCTCATTCCAAAAAGAAGGTGACCCAACAGAGTGTGAAAATTATTGAACAATATCAAGTATCACACACTAGCAAAATCCTGCTGAGGATTATCCAGAAAAGACTGGAACAGTACACTGACAGAGAACTACAAGAAATACAAACTGGGTTTAGAAGAGGGTGTGGCACTAGAGACATTATTGCCAATGTCAGATGGATCTTGGCAGAAAGCAAAGAATACCAGGAAAAAATGTCTATCTGTGTTTTATTGACTATGCAAAGGCATTTGACTGTGTGGATCACAACAAATTGTGGCTAAACTTGAGGAAAATGGGAATCCCAGAACACTTGATTGTGCTTATGTGAAACCTATACTTGGACCAGGAAGCAGTCCTCAGAACAAAGCAAAGAAACACTGCATGTTCAAAATCAGGAATGGAGTGTGTCAGGAATGCATCCTGTCTCCATACATTTTCAATCTGTATGCAAAACAGATCACCCAGGAAGCAGGGCTTTATGAGAATGAAGGTGGAATCAAGATTGGAGGAAGACTCATCAACAACCTATGGTATGCATATGACACAACCCTGCTTGCTGAAAATGAAGAAGACCTGAAGCACTTGCTGCAGAAGGTCAAGGACTGTAGTCTTCAATACAGATTGAAACTCAACATCAAGAAGACAAATATTCTCACCACTGAGCCAATTTGCAGCACCATGAAAGATGGAGAAGAGATTGAGGCTGTTAACAATTACAGCTTGCTCTGCTCCACAATCAACACTTGCATTGGGAAAATCTGTTATGGACCTCTACAGAGTGCTGAAAAGCAACAATGTCTGTCTAGAGACTAAGGTGCACCTGATTCAAGCCATGGTCTTCACAATTACTTGTTATGCTTCAGAAAACTGGACAATGACTAAGAATGACAGAAGATGAATCAATGCCTTTGAGTTGCAGTGCTGGAGAAGAGTCTTGAACATACCATGGACTTCCAGGAAAACAAGTATGTCTGTCTTGCAGAGGGTGAAACCAAGTATCTCATGTACTTTGGGCATGTGGCCAGGAAAGACCAGTCCTTGGAGAAGGACATCATTCCTGGAAGGGTGGAGGGACAGCACTGAAAAGGAAGACCTCTGATAAGACGGACTGATATAGTAACTGAAGCAATGGGGGTTAGTATGTCGGAATTAGTGAGACTGGCTCAGGACAGAGAAGAGTTCAGAGCTGCTGTACATAGGGTTGCTGTGGGTCACAGGCAACTCAACAGCACATAACAATATAATAACAACAATTGCCAGTGATTTAGAGCATTTCTTCATATGTCTGTTGGCCATCACAATGTCTTCCTCTGTCTTTTCATGTCTTTTGCCCATTTTGTAATAGGATTTTCAGTTTTTTACTTCTTGAGGCCTTGTCGTTGTTAAGTGCAGTCAAATCATAGGCGACTCATAGCAACCCTAGGAACAAAAGACCTGAACACTTATATAACTTTCATAATTTCTCCAAGTTCATAGAGTTTCCAGAGGGTGAGCTATTTCAGAAGTGGATGCCACTCCTGCTTCCAAGCTTGGTTTAATCTGGGAGCTCCACCAAACACTGTCCAGCATGTTATGGCATTTGACACATCCAGAGTCTCACCAGAACCAGAAATCAAAACCTCTGTAGAGTCAGACTGCTTCAGAATACTCCCTACCTGGATTCCTGACCTTTACTGGTGGAAGGCCCTATAGAATTCTGTAAACTTTAGTTGTATGACTCTTGTCTGAGACAGTATTGCCAAATGTTTGTTCTCAGTCAGTATGTTTTCTTTTCACACTTGTGGAAAAAGTTTTTTATAAACACGGAGATTTAATCTTTACAAGGTCCCATTTATCAATTTTATCCTTTTCAGATTGTGTATTTCTGACTGTATTTGGCAGTCCCTTTATACCATAAACTAGGCCTTCTAAGCTTGATCTCAGTTTGTCTCTTATGGGCTTTATGGTTTGGGACTTTATTCCAAGGTCTCTAATCCACCGTGAGTTGATATTTATATATGGTGTGAGATGTGGATCCTGTTTCAGCTTTCTGCAGGTAGCAGTTGAATTCTGCCTGCACCATGTGTTAAGGAGGTTGTCATTTCCCCATATGTTGGGTTTTATTTCCTTGTCGAATATCAGTTGAACATAGATAAATGGGTCCATATTTTTTAAATTTTATTTTTAT
>NW_006399781.1:595687-596266 GCF_000299155.1 Elephantulus edwardii | reverse complement strand
AAATCAAGTTACAGAGGAAAGGTAGTTCTTACAATAAAAGGCCTATTGACTAGCACTGTGTCTATTATAGTATAAAGGTTAGGAACCATGGGTCCATCTCTGGGTTCTCAAATCTGTTCCATTGGTCTATGTGCCTGTCATTGTATCAGTACCATGCTGTTTTGGTTACTACCACTGTGTAGGTTTTGAGGTCAGAGAGTGCTATGCCTCATTTTTGTCTTTCAGAAGTGCTTTGCTTATTCAGAATCTCTTTCCTCTCCAACTAAATTTAACAATTTCCCTTTTTATCTCATTGAAAACTGAGGTTGGTATCTGTATTGAAATTGTGTTGAACATGTAGATTGCTTTTGGTAGGATTGTCATTTTCACAATATTGAGTCTTTTTATCCATGAACAGGGCACATTTCCCCATTTATTTAGATATTGTATTGTGTCTCAATGATTGAATTTTGCACAATCAATGACTTATTCATTGCAAATACGATTTTTAAGAGACATAAACACAGGTTATACACATGGATTTCACCTGATGGTATGCATAGGAATCAGATCGATTACATCTGTGGAAAAAACCGCTGG
>NW_006399781.1:589876-593617 GCF_000299155.1 Elephantulus edwardii | reverse complement strand
ATGCGATTGGCACAGGATAGAGCAGGGTTTAGGGCTGTTGTACATAGGGTCGCTATGAGTCGCAAATGACTCGACGGCACATAACAACAACAACAGCAACGTTAAGTTCACTCCCAAGCATCTCAATTTGTGGTTGAACAGAAGCAGGATTAGCATCCATTTCCTAAAAATGCTTCCAGAAACTCTATGAATTTTGGTAAATGTTGATAGTTGTAGAGGGTCTTCAGGCCTTTTGTTCTTAGGGTTGCTATGAGTCATGCTCGACTCGAAGGTAATCAACAACAACATTGTAAATAGTATTGTTTTCTAGGTTTCTTTCTCTGAGTTCTTTTTGTTACTGTAGAAGAATCCCACTGATTTTTTAATATTGATCTTATATCCTGCCACTTGGTTTATCATAGTCAACAGCATTTGTTTGGCATGTCTTTAAAATTCCACAGTGCTGGGTTAATTCTGCAGCTGGCTTAAAGACTCTTGTGGAGTAGTTCTACTCTAGAAGTTGGTTTCCTTTATTGTAGAATGAGTATAAGGATCCAGGGGAGGTGGGAGAGGCTGGAAGCAGAGGGATGTGGATGTGCTGGTAGAAGGGGGGATTAATAATTGGGTTGTACAATTTGATGGGTGGGGGGATGAGGGAAATGGAAAGAATTTGTTCAAATTTGTATTTGAATTTTGTAAAGAAACTAGTAGAAAAAAAGAGTAGTTGGTTTCTCATGTCTCGATGAGGGTTACGTAAGGAAAGTTTTGGTTTGTGTTTTGGGTTTTTCCCCACCACAAGCAGATATCAGCTGGCAGGACTTTTGCCCAATTTAGCCAACAATGACCCAAAGGTGAAGGGTCTATTTGCTTTATCATGTTGTTGTCGATTGCCTTTGAGTTGATCATGACTCATAGTGACCCTATGAACTAAAGGCCTGAAGCCTTTCTATAACTATCATCATTTATCAAAGTTCATAGAGTTTACCAAGACATGTTGTTTAGGCATAGTCAACAGCATTTTGTTGGATGTGTATTTAAAAATTATTACTGTTGGGATGAACATTCTTTAAGTGGTACAGCAGTCAGTTTTTTGTACAGAAGTAACTTGGAGTTGCTGTGATGTTGAACACTGTGCCATAGTTGTGTCAAATACCATAATGATTACCCATAATGAGCCATTTTTTGGAGGAGCTTCCAGATTGATTCAGGTAGGAATTCAGCAGGAGTGGCATCCACTTCCTAAACCGGAATATAGAGAAATGATGTTAATTACAGAACAGAGTTCAGGTCTTTTATTCATACAGTCGCTATGAGTCATATTTGACTTGATGGAACTTAACCACTGCTAAGTGAGACGAGTGTTGTTATATTTTGGAGGGACATTTTTCTACTTTGTACATCACTCTTCATCAATTTGATGTACTGAGGTAATCTGGGTTTACTGTGATGCTGAACCTTGTGCCACTGAAGTGTCATAGTTTCCCAATATAGGTAGTATTTGGTGGAGTTCCCAGTTGTAAAATAGGTTTGGAAGCAGGAGAATCACATGCCTATGGAAACTCTGTGAATTGGAGAAACCATGACAGTTATAGAAAGGCATTAAGTCTTTTGTTCATAGAGTTGCTGAGTCATGCTAGACTCGACGGCAATCAACAACTAACTTTTTTTTTTTGTTGAGTCTTTGAGGTTTTCTGTGAATACGATCATATCATCTGCATAGAGTGACAGTTTAACCATCTCTTTGCCGATCAGTATGCCTTTTAATTTTTTCTCTTGTCATATTGCCCTAGCAAGTACTTCCAGTACAATATTGAATAGAAGTAATGACTATGACCCAGTTATTACAGTGCATGGAATATAACCTGAGAAAATGAGAACTGAGGCACAAATAGGGATGTTTACATCAATGTTATTTACCATAGTAAGAACATTGACACAGCCCCGATGTCCAACCACAATGAATGGATTTAGAAATCATGGTACGCCTTTCCATGAAGATGGCACCGAAAGCAAAGAAGGAAGCCCCTGCCCCACCCCCCAAACTGAAGCCAAAGCAAAGGCCATTAAAGGCCAAGAAGGCAGCCCTGAAGGGTATCCACAGCCAAAAAAAAGAAGAAGATCTGCACGTCACCCACCCTAAGGTGGCCTAAGAAGCTGAAACTCCGAAGGCAGCCCAAATACCCCCGGAAGAGCTCCCCCAGGAGAAACAAGCTTGACCGCTATGCCATCATCAAATTTCCCCTGACCACTGAGTCAGCCATGAAGAAGAGAGAAGATAACAACACACTTGTGTTCATTGTGGATGTCAAGGCCAACAAGCACCAAATTAAACAAGCTCTAAAGAAGCTCTATGACATTGATGTGGCTTTGATTAGGCCTGATGGAGAGAAGAAAGCCTATGTTTGACTTGCTCCTGACTATGATGCTTTGGATGTTGCCAAAAACAACAACAACAGCAGCAGCAATAACAACAACAACAAAGAAATCATGGTACATTCACACAATGAAATACTATGGAGCACACAGAAATAATGATTTTGTAAATTACTGTCTAACATGGAAGGGACTGGAGAACATTATGCTAAGTGAACTAACTCAGTCTTATAAAGACAGATACTGTTTAGGATCATTATTGTGGAGTGTGTATGAGGATGCAAGGAGAAGGAGTACTTAATCATAGAGTCACACAATTTGATGGTGGAGAAAGGGATGGGTAAATGAAAAGGGAAAGAGCTGGTGTGAAAAACAATGTATATGAATTTTATAAACTTTGTGTGTAAGGTAGTATAAGATTTTTTAAAAAGTAAAAAAAAAGTAAAGTTTATCTAGACCCGGGGAGGGAGGGGCAAGGGAAGACAAATCTGTTGTTATGACTTTTTAAAAAAATTATTAAAATTTCAAGAGTAAGGGAGCTCTTTCTTTTGCTTTGTTTCCATTCGTTTCTTTTGCTTTGTTTCCATTAATCCTTCTATCCTGCCCATCCCTGCTTCGTGCTGTCTGAGCTTTCTATCTGGGTAAATGCTGCCCTTTTGCCCTCTGGTGGCTGACTGTTCTAAGGAGTGAGTGTCTCTCTGGTTTTACTGTTCGCCTTGCAGGTCTATCCGTTGTTTGACTGAAAGTTGAGCCACAGGGTGCAGGGTAGGGGATGAATTTTGCTCCTAGTTCAAAGGATAACTAAGGGCCATAGCTCTGGAAGTTCCATCAGTCTCTATTGGACCAGACATCCTGGTCATTTTTATGTTCTTGAGCTTTATTCCACATTTTCACTAGCCCTATCCAGGATTTGGAAGGAGGAGTGGCATCCACTTCCATAAAAGCTTGCCTCTGGAAACCCTATGAAAACCTGGAGAAAGGATGAAAGGCACCCAAGCATCAAGGACTCTCCTTCATAGGAGATGGCACTTAACAACAACAACAACAAGGGAGCTCTGGTAGCCTAGTGGTTAAGGAACTGAACTACCAATCTAAAGGTAGGTAGTTCAAGTTTCCCAGCATCTCCACGGGAGAAAGTTGGACAATCTCCTTTTGGCGAGCTCTGGTGGCCTAGTGGCAAGAAGGTGTACTGCAATCCTAAAGGTGCACTGTTCAAATCCACCAGATGCTCTGCTGGAGAAAGAGGAACAATCTCCTCCTGTACCAGTCAGATCTGATTTGATGGTACACACACAAAATAATAAAATTTGTAAAAGGTGTCAAAAAAATTTCAAGAGTAAAGATGTCAATTTAAAGATGAGAGAGAGAGACAGAGAAGGAAGGAGAAGG
>NW_006399781.1:586843-589740 GCF_000299155.1 Elephantulus edwardii | reverse complement strand
AGGAAGGAAGGAAGGAAGGAAGGAAGGAAGGGAGGAAGATAGAAAAAGAAAACAAAGATTCTCACAACTGGGTCAATTGGCAGCACCATGATAGATGGAGAAGAGAATAAGATTGTTAACAATTACAGCTTGCTAGGCTCCACAATCCACAGTCTTGGTACTAACATTCAGGAAATCAAAAGATGGACTGTAGCTGCGCTGAAATCCCAAAGGTGCATGGTTTGAATGCACCAGATGCTCTGCTGGAGAAGAGAGGCAATCTCCTCCTGTGCCAGTTGGATCTGATTCAACAACAAGGGGGGGAGGGGACAAAACCCAAAACAAATTGCACTGGGATGATCTGCTGTCAGGGACCTCCTGATCCAGGCATGATCTTCACAATTACTTGCTGTGCCTCAGAGAGCTGGACAAGGACTAAGGATTACAGAAGAAAAATGGATGCCTTTGAACTGTGGTGCTGGGGAAGTCTTGAACCGCCAAGAAAACGATTAAGTCTGTCTTGGAGAGGGTGAAACCAAGTTTCTCCTTGGAGGTAAGGATTTTGAAGCTCTGTCTCATATACTTTCAAAAGAACAGTCTTTGGAGAAGGGCATCATGCCCGAAAGGGTGGATGGACAGCACAAGAGAGGAATATTCCAGATGCGATTAATTGATTGATACAGTAATTGGGGTAATAGAGGTAGGTGTGTGGAGTCATTGAGACTGACTCAAGGTAGGGCTGTTGTGCATAGGGTCACTATGAGTTGCAGACAACTTGATAGCATATAACAACAACTACTACAACAACATCCTTTAAGTGTCGGCAAACTTGTTTATAATAATGAGGGAGGGAGAAATCACCAGATCAGTAGCTGCAAACTCAATGCTGGATGTATTCATTTGCTTTGGTAAGGAGACCATCTTGAAATATCAACCAAGTTACTACCACAATACCTTGTTATTTTTTTCCACACCCCACCATCATTCTTCATCCTATTTCTAAGACAAGAAATAAAGTATGAGTATGTATTAGAGAACTTGGAGTCCCTGGATGGTGTAAATGGTTAAAGCACTCATCTGCTAACTAGAAGGCTGGGAGTGTGAGTCTACCCAGAGATGCTTCCAAGTAAAAACCTCGCCATCTGCTTCTGAAAAACAAACCATTGAAAACACTATAGAGAAGACCTCACTTGACTTTCAGGGCAAGTAATGGACAAGACAGATGACAGTCCAGACCTTTTTCAACAAAGACATCAGAAACAAAATTCATTAATGCAGATGGTCATAAAAAAAGGGAAGATGGAGGGTGGGGAAAGGAAAAAAGAAAAGATAAAGAAGTAGTTCAAACACCAAATGAAGGAAGATACTGAATGAAAACAACAACCAAGGAGACAGACAGAACACAGAACTAGGCACAGCAAGGCCCAAAGATTTTTAATAGCTATCTATTCAGTTTAGGAACTGAACTGTGATGGTATCCACACCAGGAGCTGACTGACAGTGAAATCTCCCATCTCATTCTCCATACCCTCCCAAGGATGAAGGCACTGACTTTTGCCACCATCACCCACCAGATGTTTGGCGGTGCCCACCCTTGCTCCCAGCTGTCCCTGAGGCCAGGCCCACATTTTGTATCTGATGTTAGAGCATGCCCATGGCTATATATTCAGATATGCCCTCTGGGAGCCAGCAGACCTACCACCATTGCCCCAGTTACCATGTCAATCCATCTCACCCAGGTTCTTCCTCTCCTATGCTGTCCCTCTACTTTTTCAAACATGATGTCCTCCAAAAACCAATCCCCTGTAGCTGCATGCCCAAAATATGTGAGACAGAGCTTCAAATCCTTGCTTCCAAGGAGAAATTTGTTTCACCCTCTCCAAGACAGACTTATTTGATCTATTGGTGATCCATGGTATGTTCAATAATCTGAGATTTATTCTATTCTTTAAAGAATTTAAATGTTTGTGTATGTATCTCACTTGCTTCAACCTTTCAAAACATAACTCTAATACTCTCCACCCTACAGAAACTATGTGTGGAGTTCCAGAAAGCACCTACCTCAATTTATCTACTTGACTATTGTGTACTGTGGTCTGCTGTTTTCTATCTTGAATATGAATGGATAGCTTTTATCTCACCTTGAACAGAGAAACAATTCCAAATACACTTCATATCTCTGAGGATCTTCTGCTTGCAACACATTTTCTGAGGCTGAAATGGTTATATTTCCTTCATTGTAAGCTATAGAAACTAGCTCTGACCAACATAAAGAGTAAGAGACATGTCTTTGGAGTGTGATGGATGACTTGCAGTTCTGAGATATGGACTCAAGGATCAGAAACCAAAGCTCTAAGGATCATGGTAGCAACCATTCATAGACCTTTTTTTTTTTTACTAGTTTATTTACAAAACTTGAATATAAATTCAAACAAATTCTTTCCATTTCCCTCACCCATCAAATTATACAACCCAATGATTGATCCACCCTCCCCCTGCACATCCACATCCCTCTGCCTCCAGCCTCTCCCATTCCTCCTGGATCCTTATACTCATTCTACAATAATGGTTTTATACAATATTTATCCTTGTGGGACTGAGTTCACTCAGCATAATGCTCTCCAGTCCCTCCCAAGTTAGGTAATAATTTACAAAGTTATTGCTCCTGTGTGCTGCATAGTATTCCATTGTGTGAATGTACCATAATTTCTCAATCCATTCATTTGTGGTTGAACATTTGGGCAGTTTCCATGTTCGTGCAATGGTGAATAATGCTGTTATGTACAAATCTCAGTTTGTGCCTCCGTTCTCATATTCTCAGGGTATATTCCAAGTAGTGGAATAGCTGGATCATATGGAATTTCTATGTTCAGCTTTTTGAGGAAGCACCAAACTGCCTTCCAGAATGGTTCTACCAT
>NW_006399781.1:583576-586208 GCF_000299155.1 Elephantulus edwardii | reverse complement strand
AGATGTGGACCCTGTTTCAGCTTTCTGCAGGTGGAAGTCCAGTTTTGCCAGAACCACTTATTGAAGAGGTTATCATTTCCCCATCTAATAGCTTTGATTTCCTTGTGAATATCAGTTGATAGCTGGGTCTATTTCTGGGTTCTCAATTCTGTTCCATTGTGCCTGTCACTGTACCAGTACCATGCTGTTTGTGTAACTACTGCTGTGTAGTAGGGTTTGAGGTTAGGAGTGCTATGCCTCCAATCTCATTTTTGTTTCTCAGAAGTGTTTTTTTGTTTATTCAGGGTCTCTTGCCTCTCCGTAGAAATTTTGTAATTTCCCTTTCAATCCCCTTGAAAAATGAATTTGGTATCTGGATTGGGATTGCATTGAACATATAGATTGCTTTTGGTAGGATTTTCACCATAATGAGTCTTCCTATCCATGAACAGGGCACATTTTTCCATTTCTTTCGGTCTTTTATTTTGTCTTTCCTAAATGCTCTGTAGTTTCCTTTGTATAGGTCTGTGTGTGTGTGTGTGTGTGTGTGTGTGTGTGTGTGTGTGTGTGTGTACCGTGTACCGTCAAATCAGATCTGACTGGTACAGGAGGAGATTGTCCCTCCTTACCCGGCAGAGCATCTGGTGGATTCGAACCATTCGCCTCTGGGATTGTAGTTGCAGCTCCTTGCCACTGGGCCACCAGAGCTCCCCTTGTATAGGTCTTTTGTATCTCTAGTCAGGTTCACTCTCAAGTATCTCAACCTGTGGTTGGCTATTGTAAATGGTATTGCTTTCTTTATTTCCTTCTCTGGGTTCTCTTTGTTACTGTAGAGGAATCCTATTGATTTTTGGATATTGATCTTATAGCCTGCCACTATACTAAATCGGCTATTAATTCTAACAGTTTTTTTGTGTGTGTGTCTTTGGGGTTTTCTGTGTACACTATCATATCATCTGCATATAGCAATATGCATATAGGATAGTTTAACCATTTCTTATCCAATCTTGAGGGTTTAATTTCCTTCTCTTGTCATTTTGCCCTAGCAAGCACTTCCAATACAATATGGAAAAGAAATGGTGGCAGTGCATATCCTTGTCTGGTCCCTGTTTGCAAGGAAAATGTTTTTAGTCTTTCTCCATTCAGAATGATGTTGGCTCTTGGTTTTGCATATATACTTTTCATTATGTTGAGGAAAGTCCCTTCTATTCCAATTTTTCTGAAGGTTTGTTGGATTTTGTCAAATGTCTTTTTCTGCATCAATTGCTAAGATCATATGGTTCTTATTATTTACTTTGTTAATAGAGTGAATTACGTTGATTGTTTTCCTTATGTTGAACCATCCCTCCTTACCTGTTATGAATCCCACTTGGTGATGGTGAATTATTTTTTTATGTGCTTTTGGATTCTATTGGCTAAGCGGTTTTGCATCAATATTCATGAGAGATCTTAGTCTGCAGTTTTCTTTCTTGGTGTCATATCTTTGCCTGGTTTTGGTATTAGAGTTATGCTTGCTTTATAGAATGACTCTGGAAGTGTTTCTTCTTTTTCCATTTTTAAAAATGATTTAAGTGGAATGAGTGCTAAATCCTCTCTGAATGTTTGGTAGAATTCAGCTGTGAAGCAATCTGGTCTAGGACTTTTCTTATGGGGAAATCTTTTTATGACCTTTTCAATTTCTTCTCTTGTGATGGGTGTTTTCAAGAGTTCTGTCTCTATCCTTATCAATCTGAGCAGGGAATGCTCAATTTTATTGACCCTTTCTAAAAACCAGCTCCTGGGCTTTTTAATGGTTTCAACTGTCTTTCTGTTTTCTATCTCATTGATTTCAGCTCTTGTCCATAGACCTTCTTTCTTGATGCTGAAAAAAAATTGTCATTGTAACTCATATGTGTCCCTATTCAAGATTCATGTTTCTGTGAACAAATCTGTCATGCTGAACTCTAGATGTGCCCAGAACGCATGATTAGGAAGATTCTTGCAAATAAGAAGTGACAAAAAAATCCTAAAAATATAATCCCAGTACCAAAGAAATATAAACTCAAGGACTCATTGTCATAAAATCAGAATCAACTCATAGCTGACCCTCCAGCAGGTTTCCAAGGCTGCAAATGACATTAAAGGAGATTGCCTATTATTCTTCCAATGAGATGCTGGTGGGTGCAAATGGCCAGAGAGGTAGAGCCCTGGGTTAGCAGTACAGCTCCCCACAGACTACGCCCCCAGAGCTCAAGGACAACTATATCCACCTTCCAGGATGGCTGTGAGGTTACGGAATGCTTACAAAGCACTTAACTGAGCAGCTATCAAACACCAATTTTTCTTCTTATTTCTATCATTATCCATAAATCAGGCCCCTTCCTTCTTCTCTAAGAAAGAGACTTTGGAAAACTGCTTCCTTCCCACTGTATCTCTAATCAAATCAGTCTACTCAATAGTCATTGACCATCCCATGAGCCTTCCTGCTTTCACGATGAGCATTCATTGGACTTTAAAAATATTACATTCTCTCTAAGAGAGATGCAAATCAAAACAACTATGAGATATCATCTCACCCCAGTCAGAAGAGCAAAATTTAACAGAACAGCAAGCAACAAATGCTGGTGAGGTTGTGGAAAAACTGAAACCCTTATTCACGGTTGGTGGGAGTGTA
>NW_006399781.1:575480-582420 GCF_000299155.1 Elephantulus edwardii | reverse complement strand
AGTATTTTATACATGTATATATACAATATATTATATATTATATATTTATATATTGGAAGCAGGAGTGGCATCCACTTCCTAAACAACATACCTCTGGAAACTCTATGAACTTAGATAAATGTTAATAATTATAGAAAAGCTTCAGGTCTTTTGTGCCTAGGGTTGCTAGGAATCGTGCTCGACTCAGTAGAAACAACAACATTTTATATAATTAATTACCATTGTTGTATGCCTACTATCACCCCATTTTTTCAAGCCCCCACTGAACCTTTTGCATATCTTCACCCTCCCACTTCCCACTAACCTTACTGTTCCAGTGATTTTTTTTCCTCTTTCCCTTTTTCTGCACCCCTTCTTTCCCTCCCCTTTCGAACATTTATGTATCTCTTGCTCAGTTATCTTTCTGTTTTCACAATAGTGACCTTGTGCGATTTATGACCTTACATGAGTGAGATGCTTTACTTAGCATAATACTCTCTAGTTTCTCCCAAGTTATACGATATTTATGAAATCATTGTTCCTTAACACTGCATAATAGTCCATTGTGAGAATTTACAATTTCTCAAACCATTCGTTTGTTAATAGATATTTGGGCTGTTTCCATTTTCTTACTATTGTGAATAGCACTGCTATGAACATTGGTTTACAAGATCACCAGACTTTTTTGTTCTATGAAGCCACTGGTCGGTTTGAGCTATCCACCTTTCAGTTGACAGCCCAGTGCTTAGCCATTGTGTAATCAGAGTATCTTAATACCAATAACCAGAGAATTATAAGGAACTCTGATGGCCTAGAGGGTAAGAAGTTTTACTGCCAATCTAAAAGCAAGCCATTTGAAACCACCAGCTGCTCCACAAGAGAAATATGGACAATCTCCACTCATGTGATTTTCAGCCTCTGAATTACCCACTGGAGAGTCAGTTACTAAGCAAGATAAAATACTTAACAATTTCAATATTTTAACCTTCTATCATGATGTTGCCTTTTGGCCCAGGGGTGAGGATTTCTGTTTTCTTGGTGTTGAGATGTACTTGCTAAAATACAATACAATACAATACAATACAATACATAAATTTAAAAAAAATGTGTTTGTTTTACAAATGGATAGAGAAGCTGTGGTATATTCACACAATGGAATACTACACTGCATTGAAAAACAAAAAACTCATGCAATATTATTCAAAATGGGTGACCCTGGAGGACATTAAGCTGAATGAAGTATCTCAGTCACAAAAGGATAGATACTGCATAGTGCCACTGTTGTAGAATGGGACTGACATCAGGGTTGGGGTAAGACTGAGAAAAACTGGATAAATTATGTATTCTGCATTGAAACAGATGAGGGAGAGAAGAGTTTAAAAGCGATATATGATAGGGTATTATGGTTATGACAAGAGTCCAGATTAAGTTTGCATAGTGGAGTGTACTCAGGGTGGGCGGGGGATTGTATATCAATGAAAGAATTTTACTTTTCAAAGAGAGGAGCGAACTGGGGGGGTAGGGGTGGGCAGGGAGAAAAGTGCAACAATGAATGAATGGAAATGTAAAGTCTCTGTAAATGTTCATTAAAATTAATAAAATTAAAAAAAATTGTTTTAAAGAAAGTTCTGAAAAGACTGCTAATTTCCTTCCAAATATCCACTCATCTACCTGCTTTAGAAAAAGATATCTGGACAATGTTACCAGGTGGAAATCTCAATTTTCCAACTTTTTGCATCTAAATGTAAAGATGTGACTAAGTTCTAGACTACAAGATTTAAGCAAAAGTGTTTGGCATCTGGATGTAATGCCTGGAACTTCAAAAACCATTCTGTGCCATGAAGTGACCCTGAGGATGGAATGCAAGTGTGATCAAGCAGAAAAATGGAAAGAAGCTGAGTCCCTGATGATTTTACGTCAGTCCTGGGCTGCCTCCTTCAGGACAGCATTGCTGTTGTTGTTAAGTGCCGTCGAGTTGTCGTCAAATCATAGACGACTCATAGTGATCCTATGAACAAAAAACCTTGACACTTGTATAACTTTCATCCTCTCTCCATGTTCATAGAGTTTCAGGAGGCAAGCTATTTCGGAAGTGGATGCCACTCCTGCTTCCAAGCTTGTTTTAATCGGGGAGTTCCAGCAAACACTATCCACTATGGGTAACCATTATTACATTTGGCACATCAGTGTCACAGTGTTCAGCATCACAGCAACCACGAGTTACTTCTGTACAGCAAATAAACACACCACTGCTATATCACTTAGAAAAGTGTTTGACCAAAACCAATTAAAACCAGACCTGAGAGCCACCAATTAAAGTCACTCACCTTTGGCTTGGTAGCATCACTTTCTGTTATTACATGAAATAAAGATAAACTTCTATCTTGTTTAAGTCACCTTTTTTTTTAAAAAAAAAGGATAATTTCAATTTCCTTTTCAGATGAGAGATTTTTCTTCAGCCTTTAAGGAATCAAATCCTTACATGGGCTTAGTGGTGGTCGTGGGGCAGCACCTACAGGTCTAATCTAGGTGGAGGTGTTCGGTCCTTCTAGGCTTCATGAGAACGGTTCACCACCTTGCTGTGAATGGCATAATTCACACAGTAGTGCAGTTTTACATAAGGTTTGGAAGCACATTTGCGTCAAAGACACTCATTTCAGAAATCTCTCTGATAGCAGCTGCCTCTACTATACTTTGAAATATGAACTCCATAAATGTCTTGTCTTTGGGCATGCACCAGGTACAGTTTATACAGCATGTAGGCTGAACCTGGCCATAGCCCTTTTCGGCATGACCGTAGTTTCTCCTTTTCTTTGTCATGTTGGAAGTGAGGGTCCAAGAGGGAAATAAGTCACCTCTTTTTGAAGGAAGGAGGAAAGTGTGGGAAGCTCTTTGTAAGTTACTGAATACAATTTCTAAAGAATACAACTATTATTTGAAAACACGGATTGATTTTTTAAATTTATAACTTGTTTCTTAGAATTATGTAATAAGTTGTAATATTAAGGGTGTATTGTTCATAATGCTTCTCCTACCCATTAACTTATTTTGCCACGTGGATTGGTGGGAATATGCTAATAAGATGTGTTAGTCTATCCACAAAGGACTGGCTAGTCCACAAGAGGATTGGCTAACCTCATTATTCCATTAGGGGATTGGTTAATCTCACCAATCCATAAGGGGATTGGCTAGTCTCACTATTTCATAAGGGGATTGGCTGTTTTCACCATCTTAGAAGGAGATTGGCTAATCTCACCAATCCACAAGGAAATAGATTGGCTAGCCTTGCCATTAAATTGAGTGGGTCCAACAGCAGAATTGTAAGATCTTCCCTACCAGCAAAGAAGAAACATGAGAATGGAGCACATCCTTCAGCCCCAGAGATCTTTGCATGGGCTAAACCTATGGCAGCAGCAGTAGTGGCTGAAGCAGAGCACCAGAGACCAAACAAAGGGCAGAGCTGACCTTGGGACTACTACCCCTCCATGAAACCAAAGCTAAGAGCCTTCCCTCAAGTTTGTTGAACAATTGGAGGACTTTGGGTCAGAAGGGAAGCCATAAATAGTACAACAAAGCAGTCAAGTTCAAGGCTGAGGAATCTGGGAGCACATTTTGGAAGCTCTCCTGAATCTATTCTGCTACTAACCTGGATTATTATAGTCTTTTAACTTCCTCAGTATATTGGGTTCTATGTGGTCTGTGAGCAATCACATCTCAAGTATGAGAGCTTGGTGGGCATGTTGTTAATGCTGTTGAAGGGACAGTTTCCCCTTGTGAAGGTAAAGGTCAGATATGGTTGTCCCTATGCTGCCCTTGTTCTTTTTACACAAACTCACATAGCCACCTACTTCTGTGGTATAGTTGCTAGGGAGATCCACTGTTAACCCAATGCTGGCCCTCTCTGGAAGTTTGAATCTATCAGCTCTTGTGGAGAAAGATGGACAACCACCTCCTTGTGTGATTTACAGCCTCTGAAAACCATTAATGGGTTCCAACTTGATGTCAACGAGCTGAGCTTAGAGTTAAAAAGATACATCTGAAGCATCTGTTACTTGATATGACCAAAAAAATTATTTAGGATGTTTTAAATTAGAAATTTTATCCTTGATTGTCTAGGTAGGTTTTAAATATAATTACAAGTGTCCTTATAAGGAAGGCAGAGGGAAATTTGACCCATACAGGGAGAAAGGGGTGGGGTACAAGATGGATATGGAGACATCAAGAGACTAAAGTGATGCAGTCACAAGCAAGTTAGCAGCTCCCAGAGAATGAAGAAAAAGAAACCAATTTCCTAGAGAGTATGGCTTTAATGACACATAGGTTCGCCTTAATAATGTTGATTTCAAATTCCAGGTCTCTAAAACAGTAAACATTTACATTCCAGTCATTTTTTATTTTTTTAAACAAAATTCACATTTTATTCAGATTGAAATAAACTGTACAAAATTTATTTTCTTCACCAAAAATAACAGTAATAATTTCTGTATTCTTTCTAGATAAACCACAAAACACTTATTTTTGTAGATTTCCCAGGTTTGCTTATAAATCAAGATGAGGCAGTAGATATAATCATGAAAAAAGACCAAAGTTATCAGCTGTTAGTGTCCATGGCCTTACAGTCTACTTAGACCATGAAAGAGAAATGCTCACTATATACCTGCCAAAAGGTTTATGAAGGTGTAGGCTCAACAAAGGAATGTAAACAGCAGCAACCCAACCTATAACAACTATAGTAAGTTCTTCCATTCACACTTTAACTGTAATTTGTTCCTTTAGGTTCATATGATAAAGACAATCTACACTGAAATCCATATTTGGCAAGCTCATAGTTTGCATCACCCTGGTAATTTTCTTAATTGTCCATTACAGCTTTTTAAAACTCCCACTAATCAACAATCAGTCATGAGTTTCATTGTTACATTTTATAAAATATATTCCTTACTCCCACACCTCCACAAAATGTATTTCTTAAAAGAAGTGTAACTCAATACCTGGTAACTGGATCCACAGTGATAATAAATGTATGTCTAAAATGACTTAACTTAAAAAATTCCAGAGTACCACCAAAGGTAAGACAAAGAAACAAAGCAGGGAACTTTCACTGCTATCTTCTGGAAGAACAGATATTTTTTTCAAAGCATGAGAATTCAAAGAGGAGCCATTTAAATAGGTAGATTATCAATGGCTAATATATCCAGTCTATACATTAGGTACACAGGCAAAGTTATTCCGTGATTAAGTGGCCAACATAAACCTTCCAGCTTTTGTACCAAATATCAAATATAAGAAAAAAAACCATTTTAAAACAGTCTCCTAGGTATTTTCAGCAGTTTCTGAGTTACCTATAGGAAGCTCTGACTTAGTTGTATAGAGTTTAATATATGTGTCCACCATTAAATCTAAATCATGTTTTATATCAAAATTAATGTTAAGCAAAGCCAAGTTACTTGACCTTTGGTTCGTCCATTTTCATAGCGCTCATTTTCAACTTTCATCACTGGAAGAATACACAGGACCTTCAGCAATGCATAAACGTTTGGGAAGAACTTGATGTCAGGCAAATGAAGGGCTTCATAAATGGTGGATGGAAGCTCTATATCTTTTCCTCTGTGTTTCCACTTGATTCTCCAACAATGAAGGTCAGCAGACAGCGTGTCCAGTCATTTTTTAAAATTTTATTTTAATGAAAGTTTACAGAGACTTTAGATTTCCATTTATTCATTGTTGCACTTTTCTCCCTGCCCACCCCTACCCAAAATTCACTTTTCTTTTTGAAAAGTAAAAGAAAAAATTCTTTCATTATTATTCAATCCCTCCCCACAAGTCCACTCCACTATGCTACCTTCATTCTGAACTCCTGTCATAACAATAATATCTAATCATATATACTTTTAAACAGTTCTCTCCCTCATCTGTTTCAATGCAGTATACATTATTTATTTCACCTTTCACAGTCTCCCCCCAATCCCTATATCAGTTCTCTTTTATAACAGTGGCATTATGCAGCATTTGTCCTTTTGTGACTAAGATATTTCACTCAGCATAATGTCCTCCAGGGTCACCCATTTTGTATAATATCTCATGAGTTCCTTGTTTTTCAATGCAGCATAGTATTCCATTGTGTGAATATACCAGAGCTGCCCTATCCATTTGTTTGTTGAGGGGCACTTGGGTTGTTTCCAATTCTTTGCTATTATGAACAAAGCCAAAATAAACATTGGTGTGCATGTAGCTGTTTGGGTAGCAGTTACGGTTTCTTTAGGGTATATTCCCAGTAGTGGAATTGCTGGGTCAAATGTTATTTCTATTTGCAACTTTTTGAGAAAGAGCCATACAGTCTTCCATAGTGGTTGCACCATTTTTGTTATTTTAAACCATCATATCTGTGTCAATTTGTTACAACAGCCATAGGAAACTAACACACCTTGCATTATCCTTCTACTTCTTTTTTTAACGTGAAACTCTACAGTGGGTCACAACTGTCTTTGTGGAGACCTGTTACATATTTTTCTGCAAGCCACAATAAAACACCTAAGTAAATAGGACAATGTACCTAGGAAGACTCCATATGGTGAAAATGACAATCCTACCAAAAGCAATCTACATGTTCAATGCAATCCCAATCCAGATACCAAATTCATTTTTCAAGGGGATTGAAAGGGAAATTATAAAATTTATATGGAGAAGCAAGAGACCCCGAATAAGCAAAACACTTCTGAGAAACAAAAATGAGATTGGAGGCATAGCACTTCCTGAACTCAAACCCTACTACACAGCAGTAGTTACAAAAACAGCATGGAACAACACCAAAAAGAACTCAACACAATGATAGCAATAAAACCTAACCTTTCAATAGTCACACTGAACGTGAATGGTTTAAACGCACCACTGAAGAGAAAGAGAGTAGCAGATTGGATAAAAAAACAAAATCCATCAATATGTTGTCTACAAGAGACACACC
>NW_006399781.1:561806-562378 GCF_000299155.1 Elephantulus edwardii | reverse complement strand
AACAACAACAACAACAACAACAACAGGATCCAAAATGTTTGGCAAAAAGAAAGGCAAGGAAAATAAGATGCCCATAGTGTTAAAAAAAGTATGCATACCCAAAAAATAAGGCACCATATGTGAAAAGAGTCAGAAATCATCAATATACTTAAACATATCCAAAACATTTCAGATATTTGAAACTTCAGACACATAATGTGTTACAAAGTAACCATCACTATTGTGTTTAATGAATGAATGTCATAAGACACTATGCATATGAATGACCGAGTGGGAAATCAATTTGCTCTGTAAACCTTCACTCAGTTTATATTAAAGGAATTAAAGTAGAATTTCAGCAAAAAATTAAAGAAGATAAAAAGTAATATTTTTGACTAAAAATTTCAAAATGAAGATGTAAGCAGAGGTGTTATGTTAAAATCACGTCAGGGATAGGAAGACAATTTTCAGAAAAGATTTATTTATTTAGCATAAATCATCACAGGGAAGAATTCAAGATACTAAAGAGTTGAATAGAAGATTTCAAAAGGCAGCACGGGATGACAAAGCAAAATATTACAATGAAATGTGCA
>NW_006399781.1:551367-560051 GCF_000299155.1 Elephantulus edwardii | reverse complement strand
TTGGGATGGGAGTGTCAGAGACAGTGCGATTGGCACAGGACAGAGCGGAGTTTAGGGCTGTTGTACATAGGGTCGCTATGAGTCGCAGGCGACTCGACAGCACATAACAACAACAACAACAACATCTTATATTGCATTGAGCAACTTAATAAACAGAAACAAATTTCCAACGTCTAGAGTGCTGAACACAGGGATAAATTTTGTGATGAGTGGGAAATGTCATGTGAGAATTATACTAAAGATGTCAGAGTTGTTAAAAGAAACTATATACCAAAATTCCACTATCAAACTGACAAGAGATTTTAAGACTTAGGGTTTAGGAAATTGATGGCTTCTTAGCTTCCAGTGTGTGTGTGTGTGTGTGTGTGTGTGTGTGTGTGTAAATTGGTACATTCCAAGATGGTCACCTTGAAATAAGTATTTACATTTAAAAACATATCCTTTAGCAAAATGTTTCACTTCTTGGAGTTTTTCCTAAGTAACTAATTCATAAGGCATGAAAAATGTAATTATGAGACTTGGTGTTGTTAGGTGCCATCAAGTTGACTATAACTCCTAACAACCCTGTGAACAACAGACGTGAACCTCGCCCTATGCTGCACCATCTTTACAATCTCTGATGTGCTGAGCCCATTGCTGTAGTCATTGCATCAATTCATCTTGTTAAGGGTCTTCCTCTGTTTTGCTGACCCACCATCTTTCCTAGCACGATGGATTTTTTTCCCCCCAAGGACTTGTCTCTCCTGACAACATGCTAAATATAGATGTTTTACTCTCCTGGCCTCTAAGGTGAACTCTGGGTACTTCCTCCAAGACATATTGGGTTTTTTCCTTTTGACAGTCTGTGAGATATTCAATATTCCTCACCAACCCCACAATTCAAAAATATCACTTCTTTATTACTCTTCTTTAGTCATGGCCCAATCTTCACATTGATCTGAAGTAATTGAACATACCATAACATGGGTTAGGTGCCCCCAAGTCTTTAACGTGACATCTTTGCTTGTTAACACTTTAAAGAGGTCCTTTGCAGCAGATGTACCCAATGCAATCCATTACTCAACTCAATTGATAACTCACCTGCAACGTCTATGATTGTTGATAGTAGATCCAAGTAAAATGAAGAGCCTCACATTACCTCCACTGAGGTGGAGTCAGAAGAAAGCTGAGCACGAACCTAGAACTTTTATTTTCACCCAGCAGAGTTGATGGATCCCTGTTAGTGCAATAAAGGGCCTGGCTTTAATCAGAAAGTCTTTAATTGAACCCATCAGCTACTTCTATGAGGATTCTAAAAACTCATTATGGTCAAGCCGGTTCTCAATCACAGTGACCCTCCACCAGGTTTCCAAGCCAGTAAATCCTAATGGGAGGAAATTGCCTGTCTTCCTTCAGAGGAGCCACTGGAGGATTTGAACCACCAGACACTCAGTCATCTGGTAGCAGTGCAACATGCTACTGACTAGCCCTCAGTGTTTCTCTTATCATGACTACCCCTGAATGTTCCTTTTGTAATCATTCATCTTGGAAACTCTTTGTGACAGTGCTATTTTTAGAGTTTCAAAGACTCAGAACTGACTTGATGGCAACGGGTTTGTCCAGCAGTGAGAGCCACCTTTCTCCTTTCCACCTCTGATGTTTTTCATGAGGGGCCTGGAATCCCACTCCTCACCCACCAGTAACAAGACGCTCTCCCATTCTAACAGGGGGAAGCCAGAGGAAACCCAAAAGGAAAATCATTGTCCAGGAGCTGTCATTCTCCTATGCAATGGAAGGTAAATGGAGAACCTGGTTTTCTAGCTCCACTTTGCAGCATTCCATCACTTAACCCTGCTGGTTGTTACTGTTGTGTACCATCGAGTCAGAACCAACCCACAGCTGAGCCTTCTGCAGGTTTTTAGAGGCAGTTAATCCAGGAGGAGACTGCCCATCTTGCCCTCACAGAGCTGGGGGATTTGAGCCATGTACCTTCGGGATTGCACCGCAACTTCTTACCATAAGGCCACCAAAGCTCTCTTTCCCTGCTGGAGCTGTATCAGAAAGCAATAGCTACAAGTAAGGCTTTAAAAAAGATGTAGCATTTCATACCATAGTACAAAAATGCCCAGAATTTCATAAAAATCAATCATTATAACAAAGAACAAGGATGATCTAAAACAGAATAAAAAGGAACATCAATATATGTCAACAAAATAGCAGGAAATATTGGGATTATCAAACTAATATGGAGGGTTTTTTTTGTTATTTTTTTATTTTAGTGAAAGCCTACAGAGACTTTGGATTTCCATTCATTCATACATTGTTGCATACTTTCCTTCCTCCCACCTAGTTTGCTTTTCTCTTTGAAGAAAAAAAATTCTTTCATTGTTATACAATTCCCCACCCCAAGTCCACTACACTTTGCAGCTCTTATTCTGGACTCTTGTCATGAAAATAATATTCAATCATATATTCCTTTTAAACAGTTCTTTCCCTCATCTGTTTCAATGCATCATACATTATTTTGCCCCTTTTCTTAAGTACCCTCAACCCCAATGTCAGTCCCATTTTACAACAATGACACTATGCAGTATTTGTTCTTTTGTGGCTGAGATATTTCAGTCAGCATAATGTCCTCCAGAGTCACCCATTTTGTATAATATTTCATGAGTTCCTTGTGGGTTTGTTTGTTTGGTGGTTTGTTTTTGTTTGTTTGTTTGTTTTGAGAACAAGAGAAAAAACTGAGGTTTATCAGACATTCATAACAGACTATGAATGGGTCAGGGCAGACTGACACCATTTTATCTTTTGTTAGCAGGAAGTGGGGTTTAAACAGCCGATTAGTGCATTTCTTCTAATGGACATATGGTGACTTTTGGCCATCTCGTTTATCTTGCCCATGAGTCTGTTGTTTTGCCACATTACTTGAGAGTCTGTTACATAGCCACATTCCTAGAGGGCCGGTTTCTATTGCTATATTGCTACAGTCTTTGTCAAAACCAGTTCTGTTTGATCTCCTTTGTCAGTGTGCCCTTTGCCATGCCCTGTCACTGCCTCCTGAGAGAGATTTCACCCTAATTCATTAGGAAGGGGAGGTGTCGCATTTTCTTAGCTACTTCCTGCTGGAAAAGGGCATTGTAGGTTCTAGGGTGAAAATCTTCTCTCACTATTCTAAAGGACCCCTTTAGCAATAAATAGGAAACATGTAAACTATTGTGACGATTTTGGAATTTAGATGCACAGTTATCAATTGTACTTAGGGATACAGGTTCATATCCTTGAAAGTGTATTAACATTTTTTCAATGCAGGATTCTATTTTGTGGATATACCACATCTTCTCTGTACATTTGTTTGTTGATGGGCAATTGGGTTGTTTCCAACTCTTTGCTTTTATGAACAAAGCCACGATAAACATGGATGCGCATCTATCTGCTTACATGGCATTTATGGTTTCTTTGGGGTATAGTCCCAGTAGTGGAATTGTTGGGTCAAATGGTATTTCTATTGCCAACTCTTTGAGAGAGTGCTATACTGCCTTCCATAGTGGTTGCACCATTTTACACTCACACCAACAGTGAATAAGGGTTCCAGTTTCTCCAAAACTTGCATTTGTTGTTTGCTGCTCTTTTGAATTTTGCTATTCTGACTGGGGTGAGATGATATCTCATAGTTGTTTTGACTGGCATCTCTCTTAGAGCTAGGGATTTTGAACACTTCTTCATGTGCGCCATCTGAATGTCTACTTTGAAGTATCTGTTCATATCAATGTGCCCATTTTGCAATTGGGTTGTTTACCTTTATCTTGTGGTACTCAAGTATTCTATAAATTCTAGATAGAATTACCTTATCAGACATGTCATGACCAAATATTCTTTTCCAGTCTGTGGCTTCCCTTTTTATCCTGTTGGAGAAGTTTCTGGATGTGCATAGGGATTTTATTCTTAGAAGCTCCCATTCATCTATCTTATCCTCTTCTGGTTGTAGTTTTTTTCAGGATGCTTGGAAGACTGATTATGTTGTGGATTAGGGCATCTAGGGTTCTTCCAAGCTTTTCTTTAATAAAATTTGTAGTCCTTAGTTTTAGTCCCTAGATCCTTGATCCACTTTGAGTTGGTTTTTGTGTTATGGAGTGAGGTGTGGATCTTGCTTGAGGTTTTTTTTCTTAAAAAATAGTTTTACATTTTATTTTATTATTTTTTGTGTGTACCATCAAATCAGGTCCAACTGGTATAGGAGGAGATTGACCCTCCTCTCCAGCAGTGCATCTGGTGGATTCAAACCATGGCCCTCTGGGATTGCAGTGCAGCTTCTTGCTACTTTGCCACCAGAGCTCCCTTTTTGCTTGAGTTTTCTACATACAGTTTTCCAATTTTGCCAACATCATTTGTGAAAAAAGGCCATAGTTTCCCCACTTAAATGATTTTATCTCCTTGTCAAAAATCAGTTGTTCATATGTAGATGGGATGATTTCTGGGTTCTCAATTCTATCCCATTGATCTATGTGTCTGGCATTGTACCAGTGCCACACACTGTCTTGACCACAACAGAAGCATAGTAGGATTTGAAATCAGGGGGTGAGATGCCTGCTACCTTGTTTCTCTTTTTAAGGAGTGCTTTGCTCATTTGAGGCCTCTTTCCATTCCAAATGAAATTGGAGATAGCCTTTTTCATCTCTTTGAAGAATGGAATTGGTATGTGTACTGGGATTTCATTGAATGTGTAAATTGCCTTTGGTAGTATTGTCATTTTCACAATATTGACTCTTCCTATCCAAGAACAAGGTATATTCTTCCATTTCTCCAGGTATCTTTTGGTTTCTTAAAATAATGTTTTGTAATTTTCTTTGAATAGCTCCTTTGTGTTTCTGCCTAGATTTACTCACAAGTATTTCATTCAAACAAATGTTTTAAAGCTACAATGGGAGAGGAGACGATTCAATGAGCAATTATGGCACCCAAAACAAATGGAAACCAGAAACCTTCAAAAAGAAAATAAAAATCTGGGGTGAAGGTAGGAAGGGGGCAAATCAAAAGTCACATAATTGGGTGGGTGGAAGGAGGGGGTAAAACAAAAGGGAAATATCCAGCAGGCACAGGAAAAGATGGCTCACAGGGTATAGTTCAATGATGATTCATTTTATAAAACACAGTATGTGTGAATGATTGTATGCAATGTGTGTGAATAATTGTATGGAACACAATGTGAATCAAGGAAAGTATGAAATACAATGAACACAAATTTTGTATGTAAACCAATATAAAATTAAAAAGAACATTTTAAAAAGGAAACAAAGTCTGGAGAAAGTGGAACACCCAATTAGTGGTGACAGGAATGCTAACTGGTACCATTGCTGTGGAACACACAGTTCCTAAGAAAAAGTGAACATGTACCAATCCAGACAAACAAAACCCAACCAACCTCGCTGTTATTAAGTTGATTCCAATTTCTAGAGATTCTTCCATCATGCTTCTGAGACTTGTAGGTCTTATCAGGAAGGAAGAGACTGTTCATCTTTATCCATCACATCAACACAATGTGAATGAAGGGAAGTGTGAAATACAATGTATACAAACTCTGTATGTAAACCAATATAAAATTAAAAGAATTAAAACAACTAAGAGTACTACTGTCAAAGAAACAAGACAAATGAATGGGTTTAAAGAACAAAAATTTATTTTCTCACAAATTAGGGGGCCAAAAGTCTGAAGCCATGGTATTAACTTTCAAGGAAGATTCTTGGGGGGGAAAATCCTCTGGCAGTGGGAAGCTTATCTTTTTCATCTTCTGTTCCTCATTTGTTGGCACTGTCCATACAGCATCTATGTTTGCCCATTTGTGCCTGATTGTCTCCATGTCTACACTGGTTTTTTTTTTTTATATCACTCAGAAGTGATTAGCACTCACTTTACAGTGGCATGGCCACCTTAGGACACAAAGAAAACCCGGTACGTAAATAGGATAACATTCACAGGTACAGGAGTTAGAACCTCATATTTTGGGAGGACCTAAGTCAAGCCAGAATACAATCTAAATGCAAAACAGCTATGAGATATCATCTCACTCCAGTCAGAATAGTAAAATTTAACAGAACAGCAAACAACAAATGCTGGTGAGGTTGTGGAGAAACTGGAACCTTATTCACTGTTGGTGGGAGTGTAAAATGGTGTAACCACTATGGAAGACAGTATGGCACTTTCTCAAAAAGTTGGATATAGAAATATTATTTGACCCAGCAATTCCACTACTGGGAATACACCCCAAAGAGACCTTAACCACCAGCCAAGCAGATATATGCACACCCATGATAAACATGGTGTTGTTCACAATAGCAAAACTTTTGAAACTACCTAAGTGCGCATCAACAAATGAATGAATAGAGAATCTGTGGTATATTCACACAATGGAGTACTACACTGCACTGAAAAACAAGGAACCCATGAAATACTATACAAAATGGGTGACCCTAGAGGACATTATCCTGAGTGAAGTATCTCCGTCACATAGGGACAAATGCTGCATAACATCACTGTTCTAAGATGGGACTGATATTGGGGTAGGGGGGAAACTGAGAAAGATGGGATAAACTATGTCTACTGCATTGAAACAGATGAGGGAGAAAACTGTTTAAAAGCTACATATGATTAGGTATTATTGTCATGAAGGAGTCCAGAACAAAGGCTGCATAGTGGAGTGGACCTGGGGGGAACGATTGTATAACAATGGAAAAAATTTTCTTTTACTTTTCAAAGAGAAGAGTGAACTGGGCTGGGGGTCGGGGGGAGAAAAGTGCAACAATGAATGAATGGAAATCCAAAGTCTCTGTAAATGCTCATTAAAATTAATAATAATAATTTTTAAAAGACAGTTAAAAATAATAATCTAAATGTTCATCTACTGATGAATGGATGCACAAAATGTGGTACGTATTAGCAAAAGAATTTTAGTTATCCATAAAGGGAAATAAAGTCCTGGTACATGCCAAAAGATGGGTGAGCCTTGAAAATACTACGTTGTGTAAAGTCAATCAGACACAAAAAAAATACAAATATTGTATGAACTGGAGATCAAATCAAATTAGCAGTTACTGATGGAAGAGGGTAGGGTAGAAGAGAAATCATTGCTTCTGTTAATTATTCATTGCTATTGAGTCAGAACTGACTCCTAGCTGACCTTCCAGAAGGTTTTCAGAGACTGTGAACTGCATTAGAGGAGACTGCCCATCTTTCTTCATTAGAGAAGCTGGCAGGTCCAAACCACCTGCCTTTGGATTGGTAGCAGTGGCAGAATATTCGGAAAAACTTCTGTGGGTTGTACAAGGAGAACTGATGGCACTTAAGTTCTCAACTGTTAACTAAAAGGTGATTAATTCAATAGAGTCTATTGATTTTTCTCCTGTGGGCGTGCTGGAATGGTAAAATACTGAAATGTCAGGCCACGCCTGGAGGATCAGAGAGAGTGTTCCTCTGGAGTCTCAGTCTCAGCTGCATGGATGCACATGGCCTCTGGAGCCTGGGAGAGAGAGAGGCAAGCCGGGAACACTGGGGCGTTTGTGGCTTTTGGTTTGCCTCAAGTGGGTGGCCGCAGAGAGGACTTGCTAGATGAGTTAAGGGTCTCTGGCCCAGAGTTTGCCAGCGTTTGGGCGTACCGGAATGGTAAAATACCACAGGACCCTCGGGCCTACTCTTAATTACTTTTGGTCAAACATTCTTCTAGGTCGTATAGCCCTGGTGTGCCCACTGCCGTAAGGAGGTAGCTTGTGGTTGCTGTGAAGCTGAACACTGTGACACTGATGTGTCAAATGCGAAAATGGTTACCCCATGGTGGACAGTGTTTGGTGGAGCTTGCCGATTAAAACAAGCTTGGAAGCAGGACTGGCATCCACTTTTGTAAATAGCTTGGCTCCGGAAACCCTATGAACCTGGAGAAAGGATGAAAGTCACACAAGTGTCAAGGATGTTCATTCATAGGGTCGCTATGAGTCACTTACGACTCTACGGCACTTAACAACAACAACAACAATTGACTTTTCTCCTGTGACTAATAAAGTCTAGGTGCCAAGAAGTTGCGCTGCAATTTCAAAGGCACACGGTTTGAGACCACCAGCTGCTCTGCAGAAGGATGGGCAATCTCCTCCTGTATGATTAACTGTCCCTGAAAACCCACTGGAGAATTAGCTATAGTAACCCTATGGAGCTGTTCTACATTGTCCTGTGGGGTCACTATGAGCTGGAATCAAATCAACAGCAAAGAGTAACAATAATAATTTTACAACATGATGTCCATCAAGAACATCATTGAATTAAATATATAAACATTGTTGAATTAGCAAATGTTATCTATGTTTTTATATAAATATAAAAGAAAGAGGAAAAAAGAAATTAAAGATATTATAAAGTATAGGGGTATATGGAGTTCCTTTCATAGTTAAAAAAGAAATTTCTAGATCCATCTTGAAGTACAACATTGTGAGTGATAGGATTATATCCATATACTTACAAGGAAGTCCAGTGAATACCACTATCATTCAGATATATGCACCAACAACCAGAGCCAAAGAAGAAGAAATAGATGATTTCTACCAACTCTTACAGGCAGAGATAGATCAAACATGCAGTCAAGATGCATTGATAATAATGGGTGACTGGAAAGCAAAGGTTGGGAACAGGGAAGAAAAATTAGTAGTTGGAAAACATGGACTTGGTGA
>NW_006399781.1:543204-549312 GCF_000299155.1 Elephantulus edwardii | reverse complement strand
CATGCTGGGTAGAGTAGAGGGACAGCGCAGGAGGGGAAGACCCTCTATGAGGTGGATTGATTCAGTGACTGGGGTAATCAGGATGGGTGTGTCAGAGGCAATGCGATTGGCACAGGATAGAGCAGGGTCTGGAGCTGTTGTACCCAGGGTCGCTATGAGTTGCAAACGACTCAACGGCACATAACAACAACAACAACAACAACGGGGTTAACCTCACTAGATCTGAGGTTCCTTGGATTGAAAGAATGTAATCAGAAAACACTCTGATAAAGAGAAAACTCTATAAAATACATACTATGAAAGAATAAGCAAAACATTCTTAAGTAAATGTTTAATTGTTCAAAAGAAAAAAAGATGTGGGTTATTGAGTAAATTGCAATATTCTACCTTATTAGTGTGTGTGTATCTCAGAGAAAAGTTCTACCTCAAAAAATTTTATATGGATGTGGTCTAGTAAATAGGAAGGATCAGCAAACAGTAAACAATATCTTATCTTGGAACTGTAGTCAAGATGTTTTTCTTCTGCTCATGAAACTTCTCAAATAAATGTATGATATCTACAGGTCAGGATTACAGTCAACTCTGAGTTCCTCTTCTCTTACCTCTCCACTAACTAAAGTATTGAGTAGATCATTCTCTTTCCTGGCACTTTCCTGTTGGTCAGAGAAGTGCAACAACAACAAAAAATAACCAAATATTAGAACTGGAGAACTAAGCATTAAAATAGCAGAAGGGAAGAGACAGAAGAAAAGATGAACAAATCCATAATAGCAAGATACAGTAACACATATTACTCATTTTGAAAAACAGAAAATAGAGACAAACAGAACCTCAGCAGTTGGTGGATTGTAACAAAAGAACTATGATCAACGTTCTCAAAAGAGAGGAAATAAGAGATTGAATCTGAAAAAGTTCATGCAGAAAGAATGGCTGACATCTCCCCAAATTTGCCAAAAGATATAAACCAACATTTTTAAGAAACTGAGCAAATGCCAAATAGCATAAAACCAAACAGATAGTGTCAAGACTCATAAATAAACATCTGAAATAAACCCTAAGCTGATTATGTCAAACTGTCTGCCTCACCAGTAGATCTGGAGAGTAAGATACAAATTGAACAACTCCAAAATATGGGTTTTTTTTCTTTCACTAAAGTATTGTTGTTGTTAGGTGATGACTAATCAAATATAGCAAATTATTAGAGAATTTGGAATCTGTGAAGGAGACTCATCAATGACACAACCTTGCTTGCTGAAAGTGAGAACTTGAGGCACTTGTTGCAGAGAATCAAGATATGCAGCCTTCAACTCAATAGGTAGGTGGGGTAAAGGAAATAGGAAGGATCTTTTGTGAAAAATATTGTATTCAAACTTTGTAAATAAGTCAGAATAATTTTTTTTTAAAATGTAGCCTTCAATTTGGATTGCACTTAAATGTGAAGAAAACAAAGATTTTTACCACTCGACTGATAGGCAACATCATGGTGGATGAGATTGAGACTGCTAACAGCTTCATCTTTCTTGGATCCACAGTTATCACCCTTGGTATCAGCAGTCAGGAAACAAGGAGATACATTACATTGGGAAAGTGTGCAGTTAGGGACCTCTCCAAATTATTAAAGAGTAATGATGTCAGTTTGAGGACTAAGTTAAGTCTGATTCAGGATATGGTCTTTTCAGTCATTTATGCATCTCAGAACTGGATAATGAATACGGATGACAGAAGAATTGATGCCTTTGAGTTGTGGTCTTGGAGAAGAGCACTGAACATCCCATGGACTGTCAAAAGAACAGCCAGTGTTCTTTGGAGGCAAAGATGATGAGGCTTTGCCTCATAGACTTCTGACATGTTGCTAGGAGGGGCCATTACTCAGAGAGGGATATGATGCTTGGAAGAGTGGAGAGTCAGTGAATGAGAAGAAGACTCTCATTCAGGTGAATTAACATGGTGACTGCTGCAATGGGCTCTAGTGTGTCAGGAAGTTTGAAAATGGCACAGGGTAGGATGGGGTACAGATCTTTTGGTCATAGAGTTGCTATGAGTCATACTCCACTCAACGGCACCTAACAACAACAGTCAAATATAACTCATATGGACCTATAAATAATAAATTTGAACCCTGACCTACCCTTGACATTCTCATGATATCTGACATAGCTGAGTCCATTGCTGCAGTCACTGTGTCAATCCATCTCATGGAAGATCTTCCTCTCTTTTCCTGACCCTCCACCTTTCCAAGCATGACGTTCCTTTTCAAATTGTCCCTCCTAACAACAAGCCAAATTCAGTGAGACAAAGTTTTACCATCTCATCATTGCTGCCTTTAAGGAGCACTCTGGTTGCACTTCCTTCAAGATAGAATTATTTGTTTTTGGAAGTCTATAGTATATTCAATTATTTTCCATCAACACAACAACTCAAAGACGTAAATTATTCTTCAGTCTTCCTTATTCATTATCCAATTTTCAGATGCAATTTCAGGAAACAATTAAAAATACCATCAAGCACACCTTAGTCTTTACACTAACATCTTTGTTCTTCGGAACTTTGGAGAGGTCCTTGACAGCAGATTTCCTCAAGCAACACATTTTTAAATTTCTTGATCACAGGTAGACAAGTGCAAATCATCTGTACTAACCAGGAGCTTTATGCCCTTCATATGTGAAATTCATTTTTTTGTGTGATGTTAATTTTGATTACCAAACAAAGGTATTGCCTGACTTTTCCACTACATAATTATTGTTTAGGATACAGATATTTTGTAGCTTGCTGTTTTCTTTTAACGTTGTAGAGGATTAGCACAATGCTATTTTTCATTGGTTTTTGTCTCTGAAAGGAATCATTGGAGTAGCCCAATATCAGTAGTTGAAATTAGGCTAGGTGCTGACTGTGGAACACACCATTAATTACTGATGAGCTAGTTCAAACTGAGGCTGACTAAAGAAATTTAAAACAAGTTTTTGAGAACCACAATACAAACTTGAGTCTATTCCACCTGAATTTCAAAATCATCTTAGGAATAGGTTTGAAGCATTGAACACCCATGACTGAAGACCAGATGAATCGTGGGGTAACATCAAGGACTTCATCCATGAAGAGTGCAAAAGATCACTACAAACAAAGAGGAGAAAGGAAAAACTCAGATGAATGTAAGCAGAGACACTGATAATGGCAGTAAAGAATTACAAAGTCAAAACAAAGGGAAGAGATACTGAAAACAAAGGGAAGAGATGTTGAAATAGAAGAGGTGAACAGAAGATTTCAAAGGACAATTCAAGAACACAAAGCAAAATATTATAATGGAATATGCAGAGGCCTAGAATTGGAAAATAAAAAGGGAAGAACTCCCTCAACATTTTCCAGGCTGAAAGAACTGAAAGACAAACGCAAGATTTAAATGGCAATACTTAGTTGTGTTATTGGGAAAATGGCCTAGGACGTACCAAAAGAAGATCGAGAGCTTATACAAAATTACTCTACCAACAAAAATTGATGAACACGGAAATATTTCAGGAAGTATCATCTGATCAGAAGAATTTCATGAAATAACATATGAGCAAGAGCCTATGGTGATGAAGGAGGAAGTTCAAATTTCTCTGAAGAAATTGGCAAAAAACAAGGCTCCAGGAGTTGACAGTATACCAGCTGATTTATTTCAACAAACAGACACTGCCCTGGGTGTGCTCACTAAGTTGTGCCAAGAAATCTGGAGGCTAGCCAGCTGACCCACTGACTGGAAAAGATCGATATTTTTTTGTTCTCATTTCAAAGAAAGGTGACCCAACAGAATGTGGAAATTATCAAACAATATCATTAATATCACATGCAAGCAAGATTCTGCTGAAAATTATCCAAAAACGTTTGAAACAATATGTCAACAGAGAACTGCCAGATGTGCAGGCTGGATTTAGAAGAGGTCGTGGTATTAGGGATATTATAGCTAATATTAGATGGATCTTGGCAGAAAGCAGAGAATACCAGAAGAATGTCTATCTGTGCTTCATTGACTATGCAAAGCTTTTGACTGTGTGGATCACAACAAGCTATAGCTGACTCTGAAAAGAATGGGAATCCCAGAACATTTGATTATGCTTATGCAAAACCTATACTTGGACAGTTGTCAGAACAGATAAAGGAGACACTACATGGTTCAAAATCAAGAAGGGGGTCCGTCAGGGATGTATTTTGTCTCCATACCTTTTCAATCTGCATGCAGAGCAGATCATCCGAGACACTGGCTGTACGAGGAGGAATGTAGTATAAGGATTGGTGGAAGAATCATCAACTATCGAGGTCCTGCCCTGATATATCGAAACAGTTCCGCCGAGAGAAGGGACAAGGATTAAATGAAGACGCAGAGAGCCTCTTCGTTGATCACGAGTCCCCTCTTTTTATTATCTCTAAAAAGGCTTATATAGGTTTCCGAAAAACACACCTGCAGGGGTAATCACATTATCTCATTTAGGTCTCTGAAACACACCTGCAGGGGTAATCACATTATCTTGTTTAGGTTTCTGTTTGAGATGGTTCTAGCCAAGATGAAGTCAGTTCTGCTGGTTTTACAAATGTAGTGCTAGTCTTGCCTTGCAAGTTAGCCAGGCCTCTGACAATCAACAACCTGCGTTATGTGGATGACACAAACCTGCTTGCTGAAACTGAGGAGGACATGAAGCGCTTACTGCAGAAGGTCAAGGATTGCATCCTTCAGTATGGATTGAACTTCAACATCAAGAAAACAAAAAGATTCTCACCACTGGGCCAAGTGGCAGCATCAGTATGGATGGTGAAGAGACTGAGATAGTTAACAGTTTTAGTTTCCTTGGTTCCACAGTCAACACTCTTGGTAACAGCAGCCAGGAAATCAGGAGATGAATTGCATTGGGAAAGGCAGCTGTGAGGGACCTCTCAAGAGTACTGAAGAGCAATGATGTCAAGCTGGAGACTAAAGTGCACCTGATCCAAGCTATAGTCTTCATAATTACGTGCTATGCATCGAAAAGTTGGACAGTGAATAGGGATGATGGAAAGAGAATTTATGCCTTTGAGCTGTGATGCTGAAGTAGAGTGTTGAATATACTGTGAACTGCTAGGAGAACAAACAAGTTTGTCCTGGAGAGGGTGAAGCTGGAATGCTGCTTGAGGTCAAGGATTCTGAAGTTTCGTCTGACATAATTTGGACATGTTGCAAGGAGGGACTGGTCCTTGGAGAGGGACATCATGTTTTGGAGAGTGGAGGGATGGCGCAGGAGAGGAAGACCTTCAATGAGATGGATCGATTCTGAGAGTGGAGTGATGGGAATGAGTGTGTTTGAGAAGGCAAGGTTGCAACAGGATAGAACGGTGCTTAGGGCTCTTGTACAAAGGGTCGCAATGAGTCATAAGTGACTCGATGGCACATAACAACAACAAAAAACAACATCATCTGATCAAGAACCAATGGTAATGAAGAGAAGTCCAAGCTACACTGAAGGCATTGGCCAAAAATAAGGCTTAAGGAATCAATGGGATGCCAATTGGCATGTTTCAACTATCAGATGTATTCCTGGACGTGATCACTAGGCTGTGCCAGGAAATTTGGAGGACACTGTCTGGCTGACTAACTGGAAGAGATCTATGTTTGTTTCCATTCCCAAGAAAAATCATACAACAGAATATGCAAATTATCAAACATCATTAAAATCACACGAAGCAAAATACTGCTAATGATAATTTTAAAAATAGCTAGAACAGTAAATAGAGAACTGCCAGCAGTTCAAGTAGGATTTGGAAGAGGCCGTGCCACCAGGAATATCATTGATGATATCAGAGGGATCCTGATTGAAAGCAGAAAATATCAGAAGAATGTATATTTGTGCTTTATTTACTACAGAAAGGCATTTGTGTGGATCATAACAAACTATGGCTAACATCTCAGAATACATACTTGTGCTTATGGAAAATTTATACCTAGGCCAAGAATCTGTTGTGTGAAGAGTGCAAGGGAACACTGTTGTTGTTATTGTTGTTTGATGCCGTCGAGTTGTAGATGACTCATAGCGACCCTATGAACGAACAGCCTGAGCACTGTTCGTACATAGAGTTTCCGGAGGCAAGCCATTTCGGAAGTGG
>NW_006399781.1:528391-535189 GCF_000299155.1 Elephantulus edwardii | reverse complement strand
GAAGGTGCAGCCAGAGTACTTCTTGGAGTAGTTTCATCTCACATACTTTGGGCACATTGCAAGGAAAGGCTATTCCTTGGAGAGGACAACATACTTAGGAAGATGGAGGGTCAGTAAAAGAGAGGAAGACCTTCAACCAGATGGATTGACACAGTAACTCAGAAACTGTGAGGATGGCACAGGATAAGACAACATTCATATCTGTTTCATAGGGCCACTGTAGGTCGTACCTGACTCAACAGCACCTAACAAGTTTTCCCTCAATATCTGTTCTCTAAAGTTTTTATGTGGACACATTTTATCGCCATTTCTTGAGCTGAGTTTTGTCATTTGACTAAGTTCTGTTTAGCATTAAGGATTTTATGCCAAGAACTGCACTGTGTATGTTCTCATCTGTTCTTTATATATTAAATGAGTTAACTTTCTTCTTATTAAGATCCATTTCCTCCGTCCCTTGTGCATGATATTAACTACATTGAGAGCACATTTTTTATGGGTTGAGAGGGCTGTTGTACAAAAGGTCACAATGAGTCGCAGGCGACTTGACGGCACATAACAACAAGTGGGAAGTGAGCTGCACTGTCAATCCAAAGGTGGCTGGTTCACATCCATCTGCTGCTCTAGGGGAGAAAGTTGTGCAATCTCCTCCTATGTGATGTATAGCCTTTGAAAACCTGCTGATGAGTCAGCTATGAGTTGATTCTCATTTATGAGAAATTGTGCTGGAATCCCAAAGTCCCATGGTTCGAATCTACTATAGGCTTGGCAAGAGAAGGCTAAGCAATCTACTCCGTGAGTTTAACTGCCTCTGAAAACCCTCTGGAAGGTCAGTTACGAGCTGGTTCTGACTTGACAGCACATAAAATCAACAACAACAGCTACAATAAAGAGTTGGTGTTGTTGTTAATACACTTTAATTCTGGGAACTCTGGTAGTGTAGTCCATAGGGTGTTAAGCTGCTAAAGCAAATGCTGTGCTCTGTAGTCGTCTGAATTTACCAGCAGCTCTGTGGAAGAAAGATGGGTAATGTCCTCCCGCGTGATTTACAGCCTCGGAAAAACGAATGGAGACTCAGTTATGAGTTGGTTCCAACTGCAAGGCATTGGAATAAAGAGCGCTTTATTTTGCTCTCCACACTGTAACAAGCGTCTTTAAAAAAAAAAAAACAAAACAACAAACCACAACACAAAAACACCAAACCAATCTGTTCTACTCATGTTGTTGCTGTTGTTATATATTGTCAAGTCAGAACTGACTCTTAGATGATCCTACACAGATATTGAGAGACAGTAAGTAGCACAGGAGGAGCTTGCCCATCTATATCGTCCCAATTAAAACTCTTCACTAACGTTCAGCTTGCTTGTTGAAAGTAGATTTGAAGAAAAAAAAAAAGTAGATTTGATCATCTACTCCTGATGATCAAAAACTATACTTTCCAGTATGGATTATAGCTCAACATCAAGAAAACAAAAATTCTCACATCTGAACCAATAGGCAACATTATGATGAAGAAAAGATTGAAGTTGGAAAGGATTTTACTTGAGTCCACAATCACACTCACAGAAGCAGCAATCAAAATTCAAAAGATGTGTTGTATTGGGCAAATGTGCTGGCAAGGATCTCTTGATAGTGTGAAAGAGAAAGGATGTCAATTGGAAGACTAAGGTGCACCTGACCCAAGACATGATATTTTCAGTTGCTTCATATGCATATGAAAGAAAACGCATAAGGAAAGATGAAGATGAATTGATGCATTTTATCTAGTTTTATAGATAATATAAAATATACCATGGACTGTCAATAGAACAGAGTACTCCTCAGAGACAAGGATAAGTGTGAGACTTTGTCTCACCTACTTTGGGCATGTTATCAGAAGGGGCCAGTCCCTGGAAAGGAACATCATACTTGAACAAGTACAGGGTCAACAAAGGAGAGGAAGACCCTCAATGAAACGGATTAACACAGTAACTGTTGGAGCTGACTTTCCAGTGCCTCACAACACCATTCAGTTACCTTAAGATAAAATTCAAACTTCTCATTAAAAAAACTGCAATATTGTGAATTATCTTGCTCATACTTGTTTTTATATTTCATCATTTTCATTCATACCCTACTTTTCAGACTTCTCTAGATATTTTCCAATTCAATTCTCTTGCTTCTTGTGTTGAATGTTCAAAGTGGCTTTTCTAGTCATTGTCAGAATAATTTTTACCACATGACGGTGTCACTCAAACTCACTGCCTTTGGGTTGAAACTAACTCATAGCTTACCCTCCGTAGAGTTATCAGGGGCTGTAAATCACACAGGAGATTGTCCATCTTTCTACCTCAGAGTAATTGGTAGATTTGAGTTGGTAGTGCAACTCTTTACCCATTAAGTCACCAGAGTACCCTACATAACTGGGTGGTTGTTGTCATGGACTGCTATGACTCATAGTGACACTGTGAATAATATTAGATGTTTGTGGCTAGACCACCAAAGGCACTGCATAGCTTGGTAATATTGTAAGGTAAATAGGAGGGAGCTCTGGTGGCCTAGTGGCAAGAAGCTGTGCTGTAGTCTCAAAGGCACGTGGTTCGAGGCCACCAGCTGCTCCTTAAGAGAAGAATGGGCAGTCTCCTTCCACGTGATTAACAACCTCTGAAAACTCGCTGGAGGGTCAGCTATGAGTTGGTTCTGACTCTATGGTACACAACAACAGCAACGAAAAGGTAAGTAGCACATTTTGCCTGGGAACAAGTTCTATCCAGACAATGTTGTGGGTAATAGGATGTTATATCCATATGTATACAAGGAAGACCTTGAGTCAACTATGACTCATAGCGACCCTCTGGACAACAGAGCTGAACCCTGACCTATCCTAGGCAATCCTCATCATTTCTGACCTTCTTTGAGCTCATTGCTGCTTGTTGTGTGCCATCAAGTCAGAACTGACTCATAGCTGAACCTCCAGCAGATTTTTAGAGGCAATAAATTGCATAAGAAGAGATTGCAAATCCTCTCATAGTCAACACAAGGGCACCTAACAACAGACTTCCCTTGCTAGGAAAACTCTTCCCTCCCCTCTACCCACTTCAGGCCAGTGTTTACAATAATCCAGCACATACCTTTAGGCTGTTTAAGAGCCCATAGGTTGCTACAGGCCTTTCTTCCTCTATTGGCAAAGCATTATAATTTCTGATTTAATGTCTACTTTCAGTGTCAGAGAGTCAAACTCTTTGGTGAGAACATGCCTACTATGCTGACCATTCTGGTAGCCTAGTTTGTAGGGAGTGAAAGGTTTTGGATTGAAGTCAAGAACCACGCTGAGGTAGAAACATTTCTCAAAGTTTATTGTGCATTGGGCTACTTAGCAAGGGGAGTAGCACTGAGGGTTGGGCTTAGGGGCATTTATATCGGATTTTAGCAAGTGTGTTTTAGGGGGTTGTGAGATGAGTTGAAGTTGCAGTAGCTCACTGGTGCATGAAGTTTCTAGTTTTAGAAAATGTCCTGACATAGGATTTTTTGAGTTTTAGTTTCGGGAAATGTCCTAACATGGATTTCTGAGTTGAGCTTCCACGTCCATTTTGATTTTTAGCCTAATAGTTCCACCTTTGGGGTGAATGGGGCAATGAGATCTTCTGGCTGCTTCCTGCTGGATGGGGGCGTGGTGGGGTTTAAGGGAGACAGGTATGTTATACTGTCTCATTTTGAGGGAGCGGTGTGTACTTCATGCAGTTTCACTGATGGTTTGGTTGGTAAATGTGCGAAACTGCTTCGGCAAAAAATTAGTAAAAAGTTTGCGTAAACATAGTTCACACGTTAATGCAAGAATGAATTGTAGTAGAAGAGGTAAGAAGGGCAATAGCCATCCCACCATTGAAGGGAGGGTATGGTGGAGAGGAGAGTATATGGGTTAGGGACTGTCATTATATATACTCATATGATATACTGGTTATACGAAATTATTGGTATCTCAGAGATCTTGCACAAGGTGGTATAAGCCATCTGGTTTCTTTACTGGAAGTATAGGAGTGTTGTAAGGAGAATGAGTGGGAATTAAAATGTCGGTTTTAAGGAACTTAATTATAATGGGTTTCCTTAGAAATGTCCTATACTGATGGGGTTCTGGGGAATGCATGGAAAGGAGGTTTGGTCCTTTACTTTAATATGAATGGGAGTGTGATGTGTAGCTACTGACCAGGTTAGAGGTATCCCAAACTATAGGATTAACTTGATGGGGTGGCAGGAGGAAAATGGAGGAGTGGGAGAACTTTCTTCAGGAGTTAAGCATAAAAGAAAAAGTTGTATTGGCCTAGGGCTGGGGGTGAGGATTAGGTTTATTGAAGCTTTAAATTTACTTAAAATATCTTAGCCTAGTAGAGGGTTTGGGCACTGCAGTATTATTAGAAATTGATGAGTATACTGTGTATTTTGAAATAAACATAGGAAAGAGTCATATGCAGGCTGTTAATTTTTCTTGCTACTCCCACTATATTGGTTTGGGAGAGAATTGAAGACCATATTTGGAGAACTTGATTGAGAGGAACTCTGGTAAAAAATAGGTCCTGTTTTGTATGCTGAGTGAAATAGGATAGCCTCAATTGAGGTCTAATCTTGAATTGGGGCGGGGGTGATAATCTAGTCTGTAGTGGATGGTCGGGTGCACACCTAGCAGGAGGACCGCAGTGAGTTTGCTTGAAAAAGCAGTGAGGCAGGATTATTACAGATAGAAAGAATGAGAGGGTTCAGAGAGTTTCAGTGATCATTACGGAAAAGATGATGAGGAACGGAGATCTCACATTTAGAGAAGGAAAAATAGGCAGAAAGTGTAAAAAGCTATTTGGTCAGAGGTCAAGTCTTGGAGAGACCCCTGTAGCCAGAAACCAGTGGTAGAGGAGAACAACTGATCTACAGTGTGGAGGGGGTTCCCAGGATCAGAGTTCTAAGATCCAGTTAGTAATGAAAAAGGGAGAAAGACTGGAGAAGCTCATTAGGATTGGATTCCACTGGAGTCTGGTTTTAAAGATAACTTACTTCTGTATGAGTTTGATGAACAGGTATTGTATGTTGACAATTTGGAGATTTGTTGAGAAACTGCTCAACAACAGGGTCATTTTTATTAGACTGAGTTCAAACAACTTGGCTACAATATTTTTCTTAATTATATTAACTGATTCCCAATGTTTCTGGATTAGTTTACTTAAAGGCAAATAAAGGATAAGAGTCAGAGTGAAGAGGTAAAGAAAAGAATATTATATGGCTTCTGGGCTGGAAAGATGGGAGTATTATAAGGAGATAGTATATTTATATAACGGAATTTTACGTATTACTGAAAATTAATGAACATGTAAAACACTATACAACATGGGGAACTCAAAGAACATTATGCTGTGAAGTATTCTAGTTACAAAGAGACATATGCTACAAAGCAGGTCTGACAGTGGGGCTAGGAGGAGAATGAGACAAGAGTGGATAGATAATGACCATTGCACTGGAGCAGATAAAGGAAAGAACCGTTAGAAGGAATGCTGGGAATAAAATGTCACAAATATGGCTGAGGGAAAGTAGAGAGTTATACAGGTTTTTCTAAATGTCTGCGATAGTAAATTGGCAGGGGGAAAGGTTAAGAAAGTCTTAAAACAAAATCACTCATACTAGTGTCCAGAAGAAAGTAAATTCTTTTTACTGGCAACGTCCATGCATATTCAAGGATTTTCCAGGCTTATGGTGATGTTATCCTGGGTCACTTATACCCTTGAGAGGGCTAGGGACTTGACAGTCTTATTAGTCATATTGCTCTTTTGCTACCAAGACTGGCTTAGGGCATTGTTCAGCCAGGTGTTTATGAAGACTGCAATGAAAGCAAGTGGCAAGAAGCTTCCCTTTTGCCCTTTACTTTTTGTTGCAGCATGTTTTGATATTTGTGGCTTAGGTGACCATGAAGAGGCTTTTTACACTGGAAGAGCCTTGAAAGTTTTAAATATTCTGCAAAAGCAGTTTTCTTTTTTAATTTTATTATTTTTTGTGGGTGTACCGTCAAATCAGATCTGACTGGGACAGGAGGAGATTGTCCCTCCTCCTGAGGAGCATCTGGTGGATATGAACTGCGTACCTCTGGGATTGCAGTGCAGTTTCTTGCCACTAGGCCACCAGAGCTCCCAGAAATAGCAGTTTTAAGAAATTTGGCTTTTAGTTAGTTCTTATTTTCCTGGCCCAAGTTGTTATTGATGATTACTGAAATAGGAACAGTTAAATTTAGTCTAAGTTACTTTGGTGGTCCGCTAATTTAGAGTAGTTTACTGACTTGACATGAATATTATTTATTTTAATGAGACAAGTTTGTATATCATTTCTAGCAGCTATTTTTTTAAAAAACATATAGAATGTATGAGCTTTAAACAAGTGCTATATTAAACTTAAAACAAAAAAGGAAAATAAATTTGGAAAAAGTTTTAAATACTGAACTTTGGCTAAAAATTTAAAGAGGGTAGAAAATAAGAAAAAGGAAATAAATTTTTTAACTTGTTTTAATGAAGTAAAACTATTTTAAAGTATTTTTTTTTTAATTTTGAAGTATTTTTTACTGAGAGGAAGCATTACTTTATTAGTACAGAGAGTGAGTTAGAAAAACAGAAGGAATTATAATACTTAAGGCTCTTTTAGTTTACTGTGTTTTAGAATTTACCTTGAAAAGAGAAAAAAATAGGTTTTGGCAAGAAAGAGAAGGAAGGGTGTTGCTGGGTAGTTTATTTTTTAGAGGGACTGAGTGGCTGAATTCCACCCCCTGCCCCATGTTCTAATTATTTATTTATTTTT
>NW_006399781.1:499548-527830 GCF_000299155.1 Elephantulus edwardii | reverse complement strand
CTTTGGGGTATATTCCCAGTAGTGGAATTGCTGGGTCAAATGGTATTTCTATTTGCAACTTTTTGAGAAAACTCCATACTGCCTTCTATAGTGGTTGCACCATTTTACACTCCCACCAACAGTGAATAAGGGTTCCAGTTTCTCCACAACCTCTTCAGCATTTGTTGCTTGCTGTTCTGTTAAATTTTGCTATTTGTACTGGGGTGAGATGATATCTCATAGTTGTTTCAGGTGGTTGAATTTTTATAGAGGGTAATGTGCTGCGGAGTTTGGCCTGTTTATCCATGAGGTTTGGTTGGAGGCTGCGGGAGGGTGGTATGTGGGATTATTTACTGGTTGGGGCCAGAAAAAAGTAGAGAGATGATGTTTTATCTGTGGGTTACGGTTGAAAAGGAAGGTGATGTTTTCGTTTCAGAAGATTTAAGATTTTTTTTTTAACTGGGAGATTAGTTAGGAGCTTAGGATAAAAATTTTAGCTGTAGTTTCGGGCTGTGTCTGAGAGGCTGGAGGGAGAAAAAGGAAGGGGTCTTTTGCATATGGCAGTGGTAGATCAGGAAGGAAGGTAGGAGATGCTTGAGAGATCAGATAGATCAAGGGTGAGGAAGATTCTGATCAGGAAGGGAAAAGGGCTTAGAAAGAGAAGAATTTGGTAAATATGGTAGTTTTGACAAAGAGAAGGATAGAGAGCAGAGAGCAAAGAAAGGGATTTTTTCTTGACCATTTGCCACTGCGTTAGTAGAAATTGCTGAAGTCTCTGAGAGTGTTGAACTCGAGTGTCCCATTTTAGGGCAGTTGAGCCCTATTATTTAATTGATACTGCAGTTATGCCATGTTCTTGAAATAAAAGAGTATCAAGATGTGGAGGAGACACCCCCAGTGGTACCGAGAAGGGCAGGATTGGTTGGCTCCCATGATAGGGAAGGAGTAAGTAGTGGGGGTTTCCCAGAGAGATAGAGACTTGAGAAAGTAAGACATTCCTTAGTTACCTTTGGTCTTCATGAGAAGGTCTGCTCACCAAGTGGGCAGGAGATTCGAGAGAGGAGAACCACTGCTACCTACCTTGATTTGCTCTGGTGTTGTTCGGAAGTCCAGCAATGGCAAGAGGCAGAAACTCCTGAGAAGGGTATCTTCTTGGTAGTTCAAAGGAGGGTGTGTGTGTGTGTGTGTGGGTGTGTGTGTGAATACCAGGAGGGTGTGTGTGTGTGTGTGTGTGAATACCAGTCATGCCATGTTAAGATCATAGGGTTGAGTAAGATATTTAAACTCTTTGGTGTATATGTCCGGGTCTCTGGAGGTGTCAAGGTGCATCTCTAATTGTGATAAGATCAATGAGAGAGAAGGGGATATGAACATGGACTATAACTATACCCTCAGCTCCTCAGAGGATCAGCAGAGCCAGAGGCTTGAAGAGTCTGTAGGACTAGAACCAGGAGCTTGGCTGAGGGCAGATAATAAGGAGGGGGGCTGAGTCAGAGGGATTGAAGTCAGGGTTATTGAGGGATAGAGTTGTGGAAGTTAGGAGGGTTTGTGGTGGAGACAAAGGGAGAGGAAAATAGGAGAAGCAGGGGAATCTTCAGCCTGAAGAACTTGGTGGGTGTGGCAGGACTTAAGGAGGGAGGGCGGAAAGCAGAGGTTTGGACATAAGGAATTTCACCAGCTTTACCAGTTCACTTGCAAAAGTTAGCCAGATTTGGGTGGTGGTGGTGGTGGTTGTTATGTGCCGTCGAGTCATAGGCGACTCATAGTGACCCTATGAATGAAAGTCCTCAACACCTGTGTGTGTGACTTTCATCCTTTCTCCAGGTTCATAGGGTTTCCGGAGGCAAGCTATTTTGGAAGTAGATGCTACTCCGGCTTCCAAATGTGTTTTAATCGGCGAGCTCCACCAAACACTGTCCACCATGGGTAACCGTTAACGCATTTGACACATCAGTGTCACAGTTCAGCTTCACAGCCACGACGTTACCTCTGTACGGCAAGTAAACACACGAGGGCTATACGACCTAGAGGAATGTTTGGCCAACTTAAAACAGGCAGGGCCGCGGATTAGAGTCACTCACCTTTGGCTTGGTAGCATCACTTTCTGTCCACTAGGTCTCTGTCTGTGTTGTTAAGTGCTGTCGAGTCGTAGGCGACTCATAGCGACCCTATGAACGAAAGGTTTGGGTACGAAGCTTAAGTTTTTTGGTTTGACATATTCCTCCAATCCCAAGGGCCAAAGGTTGGCAAGGAGACAGCCTAAGGGAGTAGATTTAGATGGCTTAGATGGGTCAGAACCCATGACAGGGGCAGAGAGTAAGAGAGTAGTCTGAAAGGCAAGTGCATCCCCTGTGCCAGACAGGACTCCATGGGAAAAGTCACCAAATCCAGTCAAAGGATGCTGACAGGGGTGGGACATGGGGAGTCTACTCTGCCAGGCCTGGACTTTGAGAAAGAGAAAACGAGTCAAGTTAGACTCAAAGAATCTCCACTTACCTGTAGGGAGATCTTGCTGTCAGCAGGTTCTCAGCAGGCACAGGAAGGAGGCATCTGAAGGGCCAATTGACCAGGAGGGATCATCCAGTTTGGGTGTTCTCCTGCCCAGGTTCAGCACCAGATGAAAGGTTTCAGATCGAAGCCAAGAACCACGCTGATGCAGAAACATTTCTCACGTTTATTGCACCCTGGGCTACTCAGCAAGGGGAGTAACACTGAGGGTTGGGCTTAGGGGGGCTTATATGGGGCTTAGCAAGTGTGTTTTAGGGGGTTGTGAGATGAGTTGACATTGCAGTAGCTCATTGGTGCACAAAGTTTCTGGTTTTGGAAAATACTCTGACACAGGATTTTCTGAGTTTTGGTTTGGGAAAATGTCCTGATGTAGATTTCTGAGTTGAGCTTCAACCTCCATTCTGATTCTTAGCCTAACAGGGAGTTTTACTGCTAAGCCAAAGACTACACCTCTATGACAGTTTGAATCCACCAGCAGCTTCCTACCATCAATCTCCTCTGCCCTGAAAACCCAACGGAGCATCAGGCCAGAGTCAGTTCTGACTCCACAGCAGTGAGCTGATACATAATAAAAAGAGTTTTTAAAACTGGAAATATGTTTGCATAAAAACTGGTAGAAACAAACACACACACACACACACACACACACACACACATACACACACACACACACGTTAGCTTTATTACAGATTTAAAGAAAATACATTCATAATGTTAAAAAAGCCAATTCAACATCTTCATTTTTTTGGTATGAGCTAAGTGTAAAAATAAGACAAAAAAAAAGTTCTCTAAATTTTTTATGGTGGTCAGATTACCAGCATTTCTTACAATATTTTCCATGTTGATCTTTTACTACACTATAATAGAAAAAAAAAAGGAAAAAAAAAGGCGTAAAATAAGGAGTGAAATGAAAGGCAAGGTCTTAAAAAATTTAAAAAGATATATACATATGCAGCATCAGTTAAAGTCACTACTTTAAATGCTTACTTGCTTTCTTACTCTTAGAAAATGAAAGGTCTCATATATTATTATTCTTTTAAAAACATATTTTAAATTGGTTTGTATACAAAATTCATATATATTGTGCTTTATAATATCCTTCATTCACATTCTTACAAACATTCCCATAAATTGTGTTTATAATCACCATTGGACTATGCCCACTATTTCCCCATCTTTTCAGATTCCTGCTGGATCTTTCTCATTTCCCTTATCCCCTCCCTCCACCTACCAAACTGTGTGACCCCGTGATCTTCCACCTGCCTATCCTCAGCCCTCTGCTCCCACCCTCCCCCTCTTGGATCCTCATACACCTTTTACCAGTTATCTATTTCTACATAATGGTCTAACGCAGTATTTGTCCTTCTGAGACTGAGTTAATGCACTTAGCACAATGTTCTCACGTCTGTCTTATGTTAAGTAGTAATATTCAAAATCGTTGCTCCTGAGTGCTGCATAGTATTCCACCATATGAATGCACAATTTCTCAATTCATTTGATTTTGACTGGATATTTGGGCTGTTTCTATGTTCTTGTGATTGTGAATAATGCTGGTATGAACATTGGTGTAGAAATATTATTGCTTTCTTTCAACTCCTCCTGCAGAATAATGAAAAGGACAAACAAATGTCTTGGAAAAGTTACAAGCTGAGTGTTCCTTGGAGGCAAGGATAGTGAAACTTTGTCTCACACACTTTGTGAGTATGTTGTTAGTTAGGAGGGGCCAGGCCTTGGTAAAAGACACCATGCTTGGAAAGGTGGAGGATAAGCTAAGGCGGGAAAGACCCTCAACGTGATGGACTGACCCAGTGACTGTTACAGGACTCAAGCTGGTCAGAGATGAGAGGGTCAGGGTTCAGATTCATTGTTCACAGGATTACTATGAATTGTATTCAACTCAATAGCACTTATCAACAACAACTGGTTTGCAAGAAGCCCCTCGACCCACTCCAGATAGTGGTTTACAATCATTCTATATGGTGTTATTTTAACCACTGGACAGCCAGCTGAAAAGATGAGTTTCAACCCAAGTTCTATGGGGGAAAGATGAGTCAGTCTGCTTCTACAGAGGTTTACAGTCTTGAAAACTCTTTAGGCAGTTTTTCTCTGTCCTATAAGGTTGTTGAGTCAGAATCTATTCAACTGCAATGGTTTTGGTTTGAGTTCTTAGATTGCAGTTAAATCTTCTGCATAAAATGTATGAATATCAGAATGTGGCAGGGAGCTCTGATAGTATAGCCTGCTGTGCTTCTTGGAGGTTCACATCTACCACTGGCTCCTTGGGAGAAAGAGGGGCAATGAATGTTACAGCCCCTGAAACCTACTAGAGGGTCAGTTATGAATTTGTCTTCCACAGAGAGTATAGCAGTCCTCTTCTGGGGAAATAAGAAAATGCACCCACCCAGGAGCCTTTATTTCCTGTCTCATTTGTTTAGAAAGCAAAGTTGAATTCTCTAACTGGCCTTGAAGTGAGTACATTGTACAGCCATTGGCCTGACTTTAGAGAGACCTGGGTTTACTTTTCCTTTCACAAATACAATGATAGGCTTGAAATAACAGGCTTGAAAATCAATGCTTGAAGCTAACAGGCTCCTTTGAGTATTTAAATTATTATTTTTTTTAATATGTAAATATGTTAAATAAATGTTTTAAATGCATATTACTGTAAATACTAAGTATGTATTTAACTATCCTTAAACCATAGACTTCTTATTTAAAAGAATCAGATACACAACATCAGACATACAACAAGAATCACAACATCATCTTTTAAATAATATGCAAAAAAAAATCTTTAACACAGTACTGTAAATGCTTGATCTATAAGCAATCATTTTACCCCACGCAACAACTTCTGCAGTATTTACTTAAAAAAAGCACTGTAAGGAATCTTAAAAGACTGCATCTAGGAAAAATATACACTAGATTTTTTTTAAAAGTACTTAATGTCTTTGAGCTGTTATGCTGGAGAAGACTATTGAATTAACCATAGACTGCTAGGAAAACAAACAGGTTTGTCTTCGAGAGAGTGAAACCAGGCTGCTCCTTGGAGGCAAGGATTCTCAAACTTTATCTGACATACTTTGGACATGTTGCAAGGAGGGACTGGTCCTTGGAAAGAGTCATCATGCTTGAGAGGGTGGAAGGACAGTGCAAGAGAGGAAGACCCTCGATGAGATGGACTGACTTGGTAACCAGGGTAAAGGGGGTAGGTGTGTGACAACAAGGATACAGCAGGGTTCAGAGCTGTTGTACTTAGGGTCGTTAAGAGTCTCAGGTGATCTGACAGCACATAACAACAGCAACAACAAATACATGTGATTAAAAACTGAAAACCATAAACTTTAAAGATTGGCATTTTCAAATATTTTTTTCTTATGGAGTTATTTAAAAAATGGATTCGATACTTCTCATGCAATTTAAAATCCTAAGTACCACTGAATAATCCATAACACAAATGTGTGCAAGTTGTTACACTCCCTGACACTTAGCTGCCTTCAGTAGTTAAGTGAATAAAAGATTAAGTAAAAATTTGGAAATCAAAAGCCTTAATTGGCACCAGTACTGAGAAAGAGAGCAATGAGGAGCTTATTCATTGCAGAGAGAAAAAAAATACAGAACAGATTTATTATAATTTATTCTCACAAGAGAGAATACACTTTGTATTTGGAAAAAAATAAGATTAGTTGTCGGGAGTTGCTTTTGGAGAATGATTAATAAGTGCCTTATCAACAGTTGTATACTGATACCAGGGTCCGTCACCTCTCGCACGCATTAATGCTCGTACTTCTAGCTCCTTCAACCTGGAACAAATGGAGAGCAACATTGTGATTTAGTACTTCTCATTATCATTATCAATTTAATGAGCTCTAGAGCTCAAAAGAGGATGAGAGGCACACCCAGTTAATCATGGCTTTGTTCACAGCAGCAAGGAGTTGGAAACAACCTAAGTGTCCATCAACAAACAATAGAGAAGCTGTGGTATATTCACACAATGAAATACTACGCAGCACTGAAAAACAAGGAACTCATGCAATATTATTCAAAATGGGTGATCCTGGAGGACATTATGCTGAGTGAAATACGTCAGTCACAAAATGACAAATACTGCATAGTGCTACTGTTGTAAAACAGGACTGACATCGGGGTTGGGGGGAGACTGAGAAAGAAAGATGGGTTCAATAATGTATACTGCATTGAAACAGATGAGGGAGAAAACTGTTTTAAAAGGAGTATGTTATTAGGTATTTTTTGTCATGACAGGAGTCTAGAGAGAAGGCTACATGGTGGAGTGGACCTGGGGGGAGGGATTGTAAAACAATGAAAGAATTTTTCTTTTACTTTTCCAAGAGGGGAGTGTACTGGGTGGGGGGGAGGGTTGGGAAGGGAGAAAAGTGCAACAATGAATGACTGGAAATCCAAAGTCTCTATAAATTTTCACTGAAATTAATAATAAATCTAAAAAGAAAAAGAGGATGAGGTGAAAGCTGATCGGTAATGGCCTGAAGCATCTGGGTGATCAAAAGGATCTCAATTGTGGCAGGGATCACACAAGTACACAACTGGATTAAAAATTTATTAGTGATAGTGGGTGAGATTTACTATATGTAAACTATGCTCTGATTAGTTCAAATTTAAAGGTAGCAAAAGAAAACAGGAGTGGGTATATTAAAACATTTTGTTATATTTAATTTTTAAATAATAGAAGATGTGGCAATAATTGAAATGAATATATGTATAAAATGACTAACACGAATATGAAGCAAGTTCTGTGTGAGACTGCTGGTTCAATGGCAACTAACAACACCAATATCATTATCACAAAAGAAAAATACTTGCTTGTTGCAAAAAAAAAAAAAAAAATCAACACTCCCAAAGAGAAATGACAAGTTGGAAAAATATATCTACAACTAAAAAAAGAGGGTGTCTAAAGAAGAAAAAATGGGACATAGGGCAGTAAACGGCTCTCTGAAAGGGTCATAGGGAGTGAGAGCCAGCCCCTCACTGTCCCAGAGCAGAAAGCAGCTAAAGAGCAGAGAGCCCAGACCCATGGTCCCTCTAGAGCTATATCAGCAGCAGGAGGTTCTTTTATTTGTTGTTGACTCACAGTTGTGGATGGAGAATGGAGTTTATGAGAAAAGTTAAGTTGGAGAGTAGGGAAAGAAAAAGAGTATCACCCAAAACAAGTCCAGGTTTTAGCCCAAGTTCTAAGGCACAATTCCTCAATTAGTCCTGGATCTGGTTTCAGTTCAGTAGTTAAATCCCAATCATCCAGCAAGGTTTGCCTCAGAGCAGTTGTAAGTCAGCTTCTTTAAGCATCTGGCAAGAACAGCAAAAACCTTTAACACAGGGCTCCTCTGCTTATAACTTGCCATGGTTTCTCCACAATCTCTGTAGCAATGCACAGTCTCTCTACCACCATTAACTAGGGTCTTGCTCCAGCGTGGGAAGCACTCTTTCTCTTATCCTAAGCTCAGAGCTGTTGGTGATCTCCAAGACCATAATTAAGGTAGCTGAAGATCAGAGGGGGCTAACTTTAATGCCTAAAAACAGCCAACTTAGGGGAGTTCTGGTGGCCTAGTGGCAAGGAGCTGCAACTACAATCCCAGAGGCGCACGGTTCAAATCCACCAGATGCTCTGCCGGGGAAGGAGGGACAATCTCCTCCTGTACCAGTCAGATCTGATTTGACGGTACACGCACACACACACAAAAAACAAACAGCCAACTTTAGGCTAAGCTGCAAAGGGGCTCATTTACTAACTGCACAAATGAAATGAGCAATTTACAGAGAAAGAAAGAGAAACAACAACCAAAAGATACATGGAAAAAAATACTCAGCTTCACAAAGAAATCCAAACCTGAAATGATGATAACATTTTTAAACTATTATATCAGCAAAGATGCTTAAGTTTGAAAAACGAAACTTATCAAGAAGTATGGCAATAAGGACAGGGAGACATAGGAAAAAGAATGTACTGTGAAAGGACAGGACAAGTGGTGTAATTTTTTCAAGAAGAGTCTGGCAACCGATTCAGAACTAACAAGTGTATGCCACCTGGCTTATCTGTACCACTTCTGGAAACTTATATTCTACATCTATTGCACACCACTGAGTCAATTCTAACCTATAAGACAAAGCAGAAACTGCTCCTCAGGGTTTTAAGGCTGTAATTGTTATGGAAGCTGTTCATCTTTCTCCCTGTGAGCAGATGGTGAGTTCAAATGGCTGACCTTTTGGTTAGCAGTCAAGTATCTTAACTATTACATTACCAGAGTTCCCGAGAGATGCTGCATAAGCATGGGAAAATATGAGATAGTCACCAGAGTATTATGCAAAACAGCACAAATGTAGGAAGAACATAAATACCAAAATGGGAAACTAGTTAAAAATATTAAGATTTACCTAATGAAATATATGTTGCAGTCATACAAAATTTAGATAAATGTTATGGAAATATCAACAGGTATCTTATGTGAAATAAATAAAAAATATAAAAGAATGTTACTTAAAAAATTAACCCACTTGTATGAATGTATTTTTAAACACCTATAAGCTTTTCATTCACTTTTCTCCCTAAGAATATGCAAAAGAAATTATTTAACAGAGGTCACATTTAAAGATACAATTGCAAGAGTAAAGAAAATTGTGGAAGGGGATTAAAGAGAATTTGTTTTCATTCCAGAGATTCTTACCTGTAAGAGTTTCCTCCTGGAAGCACTTACTTGACTACGTCTTCTGGAAGATTTTGTTGCTACTAGACTAACCAACTGATAGAGATATGTATCTATGTCCATTCCAAAGAAATATGATCAAATAGAATATGAAACCATATCTATTCCATGTGTATGCTGAGAGGCTAGACTATAGAAGAAGAATGTGGTATCAAGATTAGAGGAAGATTCATCAACAACTTATGATACACAGATGACACAATTCTGCTTGCTAAAAGTGATGAGGACCTGAAGCACTTACTCAAGAAGATCAAAGACTATGGCCTTCAGTACAGATTACACCTCAGCAATAAGAATACAAAAATCCTCACAACTGGATGCACAGCCAATATCATGATAAAGGGAGAAAAGTCTAAAGTAGTCAAGGATTTAATGTGACTTGGATCCACTATCAACAACCATGCTGTACTTAGGGTTGCAATGAATCGCAGGTGACGCGACACATAACAACAAAAACATACTGATTAAATTATCAGAGAAGAGAGATGATATGAAAAGGAACTTGGCATCAATATGGGAGAAAGATTCTTTTAAGAATAGGTGATTGCAGGTAACACAACCTTGCTTGCTGAAAATAAAGACTACTTTAAGCATTTACTGAAGAAGGTAAAAGACTACATGCTTCAGTACAGATTACAATTAAATGTGAAGAAAACAAAAATCCTCATAAATAATATCATGATAAACAGTGAAGAAACTGAAGTTCTGAAGAATTTAATTTCACCTGGATCAACAAATGATGCCCATGAAAACAGCAGCTAAGAAAACAAACATCTTACACTCAGGAACTCTCCTTAAAATACTAAAAAGCAAAGATGTCCCTTCAATAACCAAAGTGTGCCTTGACATGGTATTTTCAATCAACACTTACGCACGCAAAAGCAGGACAATCAGAAAAGAAGATCAAAGAGAAAATGATGTATTCAAATTCAGGTGTTAGCAAAGAACGTTCTATTTACCAGAGATAGTAGGCAGATAAAGAGATCAGTCCTGTACACTGCACAGGCCCTTAGGAGAAAGTATGGACAGAGTCTGGCTTACTCTGCATACATCATCAGCAGGGTCTAATTGCTAGAGAAGGACATCATGCGTAGAAAAGTAGGAAAGCAGAGTAGAAGGACGATCCTTACAAAGAAGCAGTAACACAATGGCAACAAGAATAAGCTCAGATGTTGCAACGCTGTGAGGACAGTACAGCAATAATAGCAGGAACTACTGTCATGAGCTGAAAGTGACTCGACGGCACCTAACAATGACTAAAGACTCCTAGTCTCCAATTCATAATCTTCAATTAGGTAAAGTCTCCTTTCTACCTTCATTTTTTTTACATGGAGCATCCTATAGTGTTCAAACAGTCTTAAACAATTTTCTTTCTTTGAGTTTGCAACACAAAATAAGAATTTTCTTGCTTGCACCTCCCCTCCTCTTGCCCCTCGCTTTGGTTTTTTTTTGTTTTTTGTTTTTTTTTTACTTACCGTAGCTCAGCCTTTTCAGCTTCAATTTCAAGGACAGCCATTGTTTTTTCATAATTCTTTTCAGGACAGTCATAGAAAGTACGGGCAATCCATCTTGAGATAGGATGCTATAAGAGAGGAGTCATTTGAAATCTGAACAATATTTGGCTTTTCTTATGGTTTACCAAATCTACTAAATGCCAGCAACTTTCATTATTTTAAACATTAAACAGTAGATGGATGCTATTTTTACCCCAACTGTAGAGATAAGGAAACTACAAACTTATACTGCTAGTAAGAAGTGGCACTTGGACCCAAACCTGGCCTGTCTTAACTCCGAAGACTGCACACTCACCCATTAAATTAAGCTGAATGTCTTAAGTGTAAGTCTAAGAGCCAGATCTACAATTTGATGATCTAAAAAGAGCTCTTTCCATCAGTTAGCAAAGATAAACCATATGATTCATCTCTTCCAAAATATCTAATAATGGAATGTTTCTTTTCTAAACATGTTGTTCAGATAATAAACATCAATTCTGTATTTAAGACCATCTTATTAAACACATGACATTAATCAGCTCTGTGAACAGTTCGTCTCTTATTGCCTAAAATTACCGAAGAGGTGAACTGTTTTATGGAGATGATTAGCATCACAATGTATTTTATATGAATATTTGTAACATGTGAACCCACCACAATAGCAATAAGAGGGGAAAATATATCTATGTATCTTGAACCTAGAAATCTTGAATGTGAAAACTGTTCAAGTGTCTAAGAGTCAACTGTCTCAACCAGATATATGCATACCCATGTTTATTGCTGCACTGTTCACAGTAGTGAAGAGATGAAATAACCCAAGTGCCCATAAACAAATGAATGGATAGGGAAGCTGTGGTCTATTCCATAATGGAATTCTATGCATCAGTGAAAAACAAGGAACTCATGAAGTATTATACAAAATGGGTGACCCTGGATACTGAGTGAAATAGCTCAGTCACAAAAGGACAAATACTGCATAATGCCCCTGTTATAAAACAGGACTGACATTGGGGTTGGGGGGAAACTAAAAAAAGAGGGGATAAATAACGTACACTGCATTGAAACAGATGTGAGAAAGGAATATATGATTAAAAGGAATATATGATTAGGTATTATTTTTATGACAACAGTCCAGAATAAGAGCTGCATAGTAAAGAGGAGTGAGGTGGGGAATTGTAAAACAATGGAAGAATTTTTTTTTCCCAAAGAGAAAAGTGAACTGGGGGAGCGGGTGGACAGGGAGGAAAACGTGCAACAATGAATGAATGGAAATCCAAGTTCTCTATAAACTTTCATTAAAATCTCAACTAAAAAGAAAAAGAAAAAAGAGTCAACTATATCCCAGTCAAACTGGGATTTTAGACTATTCTGGAGGCTAGAATCCCTAACCTTTGTGTTGTACAAGAGTCAACTCTGTCAGATCTCTCCCATGACTTTGAACTTAGGATAAAATATGACTATTATTTTCTATGACTTCTATTTCTGCAAAAGAGAAGAAGATCCACAATGAGACTGACATAATGACTTCAGCAGGTATGTCAGTGATGACAAGGATGGCACAGGGTTCAAGGGGTTGCTCTAACTTGATTTGAAGTCATCTAAGAATAACATTACTTGGATAGGTCAAGAACACATTTCAGGGTCATTCTTTTTTTTTTTTAGGGTCATTCTTTTGAAAACCAGAAACTTGGACTAATGAAAGCACTGGGAAAAAAGTACTGAGAGAAGTTGCTTATAAAACAGAGAGAGAGAGAGAGAGAGAGAGAGAGAGAGAGAGAGAAGGGATCATCTATTTACTTGGTATCAAAAACTAATACAAAAATTTTAAATTGCTTAATAAAGACATTAGCAGTGCATTGACAAGAAACCTGACAGAAAGACATTTTTAATGTCTTATACTAACCTTGTAATATTCCCAATGTTCAGGGATATAGCCTTCTGGAATTTCTGCTAATTCAGCTTCACCTAATAAGAGAAGACAGCAATGTTCAATTTCAAAATCAGATGTTTACAGTATTTCCCTGAAATAATCTTTAAACTTTAAGCCAAAATTATCCCCTTAAGTCTTAAGATCAAATTACAGTTTAGCTCAACTAATAAAAGTCTGCTTGAACACTATGCTTTTTCAAGGTCTGTCTGGATCAAATTATAACCAGCTTAAAGATCAACTTCTTGTCGTTTCAAAGAACTCTTTTTTTTTGTAACCAACAGAAATATGATGTTCTAAGTTCACTTCAATCTGGTTAAAATCAGTGAGGTATTCATTCACTAGACATATTTTTGATGTCTTTGGTGTAAAGGAATTATCTAAAGACATTCCTTCTGGCTTTCTCTATTCCTACTAGATAAAAACATTTCACTCTGCCGGGAAAGGAGGGACAATCTCCTCCTGTACCAGTCTGATCTGATTTGACAGTACACTCACACAAAAATTAAAAAAAAAAACCAAAGAAATCCCACAACATTTCAATATGCAAAGTTCAAGAAGTACTGTGATAGACTTTCTCAAAAAATCTAATGTTTCCAGTGACTGACAACTGTATTTTTTAAAAGATGATTATAATTTTACCAATTGCAGGACAGATTTTTTTTAAAAAACACAACTCTCTTTCAGTCTCTCTCTTTCTGTCTCTTTTTAATCTCTTCCTCAGATTCATCAAAGCTGGTATAGGGATATGATGAAGAAGAGGCTTTCTAAAGCCTTCTGTGTGGCCTCTACATGGAAGCAATGACCCCCACAGGTTTTTGGAGCAAAACACAAGGTATGTTAAAAACACATTTCACACTATTGCAGATGAAGATTTATATACTTAAAATTAAATCTCCACGCTTAAGCTTGTTATTTGATATATAACAGCTATAGTTTCACTTTTAGTAAGGTGCACATGCTTTAAAATTTACCAACTAAAACTGTGGAGGACTTACCAATGAATACATTTATCAGAGTTATGCCAATTGCTACTGGAATCCCAGTCAACAAAATGTAGAATTTCTGTCAAGAAAAAAAAATTTTTTTTCACATGACCATTTTCTAACTTTCTCTTTCACTACTCTCATATGTATTATTATATTTCTTATAAAATAAATTAGCCAAATTGGAAATGTAGTATCAAATTACTGATTTTTGGGGGGCTAGTTTTTAAGTGTCTATATAGGGTGTTCTGGTGGCCTAGTGGCAAGAAGATGCATTGCAATCCCTAAGGACCGCAGTTCAAGGCCCCCAGCCGCTCTACAGGAGAAGGATGGGCAGTCTCCTCCCATGTGATGAACTGCATCTGAAAACCTGCCAGAGGGTCAGCTATGGGTTGGTTCTGACTTGACAGTAAACAACAACAACAAAAAAATTTATAATAAAGGGGCTTTGATGGCACAGTCAGAAGGGAACTGTGCTTTTGAACATGAAGGCCAAGATGGAGAAAGATGGGTAATCCAAGCTCAAATTGAGCTTAATCTGACAGCAGCAAAGGTATTTTAGTACCACAGAGTCTACTGGCATAATCTGTAACATGTTGGTTGATAACTAGAAGGCCAATTGTCCAAATTCACCACGATAAATATGGGCAGCATCTTCTGGTGTAAAGATTTAGAGCCTCAGAAGTCCAAGGGAGGGTAATTATGATTTGGACTTGGGTTGATGGCAGTGAGCTGGGTTTGATTTTTTAATATTTAGTACCAGAAAGAAGGTGGAAAAGTAAGAATTAAGAAAAGTCTGTAACTTGAGGGATGTAGAGGAAAAAATCGATTGACCAGAAATAACATCAGTGAAGCATGATGCTTTTAATTATGCAATTATACAGATATAATACAGTATGTGATTAACAGTAACAATGGATTTTCATCTTTTGGTTATAGCAATGTAATTAAGATTAGAAAATTTTACATAAAGAAGAGGAATAAAAGTACCAGAGAAATTTCCATCACCATGCTAGGAGTTGGTTATGCAAGAAAACTAGGACTTCAATAAGGGGGGTGATAAGCACAAGAGGAGACCGCACAGAGCTCACATGGTGATTTATTGCTTTAGAAACAGTTTGTTCTGATAGTCTTGAGACACAAAGACAATGTGATTATTATACTGCTGCTAAATTATAACTGCAAATGGGCATGCTTTACTTGCTAAAAAGAAAAAAAATCAATATTCTTGATTTCATAATAATGCTTAGAAAATATGTAAACAAATTAAGAGAGCAACCAAAATGAAAAAGCAAACATTAAACTCACAGTCACTGAGCTGATTCTGACTTAGAGCAACCCTACAGGACAAGGCCGAGAAGATTTCCAAGGCTGTCAATCTTAACAAAAGCAGACTACCTCATCTTTCTCCCTTAAAGCTGGTAGGATTGACCCACTGACTTTGGTTAGAAGATGAAAGAGTAACTAACACAGCACCACCAGAGCTCCTATAAAAAGCAACATATATATAGATGCCTTTGAGTTGTGGTGCTGGAGAAGAGTCTGGGACATACCATGGACCACCATGAAAACAAATAGGTCTTTTCTGGAAAGGATGAAACCAAGTTTCTCCTTGGAGGGTAGGATTTTGAAGCTCTATCTCTCATACTTTGGGCATGTGGCCAGGAGAGACCAGTCCTTGGAGGAGGGCATCATGCTCAAAAAGGTAGAGGGACAGTGCAGGAGAGGAAGACCCCAGATGAGATGGATTGATACAGTTACTAGGGTAATAAAGGTAGATGTGTCCGAGTCAGTGAGACTGGCTCAGTATAGGATAGGCTTCAGAGCTGTTGTACATAGGGTCGCTCTGAGTCACAGGCAATTTGACAGCACATAAAAACAACAACAAATTAAAAACCAAGGAGCTCTTTATATACAGAAATATTTCAGTGAGTTCTATAACTTAAAGAATATTTTAGTTATACAAATAACTGAAATGATTCTGAAATGAATCTATTTTCAAAGTTTTCACTTTGCAAATCTTGTTCTTTTTACACTGATTTAATTTTGAAACTCCATTATCTTGGGAAGAAAGGAATGATTCAAGTTTTATCTTTAACTGCCATAATTTTCTTAAAAGTTTGCTTAATTATGGAAAGATTGAGTAACATATTTTAGTAACATTTCAGTATCTTCTGAGAAAAGAAATATGAATTTATGAAATAAAATAGTCTATTAAATATGTTTCCCAAACAGGTAAAAAGAAACGTCCAAAATTCCCAACCTATCTGTAAAGAGATCAGTTCAGTAAAAGTGTTTAACTCACTAGTAAATTTAAAAAACGCCTGTCATAGAATCCAGAAGGTTTGATGACAAATAGTCTTTTCCCATGGTTTCCACTGTGTCGAACAGGAGCTGTAAACAGGAAAACATTCCCTGTTATACAAAGTTCCAGCAGGTACACTGCTACAGGTTAATATAGACAAGGTTTTAATACAAAACCATGTTGTTGTTATGTGCCATCACATTACCTGTGATTCATAGCAACCTTATGTACAATAGCCCTAAACCCTGCTCTAACCTGTGCCAATCTTACTGTCTCTGATACACCTACCCCATTACCCCAGTCACTGAAACAATCCATCTCATTGAAGGTCTTCCTCTCTTGTGCTGAACCTCTACCCTTCTGAGCATGATGTCCCTCTCCAAGTACTGGTAACATGTCCAAAGTATATCAAAGGAAGCTTCAGAATCCTTGCCTTCAAGGAGCAATCTGGTCTTACCCTCTCTAGGATGAACCTATTTGTACTCCTAGCAGTCCATGGTAAATTCAATATTCTTCTGCATAGACACACATAAAAGTTTAATATGAACTGAAAAGTTTAAATATTTTTCCTAATTTCAATATTATGTTTAGGGCACATCTTTATACAAAGATAATCAATGTTATAAACTACACCTCTCCTCATTAAATGATGTTAATAAAATAGCTAAATAATCATTTCAATTTATTTTAGCAGCAAGCAAAGAAGTAAGATATTCTTGGCAGGTCAGGTATGTTTACATCTGACAAGTACTTGCTAATATTTCTAAAGGAAGAAATTTAACTTAAATTATGACAAGACACATGACAAGGCAATATACATTAATATACATTAGATGGAAGTGTCTAACAATTAAAAAGAAATACAATTTAAAAAATATTTACTGAACTAATTGTCAGTTCAAGACTACAGCTTTCAGTATAGATTGTATCTTAATATCAAGAAAACAAAAGTCTTCATCATTGGACCAATAGGCAACATCATGACAGATGAGAGAAAAACAAGGTGTCAACTATTTCATTTTACTTTGATTCACTATCAACTCCCGTGACGGCAACAGTTAAGAAAACAAATGATGTGCTGCACTGGGAAAATGTGCTATTAAGGACCTCTACAAAATGCTAAAGAGTAAGTGTGTCAGCTTAAAAACTAAGGTGCACCAGACCCAAGTGTATTTTCTACTGCTTCCTATGCATCTGAATGTTGGACAAGGAATAAGAAAGCTCTAAGAAGAATCAATGCCTTTAAATTGTGGAGTTGGCAAAGAGAACTGAGTATCACTGTGGACTGCTAAAAGAACAACCCAATCTGTCTTGGAGGAAGTGCAACCAGGGTGCTCCTTAAGACGCAAGGATGGTGGAACTTTGCCTCACATACTTTCGGCATGTTGTCAGGAGGGGCTCTTTCTTAGAAAAAGACATTATGCTGGAAAAGGCAGAGGGCTAGTGAAAGAGAAGAAGACCCTTAACACAAGACAGATTGACAGAGTGACTATCAATGGACTCAGGCATGGTGGAAATCAGGAGGAAGATGCTGGATAGGGCAAAGTTTCAATGTGTTGTTCACAGGGTCCTCATGACTCATGGTCTACCCAAAGGCACCTAACAACAACACAACAATCTTCAGTAGGAATTTAAGTACCTGCAAACGTTTATCCTCTATTTTGGCAAAATTCCTTTGTTCTTTACAAATATCCCAATATTAAAATCCTCCTCCCCCAGTTAGAATTGATTGTTGTCTAGTTGGAACCAGCTCAGAGTCGACCCTCTCCTAGGTTTTTTAGAGGCAGTAAATAGCATGAGAGGAAGGGCCCATCTTTCTCTCACAGGGTAGCTGGCGGGGTCGAACTGCCTTTGGGCTGGCAGTGCAATTTCTGTCACCAGAGGCAAATTTACTCTGAGGTTTTCTTTGAATATTCTTTCCTGGAGTTCTTGGAAGGTAGTCTAAGCCCTTTGCAACTTGTTAGAAACTGAGTTGTGATGTTAGAGAAAAGTACTGATTATGGATTGCCAAAAGAATAAACATAAATGTCTTAGGAAAAGTGGATCCAGAGTCCTTGGAGGCAAAGATGACAAAACTTCATCAGTTATACTTTGAGTTTGTTGCTAGGAGAGGCTATTCCTTGGAAAGGGACATCATGCCTGGAAAGGTGGAAAGTTAGTGAAAGAGGAAGACTCCCAATGAGATAGACTGACACGGTGACTGCAGCAATGTTCTCAAGTGGGTCAGATGTGATAAAGATGGCACAGGAGAGGACAGAGCTCAAGGACCTTTTGGATAGCAGCTTTAACTACCATGCCACCAGGGCAGAAAAACGTAACAAAGAAACAAAACTAGTGCAGTTAGTAATGCAAACTGCTTGCTTTTCCTCCAACTCTTAAGCAGCCAACAGTCATCATTAAAACTCTTATTACTAGAACTGCTGTAAAATCTTTTCCCTAACAACATTAAACTCCAGTCAGATGTTCTGAGCTTTCATAATTTGTTTGATGTAAAAAATATTAGAGTGAACACTGCTTACATCAAAGGGACTACTAGATTTTCTGGAAATCAAGAAACGTCCACCTGTCAATAAATAGCCTTCTACTTTCTCTAAAGCCTGCATTTCTGTTACGTATTTATTATGTAGAACCCTGGGTAATGCAGACTAAATGCTCAACTACTAGCCAAAAGGATGACAGTTCAAACCCACCAAAAGACTCGTTTGGAGACAGGCCTAGAGATATGGTTCTAAAACCATACTCTTTGTGTATGGGTTTACCTTGAGTCAAAACTGACTCCACAGCAACTAACAAAGTCTCAACGGAGAATCTGGTTGGTACTAAAGGTCAACACAATCAGCTGCTAACCAAAAGGGTGGAAGTGAGTCCACACCCAGAGGTCCCAAAGAAGAAAACACCACCTTGAACTCAAATTCACTGCTGTCAAGTCAGAACTGTCCAGTGGGTTTTCAGAAGCTGTGAATTGCTTGGGAGGAAGTTGCCCATTTGAACTTTCATCAGTACAATTCCCTAGGGACTACACCACCAGAGTTACACCCCTCAGAAGAAACACCTGGTGATACTCTATAGGGCACATTCACACATGACCACACCACGCATCTGAGTTGATTCACCTCCAAGAGAATTTAAGGCTTCAATAAAATTTTTTTTAAATGCAGTGGCCTAAGGAAAGTCACTGAGTCTGTGGGTACTGTGAATCTGCAATGATCAAATAAGGTAATGAAGGAATTTACTGTGTCTCAAAGACACAAAACTCTCAATCATCTTCCCTATGCCTACTCCTCACTCATCAGCTATCAAAGCCTCGAGTCTATGATTGAAACTCCATTTCTTCACATGCTCTATCAGTTCACTGGCTTAAGTTGCAAACATCCCCTGTAGGTTGTACAGCTTTCAGAAAGATCTGCCTAAAACACCTAAAAGACGTCACCCTTTTGATAAAATATTGTAATTCTCTGGTGGTAAAGATGTTAGGTTAAGATACTCTGGCTTTGAATTTAATCTCTTCTCTCCCCAGATGTCGTTGCTTACGCTTGGTTTCCAAGATATGACAGCCTAAGGTACAAAGCCACTAAGTTCTCGAACCAGGATTTGAACCAAGGTGGTCCAACTCCACACAAAAAGGAGGGGGAAAAGAAAAAAAGGTCAAAGGGCAAACATAAATCTTTCATTCTATAGTGGAAGCAAAGGTTTCATGTGCAAATTATCTCTGAAAGCCAGATATGCATGTATGAAATATAATTAAAAAGAATTAGTGCAGAGGGTCAGTTATGAGTCACTTCCAACTTGACGGTAAATAATACTAGAAAACTGAAGGAACTCTGGTGGCATAAAGGTTAAGTACATAGTTGTTAACCAAAAGGTTGTCAGTTCAAACTTAGCAGCTGTTCCTCAGGAGAAAGGCTGGAGGTCTACCTCTGTAAAACTCTGTTGCTGTTAGGTATCACTGAGTACCACTCATAGCAACCCTATAAACAACAGATCCGAATCTTGCCCTATCCTGCTCCACTTCACTACTCTAACATTGTCTATCTGTGTTTCATTGATTATGCAAAGGCATTTGACTGAGTGGATCATAATAAACTGTGGCTGACTCTGAGAAGAATGGGAATCCCAGAATATTTAATTGTGCTAATGCAAAACCTATACTTGGACCAAGAGGCAGTAGTCAGAACAGAGCAGGGTAACACCGCATGGTTCAAAATTGGGAAGGGCGTACGCCAGGGGTGCATCCTGTCTCCATACCTTTTCAACATGTATGCAGAACAGATTATCTGGGAGGCTGGGCTCTATGAGGAGAATCGTGGCATCAGGATTGGTGGAAGATCTATCAACAATCTGCGTTATGCAGATGACACAACCCTGCTTGCTGAAACTGAGGAGGACCTGAAGTACCTGCTGCGTAGGGTCAAAGACTGCAGCCTTCAGTATGGACTGAGGCTCAATGTCAAGAAGACAAAGATTCTCACCACTGGACCAACTGGCAGTGTCAGAATGGATGGTGAAGAGACTGAGATTGTTCACAGCTTCAGTTTGCTTGGCTCCACAGTCAACACTCTTGGCACCAGCAGTCAGGAAATCAAAAAGCGTATCGCGATGGGAAAGTCTGCTGTTAGGGACCTCTCTAAAGTACTCAAGAGCAACGGTGTCTCTCTGGAGACTAAGGTGCGCCTGATACAGGCCATGGTCTTTGCAATGATGCCTTTGAGCTGTAGTGCTGGAGAAGAGTACTGAATGTACCATGGACTGCCAGGAAAACAAACAGATTCATCTTGGAGAGGATTAAACCAAGCAACAACTTGGAGACAAGGATTCTGGGGCTTCGTCTGACATACTTTGGACATGTTGCCAGGAGGGACGGGTCCTTGGAGGGACATCATGACTGGGAGGGTGGAGGGATGGCGCAGGAGGGGAAGACCCTCTATGAGATGGATTATCTTGGTGACTGGGGTAATGGGGATGGGTGTGTCAGAGGCAGTGGGCAGTGTGGTTGGCGCAGGATAGAGCAGGGTTTAGGGCTGTTGTGCATAAGGTCGCTATGAGTCGCAAACGACTCGCCGGCACATAACAACAACAACAACTGTTAAGAGTCACTGTGTCCATCCACCTCCCTAAGGGTCTTCCTCCCTCCATCATATTCTTTTTCAAGACCCCATTGAGCCCTTGCTAACATACCCAAGTATGTGAGATGAGGCATCACTACCTCACCTCCAAAGAGCATGCTAGCTGCACTTTCTCCATGACATACTTGTTTGGTGTCTTGGCAATCCAATGGCTATTCTGTATTTTCCCCCATCACCACAACTCAAAGGGATTAATTCTTCTCCTGTCACCCATATTCATCATGCATCTTTTAAATGCATAGCAAGTAACTGAAAAAAACAAAAACAAAAACAAAAAAACCCCATGGCTTGATTCAGGTGCACTTTAGCATTTAGGAAAGGTCCTTGACAGCAGATTTTTCCCAACGCAACATGCCTTGTGATCTCCTCACTGTGGTATCAGGAGTGCTGATTATAAATCCAAGCAAAAATGTCAATCTTTTCTCCATCTATCATGTTTCCTATTAGCCCAGTGGTGAAGATTTTGATCTTCTTGATGTTGAGACGTAATCCATACTGAAGGCTGCAGTCTCTGGTCTTTCTGCAGCAAGTGCTTTAAGTTCTCTTCACTTAGTTGTTAGGTGATATCCTGTCCACTTTAGCTCATACAGATCTAAATCTTGCCCAATCCTGCACCACCCTCACTGTGCTCAAGCCCACTGCGGCAGTTATTGTGTTAATCTATTTCTTTGAGGGTCTTCCTCATCTTCTCACATCCTCCACATGATATCCTCTTCTAGAGAATGACCCTCCCTGAAAGCACAACAAAAATGTAAAATGAAGTCACACTACTTTTGTCGCTGAAGAGCCTAATGACTCTATTTCTCCCAACCCATATTTGTTGGTTCTTTTGGTAGACCATATACTCTTTAACAGCACCACAATTCAAAGGCATCAGTCATTCTTTTTGGTTCTTCTTAAATCACTGTATAAATTCCACAAGCATAAAATTATAGCACCTGAAAGTACCATGGCTTGCATCAGGTACTTTTTGTTGCTTCTTGTTGTGTACAACTGAGTTGGAACTGAGCCATAATGACTTTCCAGCAGGTTTTCGGAGGCAGTTAATTGCACAAGGGGAGATTGCCCAACCTTCTCCCTTGGACCAGCTGGTGGATTTGGGATTACAGTACAGCTACTTAACATTAGGCTACCAGAGTTCCCTAGGCACATCTTCAGACTTTAAACTGACATCCTTGTTCTTTGGCCCTTTAATGAGAACCTTGGCAACAGATTTGCCCTATGCAATTTGTCTTCTGATTTCTTGACTTCTGCTTCCATGGGAATTGTGTGTCCAAGAAAAATGGCATTTGTTGTTGTTGTTGTGTACCTTTGAATAGCATCCGACTGGTGCAGGAGGAGATTGCCCCTCCTTCTCCAGCAGAACATCTGATGGATTTGAACCACGCACCTTCAGGATTGCAGTGCAGCTTCTTGCTACTAGGCCACCAGAGCTCCCTGAAAAATGACATTCTTGATTCAATCTCTTCTCTACTTATTGCAATGTTGCTTCTTGGTCCAGTTGTGAGGACATCTTCATTTTTTGCAAGCAATGTTATGGCATCTACACACTGGAAGTATCTCATCAAGGCAGTTGTAGTGACCTAGTCATCTGAGTTTTACTGTTGGAGAAAGTACTGAATGTCCCATGGACTGCCAAAAGAACAAATGTCTGGGAGAAAAGCAACCAGGGGTGCTCCTGAGAAGCAAGGCTAGTGAAATTTTATTCTACAACTCATCAACAAACTGTTATGCAGATGATGCAGCCTTACTTGTTGCAAGTGAGCAGGAGTTGAAACAGCTGCTGCAGAGGATCAAAGATCACAGCTTTCAGTATGGGTAACATCTTAACAAAAAGAAAGCAAAAATCATCACCACGGGGCAAACAGGCAACATCATAACAGAAAAAAGACAGAAATTGTAAGACTTCATCTTGCTTGGATCCAGTCAACATCCCTGGCACCAGCAGCCAGGAAATAAAAAACATGTTGCATTGGAAAGTCTGCTATTTTTGGAGTGGAGGGACCATTCCAAAGTGCTGAAGAGCAAAGATGTCAGTTTGAAGACTAAAGTGTGCCTGACTCAAGCCATGGTTTTCTCAGTCACTTGCTATGGATCTGAAAGTTGGGACAAAAGAATTGATGCCTTTGAGTTGTGCTCAAAAGGTGCTGGAAAGGAGTGTTGAATATCCTACGGACTGTTAAAAGAAACACAAGCATGTTTTGGGGAAAGTGAAGCCAAGGTGCTCCTTGGAGGCAAGGCTAGTGAAACTTCACCTCATATACTTACGGCAAGTCATTAAGAGGGGCCAGTTCTTGGGAAAGAACCTCATGCTTGGAAAGGTGGAGGGTCAGCAAAGGAGGGGAAGACCTTCAGTAAGATGGACTGACACAGTAACTACAACAGTGGGTTCAAGTGTATCAGAGAAAATAAGGATGGCACAGGATAGGACAGGGCCCAGTTCACTGTTTATAGGGTAGCTATGTGTCTTAGTACACTTAAGAGCACTTAACAACAACAACATTAGGTTTAATTAAATTGTACTAGAGCAGGATTTAGAGAGGATCTGTGCAACAGAAAATTACTTTAAAGATTTTTATCAAGAAATGTTAGCATAGGTAGTTCTGTAACATGTTAAAATTCCTGCTAGAAAACTATTAAATACCAATCATCCTTTGCATCAGTCTCTCTGCAATTGTTTCATCATGTGAAATAGTACAATTCAAATTACCGAAGGAGAGTTACAGGATAGTAAGGCTGACACAAGGTCTTTTGGTTGAAAAGTTTCAGTTCCTGAAATAGGGTAAATACTAAATAGGGTAAGTTACTTACCGAATATTTCTGATCAAGAAGATGAATTCTTTTCAAAGTCTTAAAACAGTGGCTGGTGCATAGTGAGTATGCAATAAATAAATAAATGTGTTGGCAACTGTTATTAGAAGTAATAGTAAATTTATTCAAGGTGCATTATTTTTGTAACATTTGCATCTCTCATGTCTATGAATTGTAACTAATACATTGTGACTAGAGGTCTTTGAGACAGTAAGACAGAATATAAAGCATCTGATGTGATGCTATTTTATCTTTGGAAAGCAGCTATAGTCTCCAATAGACTCCAAAAGGCCCTCCAGGGGAAGCATTAAAACTCACTCTTTTGGATCCTGGGTACTTTTGTCTTTGTAAAAAATTACTTAAAACTGTATTTTAGGACTGCATAAACAGAAAACATATAAAAGCTGCCTGGATTCATGAACCCATACTCATTAAAACCATCATCTTCTTTTGACTTCAAAAGAATTAAACGGAACACATTTTCTGAACCTCTGAAAATATGCCTAGTTGGCTCTGAGCCTCTATTTAACCGTTAACATCAGTGGGCTGCTCCAGCATGACTGCTCATCTTGCGAGACTGGAAGAACCTAATGCAGGTGGAATATACAATAACTCTGGTGTCTTGGAGATAAAAGGTTCTTATTTCTATCCTCGCCTGGGTTTAGTTTCACCGGCAAAGTAGGGCCAATCGAAGTGGTGAAAAACAGTGTTTTGCAAAGCTTATTATCGCTTAAGCATAATTAATCTGATGACTTCAATCTCCTCACACAGCCCATGTATGCTGCCTCTCCATTCAAGCCCCAAACTCACAATTTCTCCCCCTCCGGCTCCCACCAAGGTCACTCGGAAGGTCCTCCACCTCTCACTCTGCGCCCCTTGCTCGTGCCTCCTCCCAAAGGCTAGTACCCACCGGCAGTCTTCGGAAAGCCACGAGTGAGGAGCCCTCCGAGTCCGAGTCGGGTTCCCAGGTGGCGGCCCGATAGAGCCGCCAATGCCGTGACCGAAGCCCGCTGCAGTAAGCTCATGGCAGCCATAGCTACTCCGGGCACTCGGAAGAAGAGCGGGGAGTAATGGGAATGGAACGAGTCAATTCAACAATGAGGGCGAAGGCAAAAAGAGGCCATGCTGAGTGAGGGCAAGCTATTTCCTCGTTCCTCTCGTCCGAATGGCTGGAAGCAGCGGAAGTAACCCTTTGTTGGCGAAAACGAGAGTTGCTTAGGTATGTGGAAAAATGGCTGCGTCCTGTTTGGCAGCTGTTTGCCGAAGAGTTTTAGCCAACATCAAAACTTCCACAGCATTAATATCCTCTCAGACCCTTACTAGTCCAAGGTAAGCGGTGTGCGGACTAGGCTTGTCTGCCTTTTCAGCTTTGAGTCTTTATTCGCAAGATGCAGGGAGCAGCTCAGTGACTCCATGGCCATCTGCTTAGGCGGCGAAGCGAAAACCCCTTTCTCCCTGAAGATTGAGTGACCTTGGAAAAGTTGGGTATCTCAATCCCTTCTTGAAACAATGTTTGTCACCTGCTGAGGACCGTGCTGCACGGGGGTTTGGTAGGCGCCCAGTATTTTGTTAAACCGAGTTATAGACGCATGAGCTGTGCGAGGAGATTGAATTCATCAGATTAGATTGATTATGCTTAAACGAAAATTAGCTTTGTATAGATCGTGCTCTTGGGCTGGGTGGGTTCAAAGAAAGCTCTTTGTAGTCAACTGCATAGTGTGTCAACGCTAAATGAATGAGATTTTTTTTTTTTTTTATTAACAGCCTTCTGTATTTCTAGGTTCTGGTAATACAGATTATCCAGTAAACTTGGTTAACTAAAATAGTCTAAAGTCATTCTTTAGGTTGGGAAAATAACATTCTACATGTGGTACTTATTTTGAGATATAAAGGCAGTTTGTCTTTTGCACAGGTCGATTTTCTTTAGTACTTTGCCGTGTTTATGTTCATTTTCCTCTATTGATACTTGTCCAAAGTGAGTTGAATTTTATAAATGTTATGTGCTGTTGAGTCGACTATGAATCATTGCGACCCTATGAACAACGGCTCTGCACCCATACCCTGTCCTGAGCCAGCCTTAGCATCTCTGCACCTTTACCCTGTCTCTGACACACCTGACTCCATTGCACCAGTTACTGTGTCAAATTCAGCTCACCCGGCGTCTTCTGCACAGACCATCCCACCTTGCTAAGGACTGGTTCCTGAAAACAGACCCAAAGTGTGTGAGGAGGAGTTTAAAAACTTTGCCATAGCTGTTGTTAGGCTTGCTTGAGTCAAAACCAACTCAGCCGATCTTCCACAGCGTTTTTTAGAGGCTTTAAACCACAGGCGAGGAGAAGCCCATTTTTCTCCACCTGAGCAGTGTACCTTCCAGTTGGCATAGCAATTCCTTACCACTAGGCTATCCGAGTTCCCTTTATAAATCATAGAGTATGCCAGAGTCATGTTTATGTTCTTGAATGCACAATTTTTTGAATGTTATGTGTTATTGATTAACCATAGAGAAAAGCATCACTCTCTCTTTTACAGAGGCTCAGATGGTGAGGAAATGTGGTCAGTTGTCTCTTCTACTTCATCTTTTTTCTTAAAAAAATAGCTTGAGCTTTTAAAATTACTGTTGTTGTTATGAAATAGATATCTGTTCATTGCAGGCAATTTGGAAAAGTGGATGTTTTAAAGATAGTAAAAAGAAGTTAGCATTGTGTCCCTCAGTTTCCAAGAGTTAAATCTCTTGCAATTTTTAAAACTTTGCGTATACATATGCATATAAATTAGTGTTGTTTTTTTCTTCTACCATTGCTTTCCTACATTTTAATTTTCAAGTTTTTCAAGTAAACAGAAAAACACTGGACCCATCAACAAACGAATGGATAGAAAAATTATGGTACATTCACACAGCATTGAAAAACAGTGACCTTATAAAAGGTAATAAAACAGGGTGACCCTGATAGACATTATGTTGAGTGAAATATCTGCATAATACCACTATTACAAACTAGGACTGGCATGGGGAGGGTTGCAGGGAGACCAGGAAAAGAGTGGATAGATAATGAACACTGCACTGGAACAGATGAGGGGAACAGTTGTCTGAAGGGGATATATGATTAGACGTATGTATAACAGCAGTCTGGAACTAGAAGTGCATTGCAAAGTGGACTAGGGAGGGGAGTGGAGTGGGGAAGGAGGAAAATATGCAACAATGAAAGAATAAAAAAAAAATTTAAGAAAACCCCAAAACATTATGTGTACTTATCTGAGCACTACTATAGACAATAAAAGATACCTTAAAGTGTGTGTAAAAAAACAAAATCCAAAGCACTGGACTTCTAACTGCAGAGTTGGTGGCTCAACTCTACCCGGTACTCCATGGAAGGAAATGGGCAGTCTCCACACATAAAGATTTACCCAGCCTTGGAAACCACACTGAGAGTCACCAAGAGCTAGAAGTTATTCAGTGGAAGTGAGTCTGATTTTGGGGTTGATTATTATCCTACACTCAAGAGAAAGATGGGCATTCTCCTCCTTTACTATTTTTAACCTCTGGAAATCTACTAGATGGCCCGCTGTAAGTTGGTTTCAACTTGACAGCAATAAGTTGAGTATTATAATTTTCTAATTTTCAGGTCAGATATCCTCAATTATCCTAATAATTTTTAAATTTTTTTTCTTGTTTCAAGATCTAATCAAGGATCACTTACTGTGTATAGTTAGTTGGTATGTTTCTTTAGTTTCCTTTACTCTAGAGTAGTTCTTTTTTTATAATTTCCCATAACATTTTTTTTTACAAGATTGGTCTTTGCTGATTATCCCTCTTTTAATATTTCTCTGTTTCTTCTAACTTGTTGATAATGGTTATCCACCTTATGACTATCCCATATCTGCCGAGTAGAACTTCTGCACAGAGCAGCAGAATATCAGGTCTGTGTTCTGAAGCACCTCTGGGTTATTAGCATTCCATGTTGTACCTGAGCACGTTACATTTTTGTCAGGCATACAATGTAAATGATGCATTTCAAGATTTTGCTTTAAATAATTTGCCTAGGTCATTAGGTATTCTTAGAAACATGATTTTTAAATTATAGTGGTATATCTTATGTTGTTGTTGTTGTTATGTGCCATCGAGTCTCTTGCGACTCATAGCGACCCTATGCACAACAGCCCTAAACTGTTGCTCTGTCTTTTGCCAATCGCACTGTCTCTGACACTCCCATCTTGATAACCCCAGTCACCTAATCAATCCACCTTGTAGAGGGCCTTCCCCTCCTGCGCTGTCCCTCCACCCTCCCAAGCATGATGTCCTTCTCCAAGGACCGGTCTCTTCTTACAACATGTCCAAAGTATGTTAGACAGAGCCTCAGAATCCTTGCCTCCAAAGAGCCACCCGGTTTAACCCTTTCCAGGACAAATCTGTTTGTT
>NW_006399781.1:492897-498898 GCF_000299155.1 Elephantulus edwardii | reverse complement strand
TGGGATTCCCATTCTTCTCAGAGTCAGCCACAGTTTGTTATGATCCACACAGTCAAATGCCTTTGCATAATCAATGAAACACAGATAGACATTCCTCCAGGTATATCTTATAGATGCACATAAATTAATCATAACCAAGTTTTGCACTTTTACCTTTGAACCAACTTTTTAATATAAGTTATGATTGAATAGATAGTTTATAAATTCTCATCTCTGATAAATGCTTTGGTTGAAATGTCTACATGTGAAATTACTGAGGTAAAAGAGATAACATTTTTAGGTACTTATTGCACATTGGAGCTCTGGTAGCCTAGTGTTAAGGAGCTGTGCTGCCAACTCGAAGACATGCGATCCGAAACCCCCGGCTGCTCTGTGGGAGAAGGATGAGCAGTCTCTCCTCCCTTGCAGTTTACTACCCCTAAAAACCCACTGGAGGGTCAGCTGTGAGTCAGCTCTGAATCCACAATACATAAAACCAACTACATTGTGCAGTTGACTTTCTGAATATTATAACCTGTTCGTACACTCACTAGCAGAGTCTGAAGGACCTAAATAGAATATCTTAAAATATATTTACCTACATCTATTGCCTCTGAAATGATAGTCAATTTGCTTTTAAATGCAATATTGAAAAAGAGTTCCTGAAACCTTTTAAAAGTTTATTGTTACTTGTGCAGAAACCTAAGTAATTTTTTTAGCACTCTACATGAGGAAATTATTCAGATTATGGCTTATAAAATCCAGATATTGTAAAATATTAATCACCTATGTTTGTTCACTTGCAGGTTTGCAGTTGGTATTTTTCCTAAAAATGCATCAAATACATCTTTTAACCAGTGTAGATTACTTCATACTACGTTGTCAAGAAAAGGACTAGAAGAATTTTTTGATGACCCAAAGAATTGGGGAGAAGAAAAAGTAAAATCTGGTGAGATTTGGGTTGGTCAATATTAAATATATTAACCACTCCCGCCCCACTTATTATGGGATTTCTTATAGTTTGGAAATTACTTAGCTGTATTTTTCTAATATTTCTTCTAAAAGAGGAAATTTAAAGCATAAAATGATAGTATTCTTCTAAGTGCTTCAGCACTCTTCTGTCAGTACGCTGTACTGAGGTAACCGGGGTTGCTCTGATGCTGCACCTTGTGCCATTAGGGTGCCAAATACCGTAAAGGTTGCCCATGGTGGACAGTGTTTGGTGAAGCAGTGTTTAAGACAGGCCTGGAAACAATAGTGGCACCTACTTTCTACACAACATACCTCTGGAAACGATGAACTTTGATAAATGATGATAGTTATAGAAAGGCTTTACGTCTTTTGTTCATAGGATCTCTATGAGTTGTGCTCAAGGCAATGGCAATCAACAACAATGTAATAGTAGAATGAATTGTGCCTTGGCAGTATGGCAAAAAGTTTGAAGAGAAAAAAATTTGAGCGGGAAGTCTCTTCATATTAGGATTTAGAGTCTCAGAACCCAATAGAATGGCTGAAACAGTGTATTGAGGAAGAACTGCTAGATGTGCAAGCTGGGTTTAGAAGAGACCGTGGCACCAGAGATAGCATTGCTGATGTTAGATGAATCCTGGATGGAAGCAGAGAATACAAAAAGAATGCCTGTGCTTTATTGACTATGCAAAGACATCTGACTGTTATGTGTGTATCCTAACAAACTATGGCTCACACTGAGAAGAATGGAAATTATAAAACACTTGTATGTGCTTGTGCAAAATCTATACTTAGACCAAGAAGCTGTTGTCAAAACAGTAAGGGAATATTGCTTGGTTTAAAATCAGAAAAGGTGTGTGTCAGGGTTGTATACTTTCTCCATACATATTCAGTCTGTATTCTGAGCAAATTATTTGAGAAGTTAGATTTTATGAAGAAGAATTTGGCATCAGGATCACAAGAAGACTCATCAACAACTTGTGTTATGCAGATGATACAACTTTCCTTGCTCAAAGTGAAGAGGACATGTTTGCTGCAGAAGATCAAAGAATACAGTCTTCAATCTGGATTGTATCTCAACATCAAGAAAACAAAAATCCTTAACACTTGACCAATAAGCAACATCATGATAGATGGAGAAAAGATTGAAACTGTCTCCAGTGTCCATCTTACTTGGATCTACAGTCAACACCTTTTGTCCCAGCAGTCAGGAGGTCAAGAAATGTAATTCATTGGGCAAATTTGTTGTTAGAGACATCTCCAAATTACCGAGGGCAGGAGTAGTGATGTCATTTTGAAGACTAAAGTGGGCCTGACTTAGGGCCTGTTCTTTTCAGTCACTTGCTGTGCATCTTATAGCTCAACAGTGAATAAGGATGACAGAAAAAGAATTGATGCCTTTGAGTTGTGGTGTTGGAAGAGAATACCGAATATCCCATGGATTGCTAGTGAACAGATAGATATATATTGGACAAGGTGAAGCCAGAGTGCTTCTTGGAGGCACAGGTGATAAAATTTCATTTCATGTACTTTGGGCATGTTGCTAGGAGAAGCTGTTCCTTGGGAAGGGACATCATGCTTTTAAATGCGGAGGGTCAACAAAAAAGAGGAAGAAATTCAGTGAGGTTGATTAACACTGTACTAGTGTGCTCAAGTGTGTCAGAGATGAGTAGGATGGCACAGATAGGACAGAGTTCAGATCTTTTGTTCATAGAATCTCTAAGAGTTGTACTCAGTGGTATCTAACAACAGCATAATGACAGAACTGACTGAATGCAATGAATGATAATGATTCATTAACTAAAGTGAAGCTTAGGGATTCTCTTTAGATTTTAGAAATTGATTGCTAATGGGAAAATAACTCCTAAGCGATACAGTGTATTTGACATTGTGGTGTGTAAATACAGTGTCACATACTAATGTTGACATTTTTTGAGTGTTTGTGCAAGTTACTTTACTAATATTTTCAGTTGTATCTAATTCTCACAGCAGCCTTATGAAGTTGTTAGCTTCTAAGATACTGTTTGAAGGTAAAGGAACTGATATTAGAAAAATTTAAGTAATTTATGAGAGAACATATCGCTACAAAAATGATCATAAGTTTTTCATTTTATAGGAGCTTCCTGGACATGTCAGCAGTTAAGGAACAAAAGTAATGAAGATTTACATAAACTCTGGTACGTACACTAGCCTCCAGGTTGTTTGAAGCTTCTGCACTGTACAATAAGCTAGAAATCACATTGATAGAAGAAAATTAGCAGTTTATCTGTAGATTCTATTAGACAGATAGGTATTTTAGGAAAGCCAAGTAGTTGGGGTTTTAGAAATTTTTCTGTAATTGCTATCCAGCTTATGCTGGTGGCACCAGAAAAATTAACTAGTGAAATAAGATGAGGCAGTAATTGATTACATTCAACCCTCCTTTCTTAGTACTTTGTGTATGGTCTGAAATCTTTAGTTTATTTGTGTTAAGAATGCATGTTTCAAGATATGTTTTAATTGGAAATTTAGGTGGACTTATCTGATAATTTTTTATGATAAATTAGAGTTGAGAAGATTTAAGACAGTATTGTAACTATATCTAAATGTTTCAGAACCTGGATTTTAACCTTTTTCTTTCCCTAATAAATCCCATAATCATGGAGAGAAAAGACAAAGTTGTGTTTCAGTTTAATTATTCAACCCAAAATAGGTGTTATTTGGAGTCTGTTAAATTTTTAAAACTTGGAAATTTCACCCAGAATTAAGAATTTCTGGTATCATTTGAATAAAGAAACCAGAGATTTTTTCAACACTGCGGCTGTGTTCCAGCTTGGTGATAAACAGCACTGCTTCCACCTGCCTCATCTGCATGGAGTGCTGTACACTGTATCTCGTATCTGTCATATTCTTTAATCAGATCCCCTTCACTAATGATTATTACCTGCCAAGGCACTGTGGGAAGTGTTTCTGTTTTTAATGTCCTGGTTTAAAGAATCATTTACTTTTTATGGCATATTAAAGAATTGTGAAATGCTTATAAAAAGCATTATTGTTTGTTGGTTTGTTCATTATAGAAAAGACATATTGAACTGTGGGTTGTCAGTAAAGGGAAAGTTTTGTCAGTAAAGGGATTGTTTGAGCATTCATTGTGGCTAAAACCAAATAGTTATCTTCTACCACTTCTTCCCCCTGAACTTGTCCTTTTCTAGGCCAAGAAGTATCCCAATTCCTTTGTCTCATTTTCAATGCTGTCTGAATTTATTACTTCCTTTCCCCATATCTAGTTGTGATTCTCAAACAGGGAAATCCTATCCCTCACTAAATTTACTTTTTGAATACCTTATCCTAGCTCCTCTATGAAATTTTCCCTGAACACCTTAGCTAGAAGAGAGTCTTACCTCTCCCATTTACTTTTTCTGGTACATGTCTGAAATTATATCTGCCCATAGGCAGCCTAGGATTTGATTTCCCAAGTTGCTTTTTCATCCATCGTTTCTTCATTTAAGAAGTAGACATATTACCAACCTAGAGTAAATAACTACCATTAAATGGATTCTGACTCATGGTGATTCTCCATCAAGTTTCTTTCTGAAGCTGTGTTTTAAGGGAGCAGCAGGTTTACACCGTATTTCTCTCTTAGATTGGCTGGTAGATGGGAACTGCTGACCTCTTAGTTACAAGCCCAACATGTCATGCAGTATGTCACGAGTTCCTTAAAGAATTATTAGGATATTTAAATGAAATAACATGTATGGCATAGTTGACATACTATCTAACCTACTAAAAAAAAAAGCAAAACCCAACTTATTGCCATGGAGCAGGAACTGAATTGTATAGGCAGTAGCTCTCATGGCGGAGATTGTTCAGCTTCACAGAACAGCTGGTGGATTCAAACTGCCTTGGGGTTAGCAGTGCATCGCTACCAGTTAGGCCTCATTAGGTGTGACTTCTTTCTTCCTTTTTTTCTTTCTTCTTTTTGAATGTGGGCCTATTTCCCTCACTTTTTTAACTCTTGTAATACTTAATATATGAGAGCTTTTTCAATTAAAGGTTTGTTCTTGGTAATAATACTTAGAATATTGAGATTTTGAAAAGATGTTTAGTATAGGTGATTATTTTTAATATCAGAGGTCACCTTACTTAGCCATACAGTAGCATCACGAGGTTTTTGTTCTTTGATACAGGTATGTTCTGCTGAAAGAAAGAAACATGCTCCTAACACTAGAACAGGAGGCCAAGAGGCAGAGTTTACCAATGCCAAGTCCAGAGAGGTTAGAAAAGGTAAGGCGCGTAGGAGGCTGCAGACTGCCATGTGCGCATAAACCAAGAGGAAGGTGTGGTTCCTCGATTTGCTGTCAAGTGAAGTTATTTTCCTTTCTTTTAATCTTGCTATTTATGTTTACCTTTTAGACAGCCTTGATTGTTTTGTTGAGTCAACTTCATTAGGACATAGGGCTATCCCATAGAAATTTACTTTAAAGGATATAATTCAATGACTTTGAGTACATTTAAAGATCTCTCCCATCCTGCACTCTAATTTTAGGACCTTTTCCTCACTTCCTTACTCATCTGCACTCCTCATTCTTGTCCTCAGCCACTAACATATATGTAAACATATTCTTCCACTCTTGGGTAAATATCTAGCAGTGAAATTCTTTTTTAATTTATATTTACCCCTTTTTAAAAAACTGTCAAATTTTTCTCATGTTAAATTTTTTTTTCCTGTGGGTTACTTATTCCCAAAGAACTCTTTAATGTTTCTTATTTATTCGTGAGAAATTTTCTATGCAGGTACAATGTAACAACATTTTTTTATTTATACAGGTTTAATTATATATTCATATGTAACTAATGCTTCACTTATTTAGTCCATATTGGTAGCATATTTTTCACTTACTTAGAAGGAAATAGCAAAAAATAAGGCCCCAGGAATAGATGGTACTCCAATTGACGTATTTCAGCTAACAGATGCTGCCCTGGATATGCTTACAAAGTTGTGCCAAGAAATCTGGAGAACAACCACTTGGCCAGCTGACTGGAAGAGATCTATATTTGTTCCCATTCCAAAGAA
>NW_006399781.1:490051-491592 GCF_000299155.1 Elephantulus edwardii | reverse complement strand
CAGGCTACTCAACGGCACATAACAACAACAGTACATACTTGCAGTTAGTTGCTATGATCAGAAAGCTGGGCAGTGACTAGGGATGATAGAAGGAGAATTGATGCCTTTGAGCTGTGGTGTTAGAGAGGAGTATGGAATACAATATCAACTGCCAGGAGACCAAACAGGTTCATCCCAGAGAAGGTGAAACCAGGCTGCTCCTTGGAGGCAAAGATTCTGAAGCTTCATCTGACATACTTTGGACATGTTGCAAGGCGGGAACCATCCTTGGAGAAGGATGTCATGCTTGGAAGAGAGGAGCAAGGAGAGGAAGACCCTTGATGAGATGGATTGACTCAGTGACTGGGCTAACGGGGGCAGGTGTGCCGGAGACAGTGAGACTGGCACAGGATAGAGCAGGGTTTAAGGCTGTTGTACACAGGGTTGCTATGAATGCCAGGCAACTCGATGGCGTATAACAACAGTACATATTTCGGAGCATATTTTTCACTTACCTAGTGCATACTGGTTTAGGGGTATAGAGTTGCACTGCCAATCCAAAGGCACTTAGTTCAAATCCTCCAGCTGCTCCTCAGGAGATAGATGGGCAGTCTCTTCCTGTGCAGTTTACTACCTCTGAAAACTCCCTAGAGGGTCAGCAATGGCATAGTTCCAACTTGATGTTGGCAGTACATATCTTGCATATCTTTTCAAAGGTAGAGTTGCTTTTAAAAAAATAAATCTGGCTATACCTGTTTAAGACTTTTTTTTTTTTAATTTTTTTTTTATTGTATTATTTTTACGTGTACCGTCAAATCAGATCTGACTGGTACAGGAGGAGATTGCCCCTTCCTTCTCCAGTAAAGCATCTGGTGGATTTGAACTGTGTACTTCTGGGATTGCAGTGCAGCGTCTTGCCACTAGGCCACCAAGATTTTTTTTTGTATAAATATTATATTTTTATTTGGTCAGATGTAAAGGTAGAGCGTTCCCTAGATGATTTTGAGGTCAGCTTTTCGTTGATTTTTCTGTCTTAGGAAGCAATCAGCGAGAAAGAAGTCACCACATTGTAATAGCTTCAGTGCTGCTGCCCAACCTCCTCTCCTTTAGTTTCCTTTTCCCACACTTGTTGTAGCCACATTGCTTCTGAGGGCCTAACATATCCCTAAAGATGCATGTTGTTACCGTCAAGTTAGAACCGACCCATACCAGACCTGTTAGTGGGTTTTCAGAGGCTGTAAATTGTAGAGATTTCCCATCTTTCTCCCATGGAACTGCTGGAGGATTTGTGCCACATAAATTTGCATAGACAGTACAGTTCCTTACGCCTAAGCCACCAGAGCTCTAGAGAAGCAATTGTTGTTGTTGTTGTTATGTGCCGTCGAGTCACTTGCAACTCAGCAACCCTAGGAACAACAGCTCTAAACTCTGTCCTGTGCCAATCTCATTGTCTCCGACACACTCATCCCGATTGCCCCAGTCACCGAATCAGTCCACCTCCCAGAGGGCCTTCCATTCCTGCGCTTGCCCTCCACCCTCCCAAGCATGATGTCCTTGTCCAA
>NW_006399781.1:463766-488835 GCF_000299155.1 Elephantulus edwardii | reverse complement strand
CATTGGAGGCGCGCCCCTCCCACCCTGCCGCACAGGCACTCTGCTGGTGTGCGGCCCCTCTTGTGCGGGCAGCCGGCGGGCGCTCGCTTCCCCCACAACTGCCATCCTGGCTCCAAGAATTCTCTCCAGACCAAGTCCACCTTGCGGCAGTGTGGTGGCTTCACTGTACCAGTCTTGAGGAGGGCCGGTGCCCAGCATCCATCCTGGGTGAGGGAATCCATTGGTTCTGGCTGTGGAAGCCTCATGGAGCTGTAGCGGCTGTGCGGCGAGGCAAGGGTCTGCCGGGGGTGGGGCGTTGGGAGCCATGAGACACCCATTTCTCCTTGGGAATCCTTGAATTCCTGTTGTTGAGCCTCGATCTTCACTGAGGGCCAGTCATCAACTGTTTAAGTGTTCAATTATCAATAAGCTGAAATCTGTGGAAGGCCATAATGGCCCTGCTTTAAGTGGTTCGCTGCTCCCGCAGCTCACCACACTGTCTCTGCCTCTGCCGCCATCTTGGATCTCTCCCCCTTCTCCTTTTTTAGTACTTATTTAAGAATTATTCTATGTGTAAATCTTTCCTTAGCATTTTACATTAGTAGCCTTGTACCATAATTGTCTTTTTGTGACTGACTTATTTCTCATTTAGTATAATTTGTTCTAGATTTGTCCTCCAAGGACAGGTTCCTCCTGCCCATGGGCCCAAAGTATGTGAGATAGAGTTTCAGAATCCTAGTCAACAAGGAGAAACTTAGTTTCAGCCTCTCCAAGACAGACTTAACTTGTTTTAACTTGGCAGACCATGGTATGTTCAAGACTTTTCTCCAACACTGCAATTCAAAGGCATTCATTCTTTTTCTGTCATCATTAATCATTGTCTAGCTCTCTGACCAACATTGTTGCTTGTCAGTATTCTGGAGAGGAGGTCCCTGACAGATTTACCTGATGCAGTTCCTCTTTTGATTTCCTCACTGCTCATGCCAAGAATGTTGATTGTGGAAACAAGCAAGCTGTAATTTTTAAAAACCTCAGTCTCTTTTCCATCTTTCATGGTGCTACCAGTTTGCCCAGTGGTGAGAATCATTGTCTTCTTGATGTTGAGCTTCAAGTTTACTGGTTCCATTTGTTAAAGATGCCATCTTTCCCTCACTTAATGTATATTATCCCATTGTTAAAGATGAGTTCTGCATAGGTGAATGGATTTATTTCTAGATTCTTAATTCTGTTCCCTTGGTCTGTGTACCTGTTGTACCAATACCAAGCTCTTTGATTACTGTGGCTGTATAGTAGCTTTTGAGATCAGGAAGTGTAAGACCTACTTTTTTCTTCTTCAGTATCACTTTGTTTATTTGGAGTCTCTTACTTTCCATCTCTGAAAACTGAGGATGAAATCTGGATCCAGATGGTACTGTATTTGTAGATTGCTTTTGATGGTATTACCATTTTCACAGTGTTAATGAACGTGGTATTCCCCCCATTTATATAGTTCTGTTTGTGTTTCTTGTAGTTTTTTGTATGTTTTCCTTGTATAAATATTTTCTAACTCTGGTTAGATACATTCCTAAATATTTAATCTTTTGAGTGGCTATTAAAAATTTCCTTGCTTTCCACATTTCCTTTTCAGTGTTTTCTTTGTTACTATAGAGGAATCTGACTGGTGTTTTTTTTTTTATGTTGTACACTTTTCCAAAATGATCAGTTAGATCCAGTAATTTCTTGCTAAGTCTTTGGGTCTAAAATTGCATGCAGTTGCCATATCTCTTTTGTCTCCTTTAATCTGTGTGTGTGCGTACACGAATGTGTGCTACATGTCAAGAAACATTGACATTTTTGAAGACTATTTTGCACAGTTTTTCTCCCTCTGTTTGGCCTTGTCTGATGTGTTTCATGATGAGATTAGCAGGAACATCACAGAAGTAAATGCTGTGGTGCATGGGATTGTGATTTGTTCTGTGTCTGATGATGCTAACTTGGTTAAGGTGGTATTTGTCGGATTTCTCCTATTTCCCCATTGTATCTAAGGAAATATTTTGTGAGGACTTTTTTTTTCCAATGTACAACTATCCTGTAACTCCTTCAGTTTTCACCCACTAGTCTTAGGATCCATTAATGGCTCTAGCATGAACCAGGTATTATTATAATGTTTACCAAGTGCTGATTTTCTAATTTTGTCATTCTTTCTACATTTATTAGATGACTTTTCTTCTGTAAGGTAGATATTTTCCTTTTTATTCATTCCTTTATTTCTTTCTTCAGATCCTTGGCATGCTCATAATTCTCTGGTGAGACACAGTAAGATGTTGCAGGCTCATCAGATAGTTTCCCCTCCCTGGAATTGGGAATTGGGCATTTTACAGAGCAATCTGGCTTTATTTTAAGGGAGAATGGCATATTGTCAAGAGGGCCCAGTCCTTGGGAAAGATACCATGCTGGGAAAAGTGGAGGGTCAGAGCAAGAGGAAGACTCAACAGGATCCTGAGCATGTATCACAACTGACACAATGATTGTAATAGTGGGTTCAAACGTACCAGAGATCATGTGATATACAGGTTCAGATCTGTGATTTACAGGGTTGGGGTCAGCCTGATAGCTCCTAACAACAACAAGAACAAGAATTCGGCCATAAACATACTCATTGCTACACAACATCAGATTTTCAGGTACCATATGCTATTTTTGCTCTTGAGGATTAAGTAAGTCTTAATCTTTTAAGTGTATTCAAAAGTTTAAAAAAAGTTTTTCTCTATTTTAAAGATAGGATTTGTCATTTTTCCTCATGTTTTATTTATCAAAGATTTTGTAGAAATTCATACAGGTGTGAGAGAGTCCAGTGAACTCAGGTACTACAAGGCCCTGAGTGAAGTCAGGGGTGACAGAAGTGCAGAACATGGCCAGATAAATAGTTTATGGGGTAATGGATTAAAATCCTTTGCATTTCAACGAGATTCTTTTTATGATCTGCTCTCATCTTATTTAGAAAGAGAGAGTGTATGTGTTTTCTTTTTTTTGGTGACAGACAATATACACAACAAACCATAATATCCATTTAGCAGTTTCTGCATGTGCACATCATCGCCATAGGTTACGTTCTTGACAGTGTGCCCTTGGTCTCATTTCTGTATTGTTTTTACTGTTAACTTTTACTCTCTATGCCCCTTAAGAGTTCTCATTTGTTCTTTATAATCACTCTTATCAATTTGATGCAGATAGATAATTTTTTTTTAAAGAGCAAAATGTTTAAGGGCAGAATTTATTGTGCATTGATAAATACTGCTTATTTATAGATAACTTCATCAGGATTAAAGATTTTTCAAGATACCAGATTAGGAAGTTTCCTCAGTTATGTTGATTATTCTTATGAGAAACAGTGTTTAAGTATAACAGAATATAATGACCAACCAAAACCCAGTTTTTACATGACTCCTACCTAATTGATTCTGACTCATAACTCACCTTATAGGACTGATTAGACTGGTTCATATTGTTTTCCAAGCAGTAATCTTGGTGGTTCACACGTATCCACCCATCTAAAAATGGCTCTCAGAGTTTCTTAGCAAAGAATCATTGCTGTCTTGTCAAGCTGACTCATAGCAGACCCTCCTGTTGGTTTTCAAAGACCGTATGTTAATCACACGGGAAAAGATTGCCCATCTTTTTCCAGTGGAGCAGCTGGTGGATTTGAACCACCTGCTTTGGTTAGGAGTGCAACTCTATTGCCCCAACTAGGAGTTTAGCTTGATGTTATTATGACCTCCATTATATGAACATGCATATATTGACATGTACATATCTATGTCATTGTACCTATATATTATGTTTGTTGTAAAGTAAACACACTATTGAAATCTATAGAGGGAAATGAAAGTGAATAGAAGATCTAATCTTGCATCTTGATGGAACTTTGAAGACCACCATAGTCCCGTGAACTGATACCTTTGTCTCTGTAGTACCAGCATCTACCAAGCAGGCTAAGGTATCTGTGTCTGCATGTTAAATACCTACTGGCTTATTGCAGCCAAAACATGGTTTTTAATGTAGTTCAGGTAGTAATGCTTCTTGAAATAAAACCATTCAATTTGGGTCTTTAGAAGAAATATTTATATCTCATTTCATTCAAAACTAATACATAAATCCTGAATGGAGTTGATTTTCATTTAAATGAAACTGTAAACTTTTTTTAATTGCTGAAAGTGGTATTACAGATAGCTGTGTGTGTGTATACCTGTGCCAAAAGAAGCTTTTCAGTAGATACTTGTCCAGATGATTCTTTGACCAAATAAACCCCCTAAATTTTCTGTAACATATGTCTTTTTGTGTTCTCTTTTTCTTGAATTTTGTTGTACTTAATTTTCAAAATGACATCTTTATCTTCACAGGTAGTAGATTCCATGGATGCATTAGATAAAGTTGTCCAGGAAAGAGAAGATGCTCTAAGGCTTCTTCAGACTGGCCAAGAAAAAGCTAGACCCGGTGCTTGGAGAAGAGACATTTTTGGAAGAATCATCTGGTAGATTTCATTGTGGCTCTTAGAATAGTAGAACTCTCATTTCTCTGCCCAGTAACTTAAGAAAACTCAGCATAGTAGATAGATGTAATAATAAGCAGACATCTCAAACCTCTTTGAAATGAAAGTTATAAATGAGAGTAGTCTTATGTAGTTAAACTAATACCAGCCCAGATTATGCAATCCCCTACTTCACTTAGGTTTAAGTTTGTTTTAACAGTGTTTCTTTTACATAAATCTTGTATGAATCATATAACCATTTGAGAACTTAATAAAAGTTGTAGGTCCTTTACCCAGGAAAATGTACATACACACATTTAACTATAAAGGGTTATCTATTTCTGTATAGTTAATTTTAGGACACACATTGTACACTCCTTGCCTATTAAGAACTTGGGACTATTATAAAAGATAGTTTACAGAAATAAGACTTGTGATTCAGTCTCCGCTTGCTCCTTTTGCCTTCAGCAGAGTTCCCAGCCAAAATATGAGAGATCATTTTACTTTCCAGCCTATTAGATCATCCTACTTTTTAAAAAATTGTGTTTCATTCATGTACATTGGTGTGTTTTTTTTTTCACTCCCTCACTCCACCTACCAAACTCTTTAACCCTGTAATTTCCCCATAAAGTTTCCATAGTCTTCTCTGACATTGGGTAAAGATCTGATGATGTAGTTTCTCTCTTGAGGGATTATTTACAGTTAAAATGAAGTATTATGAAATTTTAAGATTTTAAATTATAAAATCTTAAATTGCAAAATGAGGAAGTAATTTTGGGGAAACCCTTGAAATTGCATCACTTAATAGCAACCTCATATAGTGGAGCCTGTTATTTGCTGTTGTGTACCATGACCCTGGACTGACTCATAGCTGACCCTTAGCAGGATCTCAGAGGCAGTCATTCTCACAGGAGTTGATTGCCCATCTTTCTCCCCTGGATCTGTTGGTGTATTTGAACTGTGTGCCTTTGGGTTTTCAGTCCAATTCCTTCTCACTCAGCTCCTATGGCAGCCTACTCATTTGATAATCTTTTAATGGAATTTGTGATAATGGGACTGTTTGGATCCAGGTAGGGGAGAAACTCTTTTTCTAACTCTCAATTCACTATGGAAAAACTGACAAAATATTTCACTAAAAATTCTTACCTGTTTCATTTTTATAATTTTTCTTTGTATTCATCTGGTTGAGGCCAAATGGGGAAAGGTGGAGGTAGAGGGGAGAATCTATAACTGTTAGAAAGTTTCTAAGAGTGGTAATCTCTTCCAAGGTTTTCTTAATTTTTTTTGTGTTTTGTTTTATATACAGGTTCATTTAATCAGTTAACACATTTTTACATTAATTACATCTGATCAATATATTATATTGATTTTGTTTTTTAACTTTTCCAGAGCTAAAAAAAGTAGTGAGCCTTTTTTACTTATTCCATATTGTATGCTAAAATACATATGGTAGTCTTCAAATCCATAGCTGCTGCTATGTTACATCTAAATTTTTTTCTGTTGATAAGAATATTTGATAGTTTTGTGATGGGATTTTTTTGAGTATTTACTATATTTTCTATACTTTTTGCTAAGTATACAGTATTCCTAATTTAGGACTAGGATACTTGTAAAGATCTATCAGAAGCCAATTACTTTTTTTTTAAAAAGCATATTTAATCCATAGAACGTCGAAACTGTTGATGTAAAGTGAAAATGTCTGAATTGTTTTCTGTAAGGTGATAACATTTTGCTTCCTGACAGGCACAAGTTTAAGCCGTGGCCTATACCCTGGTACCTGAATAAAAGATACAATCGGAAACGATTCTTCGCAATGCCCTATGTGGATAGTTTTGTCAGGTGAGCACAGTGACCTTTTCTAATGAAGCACATAATCTCTTCAGTAGATGACATCGCTTAAGCTTTTTGTAAATTTTCTTTTTTGTGATTACATAGGTAATTCAGGATTGTTGTGAAAAAATTTAAGAAAATTTGTGTGATATAACATCTTGCCATCCAGAAATAATCATTATTAATATCCTAGTGTATATGCTTTAAAAGTTGTTGCCTTTCTTGGGGATAAAATCGTACTGCAATGTGAAAAAGAGGTGTCCAAATAATTAATTTGCATAAAGTGAGAGCTCATGTGCCTGAAAGATTGATGGAATGAAGAGAGGAGCTAGGGAGACGAGCTTGTTGTAGCCTATCTGGATTCATATTATCCTGGAGTGTAGTAGCACTGTTGTATATTTCAAACAAAACACTCTTGGTTTTGAATTCTTTTACACTGGATCCCGAATATTTATCTCAGTAGTGTTTTATAACTTGGCCTCACATCTTTGGGCATGTTGCTAGGTGAGACTGTTCCTTGGAGAGGGACATGATGCTGGAAAAGGTGGACATGATGCTGGAAAAAGTGGAGGGTCAGTGAAGGAAAGGAGGACCCTCAGTCAACTGGATTGACATGGTGACTGCTGCAGTGGGCTCTTGTGTCAGGAAGTGAGATGATGGTGCAGGATAGAACAAGGATCAGATCTTTTGTTCAAAGGATCACTGTGAATCATACTTGACTCTACAGCACCTAATAAGTGTTTTAAAGCATAATTTTTAATGTATACATTTATTTAATCTATCACCATGATAGGTGTAGAAGAGACTGAGGTTGTTAACAGTTACGGCTTGCTCAGTTCCACAGTCAGCACTCTTGGCACCAGCAATCAGTAAATCAAAAGATGAACTGAATTAGGTAAATGTGCTGTGAGGGACCTCTCCAGAGTATTGAAAAACAACAATGTTGTCGAGAGACTAAATGTGCCTGATCCAGGACATGCATGGCCTTTGCAATAACTTGCTATGCATCAGAGAGCTGGACTGTGACTAAGGATGACAGAAGAAGAATCATTGCCTTCAAATTGTGGTGCTGGAGGAGTCTTGAACATACCATGGACCACCAGGAAAACAAATATTTCTGTCTGGGAGAGACTGAAACCAAGTTTCTCCCTGGAGGGTAGGACTTTGAAGCTCTGTCTCACATACTTTGGGCATGTGGCCAGGAGGGATCGGTCCTTGGAGAAGGACATCATGCTTGGAAGAGTGGAGGGACGGTGCAGGAGAGAAAGACCCCAGATGACATGGACTTTTACAGTAACTGGGGCTGTGGGGGTTGGTGTGTCAGAATTAGTAAGACTGGCTCAGGACAGGGCACGCTTCAGTGCTCCTGTACACAGGGTTGCTATGGGTTGCAGGCAACTTGACGGCACATAACAACAACATGGATGATGTTGTTGTTGTTGTTGTTAAATGTGGTAAGGAGAGTCCTCAACACTTGTGTGTCCTTCATCCTCCCTCCAGGTTCATAGGGTTCCTGGAGGCAAACTATTATGGAAGTGGATGCCACTCTTCCTTCCAAGCTTGTTTTAATTGGGGAGCTCCAGCCCACACTGTCCGCATTGGGTAACCAGCCATTAATGCAGTTGACACGTCATTGTCACAGTGTTCAGCCTCACAGCTAGCACAAGCGACCGCTGTAGGGCAAGTGGACACACCAGGTTTATACAAGCTAGAGTAATGTTTGAACAAAACAATGAAAGACAGGGCCGAGGGGTGCGGATTAAAAGTCACCCACCGTTGGCTTGGTAGCATCGCTTTCTGTCCACTGGGCCAGCTGATTTCTATGTTGATGTTCATGTTAAGTGCCGTCTAGTCGCAAGCAGCTCATAGCGAACCTGTGAAGGAGAGTCCTCAATGCTTGGGACATGGATGATATATTTAATAAATTATTTTAGTCTGCCCTCTATTACTGTATATTCACAGGATTTCCATGCTTCACTGCTGTCAGTGGTATTTCCTACCTCTTTTACAGAGGGTTTTAATGCAGTGTTTGGCCCTACCAAAAGGATACTAATTTTATGATTAAATGTGTCCTATGGTATAGCTGGATATTTACCATGTATGGTAAATATGAAGAGTGAGGATGGCTCAGGATTGAGTAGAGTTTTGTTCTGTTCAACAGAAGGCCATTATGAGTTAGAGGAAACTCAGTGCATTTCACAACATGGTGGTGGTGTTATATGCCATTGAGTTGCCTATAACTCATAGCAACTCTGTGTACAATAGCCCTAAACCCTGCTATATCCTTTGCTAATCTTCCTGTCTCTGACACCCCTATGCCCATTTCCCCAGTCACTGAATCAATTTATCTCATAGAAGGTCGTCTTTTCCTCTGCTGTCCCTCCCCCCTCCTAAGCATGACATCCCTCTCCAAGGACTGGTCCCTCCTTGCAACATTTCCAAAGTATGTCAGATGAAGCTTCAGAATTCTTGCCTCCAAAGAGCCGCCTGGTTTAACCCTCTCCAGGATGAACCTGTTCATTCTTTTAGCAGTCTGTAGTATATTCAATACTCTTCTCCAGCACTACAGCTCAAAGGCATTAATTCTCTTTCTATCCTCCAAAGACCATGGCTTGTATCAGATGCACCTTAATCTCCAGATTGACATCATTGCTCTTCAGTACTTTGGAGAGGTCTCTTAACAGCAGGCTTGCCCATCACAATATGTCTTTTAATTTCCTGGCTGCTGGTTCCAAGAGTGTTGACTGTGGAGCCAACCAAACTAAAGCTGTTAACAGTCTTGATCTCCTCACCATCCATCCTGATGCTGCCAATTGGTCCAGTGGTAAGAATCTTTGTCTTCTTGCTATTAAGCCTCAATCCATATAGAAGGCTGCAGTCCTATCTTGAAAATAATGGTGTTTAGATTTCTAAATCTCTTGAACACTTAATGCTTCCTTTAGATTGCTATTGGGAGTCCTTATGAGATCCTCTAAACAGTGTCCTTTAGTTTTCATTAGGCATGAAGAACTTTCTTTTGCCACACATTTCTTTCAAGAAACCAAGTTAAAAAAACAACTTATTATCCCATCTAATAAGGAATAATTTGCATTGAGTGAAATGTAGTCAATTTTATGTTTGTTTTGTTTTTCATTTGTGTGTACATCAAACTGGATGTGACTGGTACAAGAGGAGATTGCCTTCCTTCTCCAGCAGAGCATCTGATGGATGCGAACTGTGTACCTCTGGGATTGCAGTGCAGTTTCTTGCCAGCAGACCACCAGAGCTCCCACCAATTTGATGTTTTAAGAAAGAAAAAGCACAGGGGAGCTCTGGTAGCCTAGTGGCAAGAAGCTGCACTGCAGTCCCAGAGGTATGCGGTTTGAATCCCACCAGATGCTTTCCTGGAGAAGGAGGGAGAATCTCTTCCTGTATGAGTCGGATCTAATTTGACAGTGTACACACACACATACACACAACACAAGACAAAACACATGAGTTAAGCACTTCTACAATAATTATCAGGGGGAGCGCGCTCTGGTGGCCCAGTGGTGTGGTAAGGATTTGGTTGAGGTGTCAACCCAAAGACACATGGTTCAAGTGTACCAGGCATGCTAAGAGAGAAAGTTGTACACTCTCCTCTCATCTGATTTACAGCCTCTGCACATGCAGTGTCAGTTATGAGTCGATTCTGACTCAACACCACGTAACATGAAAATACAGATTTCTGTCCTTGCAGCATGCTCCTTTCTGCCCTTCCTACTCATCCTGCTATCTTCTAAGAGACAACCTTGTTCTGATTTGTTTTCCATTTATTTTATAGATGTGAAATCATGCAGTATGTATGTATGCTATTATGTTCACTTTTTGCTCCATATACCTATGAGACATACTCTTAAAAAGTGTTCTTTTCTCATTTCTGAGCAATAGTTTGTGGTATGACTATACCAAGTTTTTCAATTCTTTTGTTAATGGTTTATGGGTTGTTTCCAGTTTGGAGACACTACATCAACTTTTTAAGAAAAAACAAACTTACTTTGACTTTTATATTATCTATTACTCATTGTCCTGGTTGTTACCTATCATTAAATTGGATTAGACTCATAGCAGGCCCTCTAAGTGGGCTTTCAGAGGCAGTAAATCAAATTGCCCATCTTTATCCTATGGAGCAGCTGGTGGATTTGAACTGCATGTCTTTGGGTGCCAGCGCCACTCTTTACCAGTAAGCTACCAGAGCTCCCTCTAATTGAATTGTTACCACTTTTATAAATACAAGCATAGTTTTCTACTAAGTATCTTGTAAAGTGTCAGTCGGCAAAATCAACAAACTGGTGGGTTTCCCCTTCAGATTGTTAGGTACCATCAAGTCAGAACCAGCTCATAGCTGACTCTCCAGCAGGTTTTCAGAGGCAGTAAATTGCAAGTGAGTAGATTCCCATCTTTCTCCTAAGTAGCAGACCGTGGATTTGAGCTGTATGCTTTTAGGCTGGTAGCCCAACTCTCACTAAGCCATTGGTGCTCCCTTACCAAGAAACTGTTTGTCCGAAGAGAGCATGGGAACCCTGAGTTCAAAATCAAGATGTGTCCTTTCTCCATACCTTTTCAATCTATATTCTGAACAGATCAGATAATTTGAGAAGTTGGGCTTTATGAAAAGAATGTGGTATCAAGATTAGAAGAGTCAACAGTCTGTGTCATGCAGACGACATTATGTTGCTTGCCGAACATAAGCACTTGAAGCATTTGCTGCAGATCAAGGACTGCCACCACAATATGGATTGCATGTCAACATCAAGAAAACAAAAATCCTCGCCACCATTACAAACAGGCAGCATCTTGATAGATTAGAAAGGATGAAATTATCTTGCTCAAATCCACAATCAACGCCCTTGGAAACAGCAGTCAGAAAATCAAGAGTTGTTTGGGAAAATCTGCTGTCTGAGGACCTCTCCAGAGGGCTAAAGAGCATTGTCAGTGTAAAGACTATTTGCCAGAGCCAAGCTGGACTGTGATGAAAGGTAACAGAAGAATCATCAGTGCCTTTGAGTTGTAGTGCTGGAGACATCCCATGGACAACCAAGTGAAAAGGGTCTGTCCTGGTGAGAGTGAAAGCAGGCTGCTCCAAGGATGGTGAAACATCATTTCACATACTTTGGGCATGTTGCCAGGAGGAGCTAGACCTTGGAGGACGTGCTGTTAAGGGTGGAGGATTAGCTAAGAGAGGTGGCAATAGGGTCAGTTGTGTTGGAAAACAGTGAGGTTGGCTCATCATTAGTGAAGGTTCAGAGCCAGTGTTCATGGGGTTGCTATGAGTCAGAGCCGACTCAATGGCACATACCACTCCCACAAAGACTTGGTATCCATTCATTTATCATTTATAGTTTTGCTAATTTTGAAGCAATCCTAAATGTCTTCAGCATTAAATACAAGTGTTTCATATTCTGGGCTGCTCATAACGTGTGCAAGCAAGCAATCTCACAGAATGGGATTCTAACCAGCTAAATGTTGAGCATTTTGTTGTGGGGAAAATGGCTGCATGTGTTTTGAAACTGGGGATATTCAAAGGGCTCCGGATGTCACAGACTCAATATATTCAAAACAGTTACTCAGGCTCATTGCTGTAAACTAGCTCATAGCCGATGCTCCACTGGGTTTCTGAGGGTATAAATCAAGAGATTGCTCATCTTTCTCCAATTTAGTGGCTGATGGATTCAAACCATCAGGGATGTGGTCTTAGAATTAGCAGTGCCAACTCCCCATGCACCAGAGATCACTTTTACTATTGTTAGGTCCCGCTGAGTCATTTATCCTGTGCCCTCAACGCTGCTTACCTGAGCCTGTTATTACAGTCACTGTGTCAGTCCTCTCACTGCTGAAGTAAGTCTTGTTCACATCTGGATAGCACTTCAGGCCCACTTTGGTATACGCTTCTAAGATAAGCACATTCTTGGTAGTAAGAGGGATAGTGTAGGGTAATAGCTGCTTTTGATTTCAGGATTTCCTCTTGTTTAGGTTACCATGATGGTAATTCAAACTTAATAATAAACATATGACACACCAAATAGAGTGATTAACATGATTAAGGCTTTTAAGGAATTTATTTGGGAATATTTTAATAGTATTAACTAACATAAAACAGTTCTAGATAAATTGCTTTTATACTTTGTTTTTTATTTTAGACTGAGAATTGAGAAAGAAGCCCGTGCTGCAGCAAGGAAGAAAAATTTAATGAGAAAGAAAGAAAAATTTCTTAAGGAAAAGTTTCCACCTCCTGCAGCCCAAAAATCAAGTGTTGCTTAAGATGTCTGAACTCTTAACATTTTTATTTTTCATGGACTAGTCTACAAACAAAATAAAAAGTAAATATGTTAAGTGGTGTATAAGGAAATTTTTTTCAATAAAGGTTTATTTAATAATTTTTTTTTAAGTGTTAATATGGCATGCCAATTCTGGAAATGATTATGCAACTATCATTTTTTTAAAGACTAGGTACAATACTGATTAAATTCTTTTTATAAATTCTGACATTAGGATTTTTATGTAGACTCAAAGTATGAAAGTGATGTCATCTGCTGTAACAAAGGCAAGAAAGTGATTTTTTTTTAATGATACTTAAGTTACAGAGATGTGAATACTGTCATAAGCAGTGAATTCTTTCACTTATAATGTAAACACATTTAATACTTGAAAATATGTCATTAACACAACAATATAGGCACCTTTCTGGAATGGCTAGTTAAATTTATTTACTTTTGCAAGCCTGAGGTAAAAAGCGTAGGGAGTTAAGTTTTACTAGTCAATAAAAAGCAATTCTACCAATCCACATAGAATTACTAAACAGGGTTGGAAAGCATTGTACTGAAAGCAAAATATTTAGAGAAAATAGATTATTTATACAAAATTATAAAATGCTTGTAATAAGAATAAGTGCATCTCAAGGAAAGCACAAACTCATTTTAATTCATAGAGCAAGTTAAAGCCTTAAAAAATTTAGGTGGAAATTGAAATATGCAAAAATGTATAAACTTTCTACAAAAGATGGTCAATCTTTTCCTGAGTTTACTAAAGCTATGAAACGTATGACACACGAACATCCATGATGGAAAATCTTCAGGGGCATTTCCTTTCTACGCACTGCTTCCCTCCCTCTTCATATTCTTGTTTGGAAATCCACATTTGTTGAAAGGTTCCCTGTAAAAATGGAAAATGATGTTTTCATTATGCCTTCTTGTATTTATCTACCATTGAGTCTGAACTGACTCATTTTTTATCTTTATTTTCACAACTTTGAAGGAAAACCTTTAAAGATCTCTTAAACTCTGGCCGCCCTAAGATAACACTCCATGGCTCCCCTGCTGGTTGTGCACTTATCCAGTGCTCTCACAAGCATGCAGCATTGTGAGGATCTGAAAATGGCTGGCAAGGAACACTAAGGGCCTATGTATGCAGGTTTGGAGCCAGACTAAGGCCAGTGATAGAAACTACTGGACTGCTTACTAAGAGTATAAATTAGAAAAGATGATCTTAGCATTGGGTTGATGGTAACGTAGCTCTAACATGTTCATCAGAGAACTATGATGAGGTTCTGCAGGTACAACAGTGCAGAGACAGTATGCCACGTCCAGAGGGGAGGAAAATGATTAAAGAATGTGAAGGGGGAAATGCCATCCTTTGTGATTTTTTTTATTCAAGTACATGCAGTTTTGATCTCTTAATTACTAAGAAAAGTAGTTGATGGCATTTACTTTGGCTGCTGTGACAAGGGAGAGGAAACAGATTTCTGTAAGCATTACACAGACTTTCTCCTGACCCAAGTCCCTGCAGTTTTTAAGACTCATCACCAGGACTTCACTATTGCCCCTCACTACCAATTCCTGACTTCCTCTCCACCTTACTATCCAGCCAACTGGCAATCCCTCTCTCTCACTCACTCTCACTGCCGCTGAATCCGCCCAGTGGGGTTTTGGAGGTGGTAAATCACATGGCAGGAGACTGCCCATCTTTCTCACTTGGATGATCTTGTACATTCCAACAGCCAGAAGTGCCACCTTTCACATTAGAAAATATGAAACTGGTGATCCTACTAATCCCTCCACTCATTTGATAGTTTAAAAAAATGCAAAGAAATGGTATAATAAGAATTAGTATTTTTACTACACTTGGTATTTTAGGGGTACATTTAAGTAAACTAACCCACTCAGTCAGACTGTAGTTCATTTACTTACCAAAGATGCTAGAATGGAACCACCAATCCAGGAACTAAACCTCCGCTCAACTGTTGTATTATTTGCAATCAGTTTCAACCTCATGCTCTAAAATAGAGAAGGGAGGAAAAGGGTCGTCGTCGTCCTGTACCACAGTTGAACCGACCCACAGCTGACCCTCTGGTGGGTTTTCAGAGGCAGTTAACTGCAAGGGAGGAGACTGCACATCCTTCTGCACAACGTTGGTGGCTTCAAATTGCATGCTTTTGGGATTGCAATGCAGCTTCTTTCCACTAGCCCACCAGAGCTCCCTACTCTACGTCAGGTACTATGCTAAGTAATTTTATACATTAGTTCATCTTAACCCTTTAAAGTCTAATTACCTCAGCCTGCAACCCTTTCTGTAGTCCTCCCCAGCCTCTCAAGCACCTCTCTAGGTCTTCTGTCGTAATCCCTCCTCTGGAACGATCTTCCCTCCCTCCTTACCACTTCTTCGTCTTTTCCAAATTAAAACTCAGTCCAGTCATCAGATCAGTCTTAAGTCATCTCTGCAAATTAAGGTCTCTTTTAAACTCAGTCTAGGTGAGCATGCTTACTGTCGCAATGCTAACCCCAATCTTAAATGTCTTAAAAAGAATCTCATTTTCTAAGCCAAGAATTTTGGTATCAAGGAATCTTTTTGTCAGGATAGTTGATGTTATTAACACTTTCCAGTTTCTATAGATAAACACATAGTTTGAGTCTTCTTCTCAATGGAATGAGACTCAACAATAAAGAGGGGGCTAGAATATAGCCTAAAAAGGTGGGAGTGAGTTTTGGGGGCATAAGGCATGAATATGGGTTTTTATAGGTGAAAAACTTTGAGGTAATTATTAAAATGGAATGTTTTTTACCTGTTGTTTTTCAATTGCCTCCTAAAGGACAAAGGATAGCATCTAAATGGTCTTGCACCCTGGGCAGCCTATGTCTGTATTATTCAGTCTCTGAGAAGTGTAACATGAGTACTGTATATAATTCAGGTATGTTCTCCATCATACTATGTTTCAAAAAATGTAGTAAATATAATGATGTTATTGAACTAATGCCCATATCCATATTTAAATAAGAGTTTTCATAAAAGTTAGCTACAAAATGTGGTGTAGGTAAAACATATCTCTCCATAAGAACCAAAAAGAATAAATACACAAATTCTGTAGCTATTTTGTTGCTGTTTGTACTAGTTGGGCTGGAATTACCCACAGCTGACCCTCCAGCAGGTTTTCAACACCATCCCATAGCTGACCCTCCCATAGGTTTGTAAATCATGAGAAAGTGGCCCATCCTTTTCTCTGAAGTAAATGGGAGATTTGAACCTGTAGATGCTTTTAGATCCTACTAAATCCTTAAGGATTTTTTAAAAACTTGATATTTAGTGCAAAACACCTTAAAACTACTTGTTTGTAAACTACTTGTTGACAAATTTCAAAATGTAATGTTTGTTACTGCTACTCAGTTACTGGTTTACTATATACATTTTCTTCTCTCTTGTATCTATCTAGTGTTTTTCCCCCCTTTTTGATGACAAGTTAAAGTGATGTAGTCAGTGACTTTTTTAAAACAAATTCAAAAGCTCATCAATCCTCTGCCAGATTTCACCCTGAAAACTTACTACTGTCTTTGGTTCATAAGACATGACCTAGTTTCCATGTATTTCTCTATTGCTTTCTCCATTTCTCCAGCAAAAACTGTAATCCAGCTACTCTGAATTACTGGCACAGATACTATATGTCTTTCCTCTGCCTAGGCCCTTTGCTAAATTAGCAAGCAGTTGCACTCTTCTTCTTTCTCTGTTTTTCCATGAGAGCTTTCTTGATATTCCAAGGAGTTATGTATCAACTTGTCAATGCCCCAAGAGCATCCTGTGCATGTCTTTTGAAGCATGCAGCTCATTGCTGTCATCTGTTCTCACATCTAAACATTCTATTAGTTTGAGCCCTGGTGGACAGGACTATTTAGTATCACTGGATGAAATGAGATTTTGAACAGTGCAAGGATAATGGATATCATCTAGGAAAGTTTAAAAAATAGAGAATATAAATTTTAAGCAATACCAAGCACATATAAAGTCAATCTATTAAAAAATGACAATTTGATAAAATACACCTTCAGTGAGGATGTATATTAAAAAGACTAAATAACAAACAAAAAAACCAAACCCCAACTTACAGGAGGAGTTTTTTGAGACAGCTCTCTATTCAATCTATCAGTAAAGCTCTGTATTAGTGTGTTTCCTCCTGCCACTATCACACTGCCATAGAGACCCTGATAGAAAAAGAAGAAAAAGAAATTAGTTCCAACTTTATAGTAGACTGGTTACAGCTATAAAATACAACTACAAATGAGCCAAAATTTTGTACCACAATTATCTCCTTTTGAAATTGTGAAAAGGTTTACTTCTATTTAGATGGAGTAGCACAATAATAGGCTAATTCTCAATCCTGGTTGCATATTAGACTCCCCTAGGGAGCTTTTAAAACACCAATGCCTGATTCTAATTACATTTAAAATTTCTGGAGGCAGGGTCTGGTGAAGTTTATTTAATGTTTCTCAGGTTCTAATGTGCATTAAGGTGTAAGAACTACTAATTTGAATTATTCTAAAATTTGTTGGCAGATGGCTGCCAATATTAAATTATTAGTACTTTTTATAATGACTTCAACTAGGATGTAGAGCATAAACCTTATGTACTATGTTATGCTAACAAATTCTTTGGGGTGACTGATTCTATCTAAAAAATGCCAGCTCCTATACAAAGGTGCAGACATATATCTGTGTGTATATATTGTTGTTGGGTGGTGCTATTGAGTTGAGTACGATCCATAGCAACTCTATAAACAACCCTGCACTATCCTCTACCCTGAACCCTGTACTAGCCTGTACCATCCTAATACACTCAAGCCTACTGTGGCAGCCACTGCATCAATCAACCTGGTTGAGGGCCTTCCTCTTTTTTACGGACCCTCTACCTAATCCAGCATGATGTTCCTCTTTAAAGAATAGCCTCTCCTAGCAACTTGCCCCAAGTATAAGAGGTGAAGATCCTTGCCTCCAAGCAATAGTCTGACTGCACTTTCTCCAAGACATACTTGCTTATTCTTTTGGCAGTTCATGGAATATTCAATACTCTTCTCCAATACCAAAGCTCAAAGGCATCAATTCTTCTGCCATTCTTTTTCACTGAGCAACTCTCAAAAGCAAGTGATCGGAAAAACCATGGCCTGAATTAGAAGCACCTTATCCTCAAACATTTTGATTTGATTAATAGTTGGAGGCTGGATGCCTCTTTAAAGTAGTTGGGATCTGGAATGGAGGTCTTTTTTTTATTTGATTAACTGTCAGTTGGGGGCTGGAAGCCTCTTGTTGAAAGCAATTGGGATCTGGGAGGTAGGCCTTTGTGATTTAACAGCTGGTTGGAAGCCTGATTTGCTATTACAATAGTTTGTTGTATTTGGGGAATGCATTGTTCTAGCCAGTACAGCACTTGTCTGTCAGTTTGCTGTACTGAAATAACTTGTGGGTTGCTGTTGAGGCTGAAAGCTAAGCTATGGGTGTGTCAAATGCCACAAGGGCTACCCATGGTGAACAGGTTTAAGTAGAGCTCCCCAATTAAGACAGATTAGGAAACAGGACTGGTCATCCTCTTCTTCACAGTAAAAGCCCTATGAACAGTAGGGGAACATGGATAAGTGTGTATGCAAATTTAACTTTTCTACTGTTGCTTCAAGATTACATATATAACACAGTATCTACCACATTACATTGTTTTTCTTGTGTAATACCAAGTGGCATTAGTTAATCAAGCTATGCTTACTTCATGCAAACCGGGTGCTGCTACCTTTCTCTTTAACATAAACAAAATGTGACTACTATCTAGAGAATAATTCCCTTTTCCTGCCCTTGAAAACTGAACATTAGTCTCTGTACATATTTTTATATATGTATATATTCTTATCATTTCATAAAAGCAAAATTATATAATATTTATCCTTTTTGTAATTAACTTGTTTTGTTCGTAATAATACCATTGAAGTTCATCCATGTTGAAAGGCTGAAAGAGGTTTCAGGAACTTTTTCTTATTTATGTCTGTTTAGTATTTTTTTTTAATTTTTTTGTGTGTGTACTGTCAAATCAGATCTGACTGGTACAAGAGGAGATTGCCCCTCCTTCTCTAGCAGAGCATCTGGTGGATTTGACCCACATGCCTCTGGGACTACAGTGCAGCTTCCTGCCACAAGGCCACCAGAGCTCCCCAGTATTTAATCTTTTTATATAATCTGTTAGAAAATGGACCTCAACTGCTATGGAATAAGTTGCCAATATACAGGGCATTTCACTATCCTAAAAGATACATTTATGTAACAGACAGACTTGCACTTACTGGTCTGATATCAATATCACACATTCCAACACTTGTGGTGACAACATGACTGACTCCCAGCATTGTATTTCCTGATAACCCCTACAACAAAATCAAAGAAGTCAAATGTAACAAAGTCACAAAAAACAAACACACAAAAAACCACCACAACAAAGTCACACAATAAGACATATCCTAAAAGATTTCGTCTGTTTCATTCAGGCTCATTATTTACAAATACAGGAAAAGTCAGGCTAATTTAGAATGAAGCTTGCATACCTTTACATTGGAAGGATCAAATAATCCTTCAGGAATCTTTAGCCTTTCTGCCCCAAAATCACAGTTGTAGCCATTGGGGAATTCATAATGAACTGTTGGCATCTGTGCAGCTACTCTGGAAACACACAATATGAAATAAAAGAGTCCTCTTCAAAATTATAAATTACTAAGAAATCATCAACTTAGAATATATCAGAATGAGAATGTTTCAATACACTATTCATAATCTTAGCATAACTTCATACCTTTTAGCCAGTTAAGCACATCTACAATTCTATTTTATTGAGGTATTTTTTAGTTAAATCAACATTTTGTTTCTTCTAAAATCATGAATATCTTTTAACATAAATGAAAAATGAGTTGTTTAGAAAGCACAAAATTTTTTAAAAATTAGTATTAAAAGTTTTCATACATTATTAAGTATTTTAGAAAAAATAGATAAACATACTGTTCATCATACGTTGAATCTGATACTTGAAGCACTGAAGCTTGAAAATCCTGGATAACACACTAGATTAAAAAAAAAAATTAGTGAGATTTATCTTTGTAATTTGTACTTTTATAAAACTGTATTTAAAATATTTTTCTGGACCAAGTTTCTGGATTGGTTAAGTCACCTCCAGTTTATAAATCTACTCAATCCATGTTCTTGAATATCAAGAAATCCAATTCTGAATGTTTTCATTTGCCACTAAAGTACAGTAGCAATATATATAGGGAGCTCTACTGGCTTAGTGGTAAGGAGTTGTGCAGCCAGCCCAAAAGGCATGGAGTTTGAAACCACCATCTGGCCCCATGGGTGGTGGCTGTTAGGTGCCTTCGAGTCAAGCACAACTGATAGCAACCCTATGAACAATATATCTGAACTCTGTTCTGTCTCGCACCATCCTCACACTTCCCAACACACAAGAAAGAGTCCACTGTAGCAGTCACTGTTTCAATCCATATGGTTGAGGGTCTTCCTCTCCTTTGCTGACCCTCTACCCTTCCCAACATCATGTCCTTCTCCAAGGAGTAACACCTCCTAGCAACATGTCCAAAGTATGTGAGGTGAAGCCTCATCATTCTTGCCTCCAAAGAGCACTCCAGCTACACTATCTTTAAGACATAGCTGTTTGCTGTCTTGGCCATCCACAGAATGTTTAGTGCTCTTCTCCAACACCACAGCTTAAAGGCACCAATTCTTTTTCTGTCATCCTCATTTATTGTCCAGTTCTCAGTTGCATAGCTGGTAATCAGAAAGACCATGGCCTGAATCAGACACACCTTAGTCTTCAAACTGACATCACTACACCTCAATAGTTTGGAAACTGCAGATTTTCCCAGTGCAAAGTGTCTCCTTATTTCCTGACTGCTCAAACCAAGGGTGTTAACTGTGGATCCAAGCAAGATGAAGCTGTTGACAGTTCCTCTCCAGCCATTATGACACTGATGCAATCCATACTGAAGGCTGCATCACTTGATTTTCTGTAACAAATGCTTCAAGTCCTCCTCACTTTCAGCAAAATTGTGTCATCTGCGTAACACAGGTTATTGATGAATCTCCCTCCAATCCTGATGCTCATTTTTCTTCATAGAGTCCAGCTTCTTGGATAATTTGCTCAGTAAATAGATTGAACAGGTATGGAGAGAAAATACAACCCTAACACATTCCCTCCCCAATTCTAAACCATGCAGTGCTTCTCTGCTCTATTCATGAGCACAATCAAGTGCTCAGGGATTCCCATTCTTCTCAGTAACAGCCACAACTTGTCATGATCCACACAGTCAAACGCCTTTGCACCATGGGAGGGATGGGCAATCTCCTCCCATGTGATTTGCTGCCTATGAAAACCCACTGGAGGATCAGCTATGAGTCAATTCTGACTCAATGGCACACACATATAACACTTAAATTACAAGAAGACAGAAACAACTGAGCATCTTGTATTAATCTTGCAAAGTAAAGCCAGTTACACCACACCATTTTTTCTAAGATTTAGAAGCATAATATTTTTACCTGAATATTACACACATGGACATATCTACATATTGAATGCATAGCTGGTAATCAGAAAGACCATGGCCCGAATCAGACACACCTTAGTCGTCAAACTGACATCACTATTCCCCCATAATTTGGAAACTGCAGATTTTCCCAGTGCAAAGTGTCTCCTTATTTCCTGACTGCTCGTACCAAGGGTGTTAATGGTGGATCCAAGCAAGATGAAGCTTATCTAACTTCAAATGACTTTTAGTATTTTGTGAAATACACATTTGACCTATAAGTTGCTAATGAAAATTCCTAGTACCTTAGTCATTCTCACAATTTGCTTTGTATTAACACCCATGAAAAGCGTCATCTTTCTTGAGGTGTCAAACACTAACAGAACATATCCATGTCATCACAAAGTATGGCTTTCATGTCTTTTTACTATTAAAAAATTAATATACATTAATTGTGGTGTTTGAGGTTTACTAACCTCTTTTCCGTCAGTAAATCCTATGTGTTCAGAGAAATATTTCACTGAAGAGTCTCTTCGGCTATGTGTTCAGAGTGATATTTTACAAATGAGATTCTTTTCTGCTATGAACAATAAAATGCATTTTTTAATAGGGCTGACTGATTTTAGAAAAGAGAACACAATTGAATAATACTAGTGGTTACTCCATGGTCTTTTAAATTACTTGCTAAGAATCTCAAAGTTGGACAATGACTAAGAATAACAGAACAATCAGTGTCTTTAGACTGTGTCAGAGCTGTAGTGTTGGAGTACTGAACATCCCATGGACTACAAAAAGAGCAAATAGACATATCTTGGAGAAAGTACAACCAGGGTGCTCCTTGGAGGCAAAGATGGTTAGGAAGGATTTGATATATTTCTTGAGAAAAAATATCATGCTGGATGGGTGGTAAGTTAGCAAAAGAGAGGACGACCCTCAACAAGACTGACTGACACAGTGACTGTAGCAATGGGCTCAAGTATGTTGGAGATTGTGAGGATGGCACAGGATAGAGTAAGGTTCACATTCGTTTTTCACACAGTTGCTATGAGTTATACTCGACCCAAGAGCAACTAACAATAACAATAGCAAGTCTCTCCAGAAAGCAAAACTGTGTTCTTATGGGGAGTTGGGGGGAAAAGAATGTTCTTATAGACAGTAGTTCTTACTCTAAAACCAAAATTCCGTCTAGGTCTCACTGCAGTGATTAAAAAGAAATTGTAAAGATATTCACCAAGTACAACAATCATCTTAAGTAAGCAATTTTAAAAATTTTATTTGTAAAACATTATTGAAAAAGTGTTATCAGGTACCATCAAGTTGATATCTACTCATTGGAATAACAAAGTGTCAAGATTCTACTCAAAGACTTAAAGGTCTTAACATTCTCTTGATGATAGTAAAGGTCACTTACATTACACATGTAATTGTGCCAAGACCTCGTAACCTGTGGCAGTTTTTCCTTCCTTTTCCAATTTGCTGGAGATCCTTCACGCACTGCTTCCTGAGGTTACAGAGAGTGTGAATGAGGTTAATAAAGTTCAGAAGACGGGACAAAGAGTTAAGAGAAAATGACACCCAAAAAAAGTCAACCATTACTTTTGAAGCAATCATATACGGAGGGATCAATTCTATATTCATTTCTTGGAAGAGTTCTCTGCACTGCATAGTAATAAAGTCTCCAGCAAGAGGGGATTTCACAATACCTAGCAAACAGAATAAATAGGGGTAAGAGAGCATTAAGTCAAACTCCTGGGGACAAATCTTCTGCAGGTTTATAAATGAGCAATTTTTTGAAAGCAGAATTAACTATCCTTTAAAGCATAAATGAAACATAAATCCATACAAATCTGTTTTTGACATATACATTATATACTATTTTAAAAACACTCTTTAAAAAGATTATTTAGAAACTGCTATGCTTTGTCTAATTCAGTGTGTTACTGCATTATCTCATGACATGTAAAATCATCTCAGGGAACCCTAGTTTAAATACATTTACCTTGCTGAAGGACATAGCCATCATGCACTGGAATTGCAGTGGTATGAGTGGCTCCACTGTCCAAAATCAGTCCAGTAGAACGACCATTAGCAAATCTAATTTAAAGAATTAAGGAAAATAAATTATCAAGGTTCTTAATGTTTATTGTCAAAAACATGCTCTTACCTTACATATTTTATAATAAGTGTGTAGTGAGCAGCCAACTAAAGAGCAACACTTGGTCTCTCCCTGTCTGGAATGAAGAAGTGGGAAGAACAGCAAAGACGCCCATAGTCCAAAGGAATAAACTAGTCCAAATGACTAACGGAACCTGAGACCAGAAGAACTAGACAGTGTCAGCACTGACTAAGAGAGATCACAGGAGAAGATCCTTGCCCAGTGTAAGGAAAAACCTAAAAACTCAGAAATAGAAAAAAACTAGGCTTTCTGAGAGAGAAAGAACTTAAGGAGACAGACACAGTGGCTAAAAGATACAGGACAGGACAGGGTTCAGGTATGTTACAGTTCCTCATGAGTTGTACTCAACTTGATGGCTCTTAGGAACAACAACATTGCTCTGACAGAGACTAACTAAATCCCTTAGACTATATTTATTTATCTTTAAACACAAAACAAAACTCACTCACCTTTTAACCAAACAATAGATAGGCCTATAAAGTGACTGATAATGCCAGGGAAGTAGTCACTTTTTAGAATAACCAATCATATGAGGTCAAAAGAGCAAAATTTGCCCCAAAATATAAAGCCCAGAAAGCAAAAATGAACAATAGAAATAAGAATGCCAGAGAGATGGGGTAAGAATTAATGTTATAGAAAATCTGTATGACTGGAAAACCAATTTGCTTTGTAAACTTTCTCTCAAATCCCTAAAAAATAAAATCATGTTCTAGGATTAAAATGTGTTAAAGTAAATCTAGGAATGAAACTTGGGATAAAAGAGTTCTGATTTAAAAATAAATCACAAGAAGCAGAACTCCCAACTTGGTATCCTGAAGCATTTAGGTAGGGAAACCTCTCTCAGATTATCTACTAAAGCGAGTCAGAGTTGGCACTATTATTCACAGTCTCGATGCTGATCAAAGGGCTCACACAAACTAAGAAGCATTCACTCAATAGAATCTAAAAACACTCATAACAGTGGAAGGCCACGGCAACTCTGCAGTAGAGTCCTTTCAGAACAATTTGGCAGTCAAATCGTAGTTCCCATCTCTCCCGACTCAATGAGTAAAAGAGCCATTCCAAGAGGATACAACAGCAAATATGGACGGACTATTTCCCACTGTTCTGCAGAAGAAGGCCTACTGCAGGTGGTGATATCTAGGCAGCAGGGCCCATTTTCCCAACCTAACTCCCTCCACAGCCTCCAGCATCTCGCTCCTACTCCAACACACAGACACCTATCCTACACCGCTCTGCATTTCAGGGAACTGTCCCAGAGTCCAGATTCGACATCAGGTGAACAATGGCAGATCTCATTCTCCCAGCTCTTAGCTGTGGTGGTGGCAGCGTAAGTTCGTGCTCTCACCCACACCCACACAGCTCCTTGGCCAAGGAGAACCAGAGGTACAAAAAGAGAGCATCCAAATGCTGGTCTCAATATTAACAAGATAACAACAAAGAGGCATCTTTCAAAGGTACACAGGGAAAACCGGTGGGAAGAGGCCCTTGGGGACAAGAGGCCCTTGGGGACAGCAAGAACGTGCTCCTGGGCGGAAGGGAAGCTTGGAAGTGGCGCACAGGGGGAAGTCACCTCAGATAACAACGAAGAGACATCTTTCAAAGGTACACAGAAAAAACCGGCAGGCCCTCGGGCCAGAAAGGAAACCATAATCTACACAGGAGTTCTACAGGACACGTCACCTTCCCTTGGAGACAGTACAACTAAACTTAAGAGACACTGGTCAAAAGA
>NW_006399781.1:447895-460456 GCF_000299155.1 Elephantulus edwardii | reverse complement strand
AACAACATTTACAAATGAAGTATGTTCTGTAGTTCAGAACAGAAGAAGAATTCTTCAACAGTAAAAAAGCAAATAATCCAATTACAAAGTGGATAAAAGTTATGACTCAACATTTCTCCCAAACCTGCATAATATTTTTAATTAGAGAAATGCAAATCTAACTAAAATGAGAAACCATTTCACATCCACTGTTGGTGGTAGGTGCATGCAGTAGACTGTAAGTCACAGCAAATCCCATGAACAGATCTGAATTTCACTCTATCCTGTGCTACTGTCACAGGCTCTGGTATGCTCAAGCCCAATGTAGCAGTCACTATGTCAAACTGTCTCGTTAAAGACATCCTCTTTCTTTGGCCTTCCACGTTTCTCAACATGATGTCTTTTTCTAAAGACTGGCCTCTCCTGACAACATCCCCAAGTATGTAGGATGAAGTTTCACCATCACTGCCTCTAAGCAGCAACCTGGCTGCACTTTCAGTTCTTTGTGGCCACTGCAAGGTACTAGCACTGAGTAGCAGAGCTTCGTCTCATGGACATGTTGTTAGGAGAGGCTATTTCTTGGAAAGGTGCAGCATGCTTGGGAAGGTGGTGGTGGTGTGATGGGGAGGAAGACCCTCAAGGAGAAGAACTGACAAAGTGACTGAAGCAGAGGGCTCAAGCATGTTAGAGACGACTCGAGGAGATGAGGGAGAGAGGCGAGAACTTCTGACAGTCTGTGAAGTCAAAGATGACCTGAATGACGTTATAAAATTCTTCATAGTCAGGGCATAGCAATTCCTAATGTATATTCCTAATAAATATCCTAATGTATATTCTAATAAATATCCAATGATTAATCTTTAATTTAATCCAATTTTTTATGTCACTGGAGGAATAATATAAAATAGCAATTACTAAACTTATTTAAAGTAAATATTTTAAAAACTGACCTGTCTCCATATTCTTAAAAAATTTAAGTAAAAACCTTGTTAAGATACAGGACTGATGTGTTAGTTTCTTATTTTCCTCTCACTAGAATTGCAAAACTAGAAGACATGAGCAATTCTAACATATGGATTGTGAAAAGATGACGTGAGAAACATAAAAGCTTAATAAAGCTGTGAATAACTAAGAGTTGGGGCACGACTGCCCGACAGGGTACCATATTCAGTAGTAACCTCATTACTTCTAAGAAAATACTCTGTGCCACTTTTTAAGGATACGCTGTCAAAACTGCAGTTTTGCAAAGGAAGAATGCAGGGATGTTGTAGTGTTCAAACATTAATTCTGTCAGCTTCTCTCGCTTTGCTCTAGTGTTCCACTTGAGAAGAGGAAAAAGAAATGTTATTTGTTGCTTTAAATAATTAATGACTTACTTCAAGATTCATCATAATACCGTATTAACAAAACTGTAAAACATTCAAAACTAGAATATCATAATTCCAAATAATCTTTTATAAGATCTCTTTGTATTTAATTTGAGTGTAAGTAAAACTGCTGTTGTGAATCATAGAAAACAAGATTTTGCAAAGTACCACACAGGGAAATGCAAATTCTTAAAGGAAAAAAAAAAGTATTATTAAAATGTTAAGTGTGAACTAGAGTGCGTGGCTATGAAATCCTAAATAATAATTTTAAAGCAGAAAATTCTTCCATTTACAGCTACTTACACTAATAAAATATTGGTCATTTATCATCATTATGCTAGTCTTTAGGGCTCATGTTGTCAATAAATTTTATAAGAGATTTCGATACATTTGAACATTAGAGCAATTTCAAGCTTTAGTTTAACAATTGACTTCCTTCTTAGGGAATAATCCATGAACTAAAATGAAAAGCAATCTATACAAAAAGGAGCCAATTCCTCCACTAAGGCCTTTTGCTGCTGTTTTGAATTTTTAATTTTATTGAAAAAAGAAGTTTAATTTAATCCTTTCCCCTCTAATTTTTAAAATTTAAGACCTTTTCTATGTCTCTTATTTAAAGAGTAGTGAAACATTCTTCAAATGACTAGAAAACTAAAGAAAAAAATAAAACACAATTTAGAGAAACTTGCAGAAGAAAGCCTGTCTCACCGGCGCTTCTGACATGAGAACAGGATGCAGGCTGGCTTCTGATTTGACGTGCATTTTGTAGGTGTGATCCAAAATAGCCTGAAAACTATCCCAGTCTTCAACTAGAATATAAGATTAACAGATTAAAATAAATTTTGAGTTAGAGATGAATGCAAATGCTCTCTATAATTTAGCAGTTAATACTTTTTTAACACAGAGAAACTAATTTTTTGTTAATCCACTTCCATAACAAAGCATTTAACTGTGTATAAGTCATCTTTAAGTCATAGAGGGTTTTTTTGGTCTCTCTAGCCCCACCACCATCAAAACCCCAAGACCTGGCCCAAGTGTAATTAATTTGTCTAAAAGACATAAGAAACTGTACTACAATCCCAAAGGTTAGCAGTCTGAATCCACCAGTTGCTCTGTGGAAAAAGGATGGGCAATCTCAATTCATGCAATTTACTGCCTCTGAAAACCTGCTGAAAGGTCAGCTATGAGTCAGTTCCAATTCAACCTCACACAACAACAATGGACCTAAAAGGGAGTTCTGGTGGTCTAGTGGATAAGGATTTTCTCTGCCAATCCAAAGGCACATGCCTCAAAATCAACAGTTGCCCTGTGAGAGAAAGATAGGCAATGTCCTCCCATGTAATTAAAGCCGTTTAAAACCTGCTGGAAGGTTAGCTATGAATTGGTTCCCTCTTACCAGCACATACAACAACAGACCTATAAAATAGCACAGATTCAAAACAGTTAAATGACGCAGACTTTAAATCTTATGTTTGGAGAAAAGCTAAAAGGCCTTTTTTACAAAAAAGATTTTGAAAAACTGTCTTCAGTTTGACCTGCACCTAAACATTGAAAATTTTATTGAAAATGCTAATAGAAGTGAGAATAGCTGTACAACTTGAAAAATGTACCCCATGTCATTGAATTGTAAATGAAGAAAGTATGACACACTGCATGCATTCTCTATAACAAAATATTTTTTTTAAAGTTTCTAGTATTCTCTCTTCATCCTCAACACAAAAAGAACAATTTTTTCTAGTTTTTGTGGACTGATGGATTTTAACCACCAACTTTTCATGTAGCAGTCCAACCAGTAATCAACTCCCAGTGACAGGTGTCTCTCATCTCTATTCTTATTGCACATTGAACATAATGATAATTCTGTCACGTTACTGTATGGGGGACCAAATGTGTATGTACGCATGAATCCACTTCCCCGAGTTGAGTTTCTTAAGAAAAAGACCATGTCTCCCTGACATCAGTTTGGTTGTGTGTGTGTGTGTGTGGGGGGGGAAGTTGTGGGGTTTTTTTTTAAAATGTTCCATTTATAAGAAGCCACAGCTATCCATCCCTAATGTACTAAACACACTCTAACTGAATCCATGGGGCAGGGGCAATCCACCATACCCATCCCATTTTTGAGTGGTGAAACAGCATCCATGTTCTCCCTTGGAACACGCAGGGCATTAGTGTCTATGTAGTAGGTGGGACCGCCTTGTTTGCCTTTATCACCATCTATTTCCATCAATGTGCTTCCATCATCTCTCTCTGACACCATACCAATAGCTGTTGGAAAATCTACCTGTAAAAGTAAAAAACATCAACTTTCACATGTTTTTATCAAGGAGGTTATTTTTTCCCCTTCCAATAGTGTCTTTTATCATGCTTGTGGTTGTTTTTAAAAAATAATTTTATTTCTACAGCTTGGTTGGCTCCACTATCAACACTCTTGGCAACAGCAGTCAGGAAATCAAAGACGAATTGAGCAAGGAAAATCTGATGCCATGGACCTCTCCACAGTACTGAGAAACAATGATGTCAGTCTAGAGACTAATCTGCCTGATCCAGACCATGATCTTCTCAAGTAATTGCTATGCATCAGGGAGCTGGACAATGACTAAGGATGACAGAAGAACTGATGCCTTTGAGTTGTATTGGAGAAGAATCTTGAATATATCATGGACTGTCAAGAAACAATTAAATCTGTCTTGGAGAGGGTGAAACCAAGTTTCTCCTTGGAGGCCAGGAGTTGAAGCTCTGTCTCACATACTTTGGGCACATGGCCAGGAAAGACTGGTCCTTGGAGAAGGAGATCATGCTTGGAAGGGTGGAAGGACAGCACAGGAAAGGAAGACCCAAGATGAGATGGATTGACACAGTACCTGGGGTAACAGGGGTAGGTGTCTAAGAATTAGTGAGACTGGCTCGGGACAGGGCAGGCTTCCGAGCTGCTGTACACAGGGTTGCTATGAGTCGCAGGTAACTTTACGGCACGTAACAACAATTGTTCAGAATATACACAACAGAACATATATATACATACAGAACATTCAAACACATCTACATGTTCAAGTCAGTAGGTAACTCACAGCACAATCAAAAAAATTAGTGAAAACAAGTGAACACAGTTACATAATGCAAAGAATACAATTAGTGTTAACCATATTTATTTTGAAATTTCTGAATTAATGATTCCGTATGTATTGCCCTGACCGATCCATTTATTATTATACTTACCTTAGGGCAGTCCTCACCAGCATAACCAGCTCTCACGGTATAGGATCCAATGTCGAAAACGAGGGCTCCAACTTCATCTGAAAAGATGAAACGTGTATTAACAATCTGTGAGTACCATGTGAAAACTAGTTTTAGTGTACTTAAAATGACCCATATGAAATGCCATAAAAATTAAAGCAGGTAATGCATTCATAACATTACTAGTTTGTACTAATTTGAAATACACTTCATATTAAAAATTTATTTCCAATGAAGGAGTTTTTCTTTTGCTTTTCAAGGAGAAGAGCGAACTGGGGGTGGGAGGTGGGGAGAAAAGTACAATGGATGAATGGAAATCCAAAATCTCTGTAGATGTTCATTGAAATTAATAATAAAAAATTATTTCATTCAAATATATAACAAGCTATATATATATTATGTATAAGAAGTTTAACCAGGAAAGAGCTGGTATACCAAAATTGGCTAATTTGAGGAGAGTTTACTTATTAAAGGGACTAGTTACAAAGATATAAGGGAGCTATGGTGGTGTGGTTCATAGGGTGCTGCACTGCTAATCCAAAGGGCAAACTTTTCTAGTTCAAGTACATTGTGGCTCTGAGAGAGAAAGATGAGGAATCTCATCTGTGCAATGCACAGCCTTAGAAACCCACCAGAGGATCTGAGGGTTCTGAATTGATAGCAGTGAGTCAGTGAAGGAGCTACAAAATTACAGTGTGCTCTGGTGGTATAGTAGGGAGCTGCACTGTTAACCCAAAGCTGGCACCTCTCTGGTGGTTTGGATCTTCTGGAGGCTTTGTGGGAGAAAGATGGGCAATCTCTTCCCACGCAACTTGCAGCCTCAGAAAACAAATGGAGAGTCAGCTGTACATCAGTTCTGACTTGATAGCAATAAGTGAGTTACAAAGATTAAAAGCATTGTACAGCAAAATTAGGGTTAGTGCAGTTCCCCAAAACAAAGCCAATCTAAACAGAACTTACAACTGTTGAATCCATTCCAATTCATCGTGACCCTACAGGACAGAGGAGAAGAGCTCCACAGGGTTTCCAAAGCTATAAACCTTTAAGGAAGCAGACTATGTCCTCCTCTAAGGAGCAGCTGATACAAAACCACCGACCTTTCAATTAGGAGCCAAGTATTTCACCACTGCGTCACCAGTACCCTAGGGTTAATAATAACAGATCTGTTAGGACCCTCAGAATTGAAAAACTCACTGCCACTGACTCAGTTCTGATTACAATGACCTGTAATGGGTTTCCAAAGGCAATGAGAGGAGATTGCTTTAGATGGAACTGGAGATGGACAGCCTTTAGGTTAGTAGTGCAACTCACTATGGACTGTACCGCCTGAGCTTCCTAAGAAGGACAAAAACCTCAGCTTTGTAACAGGGTTTGGTTGGGTTTTTTTTTTAAACTTTTGTGCAGAGAGAGCTGAAAGGCTATCTGACCTTCATTTGAGGGGCTAACCCTGAGGGGATGAAATCAGATGATAAATATCCTAACCTCTCCCATCAGACAGGGTGATACTATCATTTATCAACTAGACTGGGACACTTCTGAAAGCTGGCCAGATCAATAGTTATTCTAGGACAAGAGATACAAACCGGGAAGAATGGCCAAACACAACCAAAAGCTGCTGCTGTTGTTACGTGCCAGAGTTGAAACTGACTCATGGCTATGTACATTTCACTGTCAGGCTGTCTTTTTGAGTTGCCTTTTGAAAATTTCTGTTTTGGTCTCACTTCATCTTTTCTTCCTTTTACTTTAGTTCCTCCATTATACATTTCAGAGATCATAGGGATGGCCCTGGACATGGCAAGGTTCTGATCTGCTGTTCATAGGGACTTGGCAGCACCTAACATTTTAGAACAAGATTTTAAATTCTCTTCTGATAATCATTTTCGTCTGTTCTTTTTAATGAGCTTTTACTTTCTTCACATATGATGTCCTTTATGTCATCCCACAAATCATCTAGTCGTCAGTCATCAGTGTTCAACGTGTCAACCTATTTCGAAGATGGTCTCTAAATTCAGAAGGGATACATCAAAGATATGTACAGCTTTCATGGACTTGTTTTTTCTTCAGCTTCAACTTTAACATGTATGAGCACAGAAGCATACAGGGTAGGATTTACAACACATAATTTTGAGGTTGTTGTCGTTGTTTGGTGCCGTTGAGTCGTAGACGACTCATAGCGACCCAATGAACGAAAGGCCTGAGCACTGTTCGTACATAGAGTTTCTGGAGGCAAGCCATTTCGGAAGTGGATGCCACTCCTGCTTCCAGGCTTGTTTCAGTTGGGAAGCTCCAGCCAACACTGTCCACCATGGGTACCCATTACCACAATTGGCACATCACTGTCACAGTCTTCAGCATCACAGCAACCACGAGTTACCTCTGTACAGCAACTCTACAACATACTCACTTAGGTTTGTGAGTTGTTGGGTTTGGTGTTTTGTTTTTTTTCCTTTGTGAGTATTAAATACCTTAGATAAGCGTTAAGATATATTCCTCTACAAAAGCCAATTTGTAGCAGCATGAATAATAATGCCCTGGCTATAAGACTTCAAACAGAAAAAGTCTTTTTGGAATAACAAACAAAATTATTTTAGGGGGAAAAAATACGAAAACCCTCTAGACCTTCTTTAAAATAAAAATAGGTAGCTAGATAACAGAGGAAGAACCAATGCTTTTGAGTTGTGTTGACAAAGAGTTATCAAATACCTCAGGCACTGCCAAGAGAACAAACAGGCCAGGATGGTGAAACTCTGTCTCACATACTTAGGCAGGTTGTAAGGTACTTGGGAGGAAGGACATTGTGCTTGAAAAGGTGGAGTGAGGGTGAGAGGAAGATGAGCCTTAACAAGATGGACTCACACAAGAACAGAGAGCGCAAGTGTTTTGGAGATGGTGAGGACAGGATGGCACAAGATACGGTGAAGTTCAGTGCTGCTGTTCATTAGGGTTGCTAGAAGTCCTATTTGACTCAATGACACATAACAACAACTGTAACAATGGGCTTGAGCATGATGACAAGCACGACATGGGAAAGGCCGTGCAAAGTTCAGGTTTGCTGTTCATAGAGTTGTTAAGAATCATTTTCAACCCCACAGCACCTACCAATAACTAACTCTTACATTCAGATGCCAAAACCATGGGCATGGTCAGCAAAGGAGAGGGGGGAGAGGAAAGGTTTTTCACACAACCTTGGAAAAGACAATGAAATTGCCCTTGAAAAACTACTAAAACAAACAAACAAAAAAACCCCTAAACAACCCCTCATTGCCCTTACTGACTCATAGCTTGTTCCTTCTATGGGTTTTCGAAGGTTGTAAATTGCACTGGAGGGAACTGACACTCTTTCCCCTTTGAGCAACCCAAGGATTCAAATAGTCTGCCTCCAGATTCCTTATATCACTAGAGCTCCCTACCAAAACATTGAAAAACTTCATTTTGTTATCCTCGATCTTACAAATACCATCTTCTTCAAAAAAGGAAATCTTACTAGGAACATTAACAATAACCATATTGTGCTCCTGTTCCCCAACTCATCACACATGAGTTGCAAATCAAGATCCATATATGAGTGCTTCAAACCACCTGAGAATCTTGCAAAAATGCATACTGGCTCTGATTCAGATTTAGGGGAAAACTGAGATTCTGCATTTTTAACAAGTTTCAAAGTGATGCTGGTTCGTGATCCCCACTTCCAGTAGTAAAGAGATGCTTTATCTCAGCTAACCTTCCCCACCACTCAATCGGTCTGGCTATTCTCATTCTACGAAGGTGGAGTCTGAAGTTGGGCGATGTCAAGTAACTTGCCCAAGACCAAAGAACGGACGAGGCTGCTATTTCAGGGCAGGTCTGCGTAGCTCTCATCGTCGCGGCAACTGTCCACTATAGTCAGTCTATCCAAGGAAATCGGAAAACAGGCGCCTAGGACCTCGGGCAAACTCTCTGGACATCCTTAAATCACACGTGTCTCTGAATCCACCGCAAACAGACCCGCCCACGAGGAACTCTGGATAAGCCGGTCAACAAACGGCAAGAAGTTACTGACGGTGCGAAGCGGCGCGAAAGCTGCTCCGGGACCGGGCAGGGTCGAGTGGCCGCCCCGTCTCCAGTCGCGCCCGCAATCCGCAGAATGGTGCGGGAACCCTCGGTCCACGCTCGCACACTGCCGCACCTCGCAAGTTTAAACACACGCTCGCAGAGTCGCAACACCGGGACCTCAAGCTGGGGCTCGGCAGGCGGGACCCCAAATCCTAGCTGCGTGAGCGTCCCCAAGCCAAGGTTCACCCGCAATCCCCGGCTTCTCTAGGGGCCGGGGTAGGAAAGGAACACGTCGTCCTCAAAGCCTGCCGAGACGCTCGACAGGCATGGTGGGCTCCGGAGGAGGGTAGAAAACAGGGCGAGGACTTCGGTCAAAAAGGGGGACACCAGCAGGGGCCATTAGTGAGGCGAGCGCTGGGGAGGCAGTTATGAACCCCACACGCCAAAAACGCGCGCTCTCTCTTCTGGCCGCACTCACTAACCTCCTCCGTACACGCCGCCGCTCATGGCTGCTGTTGGCGTGTGTCCGGCACTAGCGAACACGCGACGAAGTAACTGCGAAGGTGGCAAATGCGAGTCCAGGGAAGCGTTAGCCTCCGACCCCCTTAACTTCCAACGCCACCCCCCTCAGGCAACAAAGCAGCGGCCGCACAGCCCAGAACGCAGCCACACTTGCTGTCGCTCCTACCAGCCAATCACGAGAGGCACAGCCTATTCTCTAGCCAATCAGAATGAGGTTCTACTGCGTCCCTGTCGCGGCACCGCTGGTATAGCCAATCGAAGGTAGCCATGCGGAGGGGGGTCCGCGAAGGAAAGGAGGTAGAAGTTGGGTTGCGCAGCTGGAGGGGCGGTGCTTCCCCGGGTGGGCAGAAGAGTGGGGCGGGGCCAGCAGGAGGAGGAGAAAGGCTGGAGGGAAGTGTCGGGGCGGGTCCAGGGCTGAGCGCCCTGCCGCGGTGGGAACCCAGTCAAAGGAGGACTGGCCTCTAAAAGTTGGCTTTAGATGCTTGAGTGCCCTTGCAGTTATTCCCGTTTTGGGGTTCTGACGAAGGAAGAGGCTTTTCTAACCCCCAGAAAAAGTATTTTTCATTAACTTTTATAAAAAATTATCATACTGCACTTTATTCTCATTAGAGAACGTGGAATTGTCAATATGACAGAAAAAGCGTGATACAGCTAGTGAATTTAAGCTATAGTTGTGCATTGTCGAACCAGAACTGACCCATAGCTGACCCTCCAGTGGGTTTTCAGAGACAGTAAATCATGGGAGTGATCACACAGGAGGAGATTGACTGCCTTTCTCCTCAGAGCAACTGGTGGACTCGAACCACTAGTTTTCGTAATGGCAGCATAGCTTCTTACCACAAGGCCAACAAAGCTCCATTTAAAAAAATTGTTAACATTTATTTTATTCTGTAAAATGTCAATCTCATCAACCCTCATCTAAGCAACTACCTAATCTATCCGTTTTCAATCTGCCTACTGTTCTTAGCCTCTTATTTCCATTCCTGTTCAAATTTTATGTTGTCTCTTGCTTAGCATCGGTGTCCTAGTGGGAAGGAGCTGCACTGCCAAGCCATAGGCATCAAGTTTGAATCCACAAGCTGCTCCACAGGAGAAAAATGGGCAATCTCCTCCCATGCAATTACTTCTTGGGATTAAATCCACTGGAGGGTCAGCTATGAGTTGGTTCCTGCTCAACAGTACATAATAACAACTCGCTTGGGTTAAGGTAATGGCTGATTATTCTGCCTTTTGTTGTTGTTGTGTTTAGTCAAGAACTAACCCATAGCTGGCCCTCCAACAAGTTTTGAGGTAGTAAATTGCCCGAGGAGATTGCCCATCCTTCTGCAGAGCAGCTAGTGGATTCAAACCCTGTGCCTTGAATTGCAGAGCAAGATTTTACCACTAGACCACTAGAGTTCTGTTTTGCTACACGCAGGCATCCGCTCATGTGTAGTCATGTTACTCAGACATTTAAGGAAGACTTATCTTAAGATGTTGTTCTTGGTGTACTCTCAGTTGGAACCTACCCATAGCTGGTTGCAGCAGGTTTTCAGACTGTTAATTGCATGAGAGGAGATTACCCATTCTTCTCCCACGGAGCAGCTGGTGGCCTTGAACCATGTGTCTTCCGGATATTCACACAGCTTATTGCCACTAGGCCACTAGAGATAAGGGTTGTCATATCCTTGTAGTTGATACCACTTCTTAAAACGCTTTGTCTCAAGTCTAGATATCTAGGGGCTACTCTTCACCACACACGCACACACACACACACACACACACACACACACACACACACTGATTTACTTACAAAGCTTGAATACATTATTTTTCACACAAGATCCTTCTCATTCCTTCACACCCCCAAAAGAATTGTGCAATCCTATGATTAACACCCTATGCCCCCCCCATCCTCCTTGGATCCTCATACTCATTCTACAATAACGGTTTTATACAGTATTTGTCCTTGTGGGACTTTGTTAGTTTACTCAGCATAATGCTCTCCAATCCCTGCCAAGTTAGGAGGTAATTTACAAAATCATTGCTCCTGCATGCTGCATAGTTTTCCATTGTATGAATGTACCACAACTTATCAATCCACTCGTTAGTGGTTGGACTTTTGGGCTGTTTCCATGTTCTTGCAATGGTGAATAGCACTGCTATTGACAGTGTACATTGTACATTGGTGTACAGGTCTATTTGAGCCTCAGTTCTCTTTTTCTTGGGGTATATTCCAAGCAATGGAATAGCTGGGTTATATGGAAGTTCTATGTTCAGCTTTTTGAGGAAGCATAGCGGCTACTCTTAACCTTATAAACAATTGACTATATTTCCACCAGTCATATAGCCAGCAGAATGGAAAAGAGACGAGGTTTGAGCTGGGAAAACAGGCTACTGGGAAAATTCTCATCCACTTGACCTGGTAGAATTCTGCCTGTCACAGAACGTCTGATCATTTAGTTGGTCATATAACCCAATGAGATAATGCAAGGATCAGCTAATTGTGGACCAAAGGCTAAATCAGCCTGTCATCTGGTTTTGTACAGCTTGTTATTAGAACTAAGCATAGTTGTTAATTGTGGTGTTGTTGTGTACCATTGAGTTGGAATCGACCCATAGCTAACACTCCAGTGGCTTTTTAGAGGTAATAATCACATGGGTGGAGAATACCCATCCTTCTCCCGCAGAGCAGCTGACGCATTTGAACTGCCTGCCTTTGGGATTGCAGCACAGATTTTTACCACTAGGCCACCAGAACTCTAATTATTCATTAAGTAGTTACAAAAACACTTTAAAGCATAATATATAGTCTTTGCAAATTGTGTGCTATACATCAGAGAGCTGAACAATGACTAGGGATGACACAAAGAGAATTGATGACTTTGAGCTGTGGTGCTGGAGAAGAGTATTAAATATACCATGTACAAACATATTTGTCTTAGAGAGGTTGAAACCAGGCTGCTCTTTGGAGTCAAGGGTTCTGAAACTTCATTGGACATACTTTGGGCATGTTGCAAGGAGGGACCAGGCCTTGGAGAGGGACATCATGTTTGGGAGAGTAGAGGGATGGTGCAGGAGGGGAAGACACTCAGTGAGATAGATCCATTCAGTGATTGGGGTGGTGGGAGTAGGTGTGTCAGAGACAATGAGGTTCGCACAGGATAGAGCAGAGTTTAGGGCTCTTGTACTTAGGGTCGCTATGAGTCACAACAATATGTGAAAATTCTAATTTTTGTAAACAATTTTATGGTTTATAAATAAGTTTTATTGAAACGTAGCCATACTTATTAGATGATAGCAGTTTTTACTCTATTAGGACAGACTTAAAAAGTTTGACAGAGACTGTGTGGTCTATTATCCCTTGTTGTTGTTGTTATGTGCCGTCGAGTCACTTGCGACTCATAGTGACCCTATCTATGTACAACAACCCTAAACCCTGTTCTAT
>NW_006399781.1:444367-446695 GCF_000299155.1 Elephantulus edwardii | reverse complement strand
ATTGTTCTATAGTTTCCACACTTCTTTGGGATGGGAACAAATATAGATCTCTTCCAGTCAGTTGGCCAAGTGGTTGTTCTCCAGATTTCTTGGCACAACTGGATGAGCATATCCAGGGCAGCATCCGTTAGCTGAAATACATCAATTTGTATACTATCTATTCCTGGGGTCTTATTTTTTGCTATTTCCTTCAAAGCAGCTTGAACTTCTTCCTCATCACCAAAGGCTCTTGCTCATATGTAATTTCGTTAAATTATTCTGTGTCTGAAAATTCCTTTTGATACAGTGACTCAGTATATTCTTCTCATCTTCTTTTAATATTTCTTGAATCATTAAATATTCTGCCTAAAACATCCTTGATTATAGCAACTCGAGGTTTGAATTTGTTCTTCAGTTCCTTGACCTTAAGAAATGCTGAACAAGTTCAGCTGTTTTGATTTTATGACTCCAGCTTCTTGCACATATCATTGCAATATTTTGCTTTGTCATCCTGTGCTGCCTTTTGGAATCTTCTTTTCAACACTTTAATATCTTGAATTCTTCCTTGTGATTTGGCTTCTCTGTGCTCCAGTGCAATCTTCAGAGTTTCTTCTGACATCCATTTTGGCCTTTTTTTTCCTCTTCTGTCTTTGTAATGACCGTTTGGACTCTTCTTGGATGATACATTTGACATCCTCCCACAACTCATTAGGTCTTCGCTCATTAGTATTCAAGGCCTCAAACCTGTTCCTGAGGTGGTTCTGGTATTATCCCTTAAATATCCCTTAAATATTGTTTTTCAGTTCTTTTTCTTGCCAGCTCTATGATTATTCATGCACTGTCCACAGCAGAGAGCACTGAATTCACTATTGTCCCCATGCTTGCAGCTCTCACTGGAAAAACACACCTTGTCTCAAGATATTTCTGATTCCACTGTTTTTGTCATGTTTTTTAACAAAGAACGTTGGGAAGTTAGAAAATATTGTGACACTATGTTTTGAATCATTAAATAGCAAAGAGATACTATTTGTAAATTTATAATGTGCTATAATTCATTCAATTAATCTCTCCTTTACATGTACCACCAGCAGGTCTTTGGGAGAAAGATGGGCAATCTCCTTCAACGGGCTTTATGATCTAAGAAACCCAGTGGAGAATTGCCATTAGTTGTGATAGACTCAAGAGCAGTACAAACATGTACGTACACACACACACACACACACACACACACACACACACGCACACACACACACACACGTTCCCTAAAGTAGAAACAAACTCACAGCTGACCCACCAGCAGGTTTTCAGAAGCACCCACTTCCTAAACAACATGCGTCTGGAAACTCTAAACTTCAATCATTGTCGATCATTGTGATAGTAACAGTGTTCATTGGGTCGCTATAAGTTCATGCTCGACTTAAAGGCAATCAACAACCACAACAAATTGCACAGGAGGAGAGTGCCCATCTTTCTTTCTCAGAGCAGCTAGTGGATTTGAACTATGTGCCTTTGGGTTGGTAGTGCAGCTTCTTATCATTAGACCATATGTTGTTGTTAGGTGTCATCAAATTGAGTACTACTCATAATGATTCTATAAACAACAGATATTAATCCTGTTCTATCCTGTGCCATCCTTATCATTTCTGGCATACTCATGACTGTTCCTGCAGTCATTGTGTCAACCTATCTGGTTGAGGACTTTCCTTTCTTTCACGGACTCTCCACCTTTCCAAGCATGATGACCCCTTCCAAAGAATAGCCACACTTAACAATGTGCCCAGAGTTTGTGAGATGAAGCTTTGTCATCTTTGACTCCAAGGAGAACTCCAGTACTTACCCATTCAATCTTTTGTCCGTCCATGGTATATTTAAAATTCTAACACCATAGCTCAAAGGCATCAATTCTTCTGTCATCCTTATTAATTGTCCAGCACCCAAATGTATAGCAAGTGATTAAAAAGATAATGGCTTGCATCAGGCACACCTTAGTCCTCAAACTGACATCATTGCTCTTCAGTATTTTGGAGAGGCCCCTTCAAGCAGGCTTTCACAAAGCAATACATCTCCTGATCTCCTAACTGCAGGCACCAACAATGTTGATTGTGGGTCCAACCAAGAAAAAATTATTGACAATCAATCTTTTCTCCATCTATCATGATGTTGCCAGTGGTGTTTTCTTGACATTGTGGTGTAATCCACATTGAAGGCTTTAGTGTTTGATTTTCTGCAGAAAGCACTTCAAGTTCTACTCACTTTCAGCAAGCAATGTTAGGTCATCTTCATCAAGGAAGCTTCCTTACCATTGACTCTTCATCATATGGTGGTGTTGTTGTTATGTGCTGTCGAGTC
>NW_006399781.1:439593-441967 GCF_000299155.1 Elephantulus edwardii | reverse complement strand
TGTAGGTTTCAGGGTGAAGATCTTCTCTCACTACTCTAAAGGGCCCCTTTGGCAGTAGGAAACACATAGACTATTATGGAGATTGATTTTGGAATTTTGATTTACTGTTATCAATTGTGCTTAGCCGTACATGTTCATATTCTTAAAGTTGTATCATGGAAGTGTTGCAGCCTAGAAGTTACAAATTTAACTAACAAGTTAAAAGTACATGAGTCATAGCATCTTTCAGTACTCCAACTTGAATTTGTTTTTCGGTTCTTTCAGATTTATAAATGCTGAGTGAGTTCATCCCCTTTAATCTCCATTCCATGTCTTTGCACATTTCGTTATAATACTTTGCCCTGTCTTCTTGAGCTGTCTTTTGAAATCTTCTGTTCATCTCTTTTACTTCAACATCTGTTCCCTTTGGCTTCTCAATGTTCTTGCGCCATTTTCAGAGCCTCTTCTGACATTCTTTTTTTTTCTCTCTTTTGTCTTTGTATTCTTTTGCTCTCTTCTTGGATATCCTTGATGTTGTTGCTGCTGCTGTTAGATGCTGTCAAGTCACTACTCACAGTGAATCTCTGAACAATAGACTTAAATCCTGACCTATCCTGTGCTATCTTTAACAGTACTGACGTGGATTCATTGCTGTACTTACTATGTCAATCCATCTGGTTGTATTCCTTTCTTTCACTGACCCGCCACCTTTGCAAGCCTGATGTCCTTTTCCAGGGAATTATCTCTCCTAGCAACACACTCAAAGTATGTGAGATGAAGCTTTGCTATCTTTGCCTCCAAGAAGCATTCAGCCTGCATCCCCTTCAAGATATATCTGTTTGCTCTTTTGGCAGCTCATGGGATAGTCAGTGCTTTCCTCTAACAATACAAGCTCAAAGGCATCAATAATTCTTATGTGGTTTTTATTCATTGTTCAGCTCTCAGATGCATAACAAGTGATTGAAAAGATGATGGCTTGAATTAGGCACACTTTACTCCTCATACTGACATCATTGTCCCTTAATAGTTTAGAGAAGTCTCACAGACTTTTCCAGTGCAATATGCCTCCTAATCTCCTGACTAATGGGTACTGAGGGTACTGATTGTGGATCCAAAAGAGATAAAGATGTTGACAATCTCAATCTTTTCTCCATCTATCTTGTTGCCTATTGATCTTGTAATGAGAATTTTTGTTTTCTTGATATTGAAATGTAATTCATATTGTAGGTTGTATTCTTTGATCTTCTGTAGCAAATGCTTCAAGTCCTCCTCACTTTCAACAAGCAATTGTATCATCTGCATAATGTAGGTTATTGATACGTTTTCCTCCAATCCTGATGCCATATTCTTCTTCATAGAGTCCAGCTTCTAGATTTATTTCTTTCAGCATACAGATTGACTAGGTATAGAGAGAAGATACAATCTTAGCACATGTCTTTCTTAATTTTAAACCATGAAGTGTTTCCTTGCTTTGTGTGACAGTCTCTTGGTCTAGGTATAAGTGCCACATGAGCACAATTAAGTGCTCTGGGACTACCATTCTTCTCAGTTTTAGCTGTAATTTGTCATAATCCACACAGCTTTTGCATAGTCAGTAAAACACAAATAACATTCTTCTGGTATTCTTCGCTTTCAGCCAGGATCCATCTGACATCACCAATGATAACCCTTGGTGCAACAGCCTCTTCTAAACTGAGCTTGAATTTCTGATATGTTTTATATCACTCATCTGGTCTTTGATCATTGGTATTCAGTGCCTCAAATCTATTCTTTTTTTTTAAAATAGAAATGAGTTGCATTTAATTTTTGGTTGGGTTTTTTTTTATACTGGTTTATTTACAAAGTTTGAATACATTTTTTTTTCACACAAGATCTTTACCATTTCCTTCACGTATCCTCCATCCATCAGCTTGTGTGATCCTATGATTATCAGCACCTCCGCCCATCCTTACCCTTCTGCTCCCCCCTCCCTCTTTTGGATCCTTATACTCATTCTACAATAATGGTTTTACACAATATTTGTCTTTTATGGGACTGAGTTTGTTCATTCAGCATAATGCTCTCCCGTTCCTCCCAAGTTAGGAAGTAATTTACAAAAGCATTGCTCCTGTGTGCTGCATAGTATTTTATTATGTGACAGTACCATAATTTCTCAATCCGTTCTATTGTGGTTAATCTTCTGGCCTGTTTTCATGTTCTTGCAATGGTGAATTACACTGCTATGAACATTGGTGTATAAGTCTCCATTTGTGCCTCAGTTCTCATCCTCTCAGGGTATATTCCAAGCAGTGGAATAGCTGGCCATATGACATTTCTATGTTCAACTTTTAAAGGAAGTGCCAAACTACCTTCCAGAGTGATCGTACCATTTTATAATTCCACCAACAATGTATAA
>NW_006399781.1:427196-438793 GCF_000299155.1 Elephantulus edwardii | reverse complement strand
TGAATAAGGGTTCCAGTTTCTCCACAATCTCGTCAGCATTTGTTGCTTGCTGTTCTGTTAAATTTTGCTCTTCTGACTGGGGTGAGATGATATCTCATAATTGTTTTGATTTGCATCTCTCTTAGAGCTAGGGATTTTGAACATTTCTTCATGTGCTTGTTGGCCATCTGAATGTCTTTTTTGGTGAAGTGTGTGTTCGTATCCTGTGCCCATTTTTCTATTGGATTATTTACCTTTATCTTGTTGTGGTGGCCAGTGATTTTGAGCATTTCTTCATGTGTCTGTTGGCCATACGAATCATCTGTAAAGATTCTTTCCATGTCTTTTGCTCATTATGTAATTGTGTTATCAGTCTTTTTCTGAAGTCCTATGGGATTCTGTAAACTTTTGATATGAAACCCTTGTCTGAAATGATATTACTAAATGTTTTTCCCCACTCAGTAAGTTTTCTTTTCACTCTGTTGGAACAAATTTTTGATGCACACAAGGCCCCATTCATCCATTTTATCCTCTCCAGATTGGGCATTTCTGTCTGTCTTTAGTCTCTTTATACCATAGACTAAGCCATTTAAGCTTGATCCCAGTTGTCTCCAATGAACTTTGTGGTTTTGGGCTTTCCTCCAAGGTCTCTGATCCACCTTGAGTTGATTTTTGTGTATGGTGTGGATCCTCCTCAAACCTTTGCTTAAAATTATTTTTAAATACACATGGGACAGACACAGAGCCATATTTTGATTCTTGTAGAATTGTTTTCCTTTCCTTTAACCTCAGTTAGAACTTGCATATGAGTAATTGGCCTGGTTTTGACTGCTGTCATTTAGCTTCTTCCATGTTCCCTTCCACAGATGAAGTAAATCTGATTCCTATGTAGACCATCAGGTCAGGTCCATGCGTATACATACATGCATGTGTATCTCAAACCTGTCATCTTGATACTCAGTTTATTATTATTCATAGTGAATCTCCTTCAGGTTGCTCAGGCTTTAAAACTTTACTGAAGGAAACTTCTCATCTTCTCTGGAAGAGCAACTCATAGATTCAAACTGCTGGCTTTTAGGTTAGCAGTGAAATTCATATCACCATGCCACCAGGGTGCGCTCTCATATTTCTTCTCCATATATGAAATACTTATTTGTATTGGAAAAATATATTAATGTCTCACTAGTTCAGAGAACATCAGAAAACAAAACAGTTGGGTAGAGTTGAACTGGACCACACACACTCCTAGGCTGCTGTATAGTGTAGGTTGAGGCTGAGGTGAGAAAGCTCCTCCCACTACTTCCATATTGGAGTGCAGGGGGATCTTAGATCTGATAATATGAAGACAACCAGAGACAATACTGGTAAGTCATGCTTGGATGTTTGATTTTAGAGTAAAGTTTTGCCCTGTTTGATCATTTGCAGAGATAGTAGGAAACAGACTATTCATTCATAATTTCTTGGTGTTTCATTACACTCACTGTGTTTATTTCATGATAAGCCATTGAAATGAGCTTTTCTACCGTACATCTGATGTGCCACTGATCACATGTTAATGCAGATAAAAAAGTGCACACTTAAGTCTTTCATGCATATTAATCAGCAAAACCGTAATTGAGCACTAAGATTATTGGCTCTGAAGTACTGAGCTGCTGAAAGAAGGGATTGCCGAGAAAAGGCTATCTATTCAGCAGCTCACACAATCTGCTATGCTGTAAATCTCCCCAGCGTAAGTAATTAGTAATTAGTAATGCTGGGGAGATTTATGGTGTAGCTGCTTCTCCCCCAGCCCTCATTTTCAGAATTAGAAAAATGAATAGAAAATAAGCTTAAAGAGTTGCAGAATATATGAAAATAAAATATTTGAGGCTTGTTTCTTTATCGATGTTTCTCCTCTCCTGTCCAATGATTTCTCCAATGTAAGCCCAGTTTCGTGATGTAACACCTAGTTCCGCCCCACCTCGACTGTAGAACTGCCCTCCATAAGCTTTTCAATGTCTGATTTTTCTGAGGTAGAGCTCCAGGTTTTTATTTCGCGTACCTCTAGGTGGATTTGAACCTCAAACCTTTGGGGTTGTACCGTCTAGGGACTCCTACCGGCAGCTAAGTTTAAAAACAGCATTAGGTACCACTGAAATGGTTAGCTATTACTTTGATTTCTTTCATTGGCAGAACGGCAGAACATATCAAAATAGTCAATGCTTGATTATTAGATGTGTTAACCTTAAGACAAAAGACACTGAAATAGCGCGTGTGTTTGTAGAAAGATGGGCAATCCCCTCGCTAAAGGCTCAGCAGTGCGTCGTTTCCAATAACAGAACCCACAATCAGTCAGTGCTCAGTGATTGCCTTTGAATCCAAAACTACAAAAGCAAGCATGTCGGAGCAGTCCCTGGGAAAGGGCATCATGCTTTGAAAAGTAGAGTTTGTGAAAGATCATCCATGCTTTTTTAATTGACACAATGATTGCAACAATGAACTTACGAGTGGCAGAGATTGCAAGGATGGCAGGAGATCTGGCCAGATTTTGCTCTGTTGTACACTGGACGGCTGAGTCCCAGTCCTGGTGACTCCAGAGCACCCAAGATCATTTTTGAAAAATCCGGTCTGCGTTCCGTTCTGCCGCATGAGGGCGCTGGTCTCCCGTGTGTGGAGTGTTGCGTCTGGGGCTCGGGGCGCTGTGCTCCGCTCCTTCTCTCGGGGTCTGGATCAGCACCAGCACTTACTACCATACGTGTTGGGCTACTAAGTGAAAATTGGGCCACTTGAAGCCACTGCGGAAAGATGAGACAGTCTCCTTCTTTACGATTTACAGTCTCAAAACCGCAATGGAAAATCGACGTGAATCAGAATCAACTCAGTAGCTCAAAACTCAAATTTACTCATGCTGACTCTGCATCGGGTTCCCGCCCTGGAGAAGAGGCTGCACCTCCGCCTCCCGCCAAGCTGCTGGTGGATTCGAACCGCCACCAGAGAGGCGCTGTTTTTGGATTATTTCAAAACTTCCCTAATTTAGGAAAAGTGGATTTTGTTGTTTGCTTGTTTTTCATTTTCTCTCAGTACTAAAATCACGGAGACATAATAGTCCTTACCAAAATCCCCACAAAAACCTGTTCTTATCCTTTATGTCAGCGTTTATTAAATTTAGAGTGGAAAATGGCATTGTTGTTGCTGCAACCTAGGATACAGATTTAAAGGGTTAGCATCCATCTCTTAAGACAGGTTCTGAAAGAGGACACAACATTTAGGTACACGTGGAATTACTATTTTATTTCATGCTGCAGCAACTATGTAATTAACTATTACAGAAGCAAATTTCAACATAGACACTTTTGTGTGACCTTGTGTATGGACAAAAAGCATGCCTACACAAGGTGAGAAGAGAATAACTGGAATTTACGGTTTTTTAAAGACAAAAGGAGGGTCAGTCAGACTCACATATCTGTCTGCCTTAGAAATCCTAAGAAACCTGCTAATCATTTCAGTAATGTGATAGAAATAGGTGAAGAAGCAAATAAAAATATGTTTGACTGGGTACATTTGTTAATAGACTTGTTGAAAGTAAGAATCTGTCAGATTCTGCCTATGAAAAGCAGAAACCAGTCAAAGAAGGAACACTGGAGTATTTTCCATTAATAGAGAGTGACAGGAAAGTGGTAAGACCATATCCTATCAAAGCCACCTGGAGAAACTGCTGTCTCATTGAGCTCCTTACAGATCTGTTAACACTGTGGTCCTGGGGGGGGGGGGGAGGGGAGGAGAGAGAGAGAGAGGTATAAAATGATGGAGGATTACATGTTCAGTGACTTTTTCTATTGCAGTGTTTATTTCTCTATTATTTCGTTACTACTTTTAAAAGAATACCTTCTTTGTTCATTTAAAAGATAGTTCTTATGAGGAATCGCATGACAAGTAAGCCATGTCAACATTTCTGCAAATAGAGTAGAGAAGTGGCACCAGCCACCCTGGGTCACATTGAGGCATGCCATGGGCTTCCCACTGACATGTTATTGGGAGACACACTGAACACAGTCCAAGGTACTTGCTCTGCGTTGCTTCTTAGAATTTCTGAGATTAATTTGGGATGGGATGGATTTCACCTGCCATATGACTGCCATATATAGGTTACGGAGCTCCTATTTTGGGTTCTATGTATGATATGAGAAAAGTACATTGTATATGGTATTTTCCATTTAACTCACACAACATCCTTGTGAGGGTCTTACAGATATGGTCCAGAGGTTTGGGAACTAGCTCTTGACTACCTAACAGAAATAAAGAGAGGATTTAAAATGGGAATTGTCTTACTTCCCAAGATAACTTTTCCTGTTCACTGGCTGCATGCTCCTGGTAAATCCTAACAACAACAATCAAACTTTCAATAGCTAGAGAGACCTATCAGTGGGCTTCTATATCTATTTGTTTATACAAAAGGTGCAAAGATTCAGAAATAAGTCTTCATTCAGCGACAGTCCCAACTACTCAATTGTCCTCCTCAGGCAAAGCTTGTTCTATTCTTTTACACAAATAATTATAGAGATATATCTGTGTGGTTTCCCCCCTGATATAAATAGTAACTTAGTATATATGTTGCATTGTTGTGCATCTTGAATCAGAACTGACCCACAGCTGACCCTCCAGTGGATTTTCAGAGGCAAGAAACAACACTAGATAGGAGGAGACTGTCCACTTTAATCCTGAGGCTGCTGGTGGATTTGAACTGAATGGTGAAGAGATTGAGATAGTTAACAGTTTTAGTTTGCTTGGTTCCACAGTCAACACTCTTGGTAACAGCAGCCAGGAAATTAGGAGACGAATTGCATTGGGAAAGTCAGCTGTGAGGGACCTCACAAGAGTACTGAAGAGCAACGACATCGGGCTGAAGACTAAGGTGCGCCTGATCCAGGCTATCGTCTTTGCAATTACATGCTATGCATTGGAGAGTTGGACAGTGAATAAGGATGATAGAAGGAGAATTGATGCCTTTGAGCTGTGGTGCTGGAGAAGAGTGTTGAATATACTGTGGACTGCTAAGAGAACAAACAGGCTTGTCCTGGAGAGGGTGAAGCCAGAATGCTCCTTGGAGTCAATAATTCTGAAGCTTCGTCTGACATACTTTGGGCAAGTTGCAAGGAGGGACTGGTCCTTGGAGAGGGACATCATGTTTGGGAGAGTGGAGGGACTGCGCAGGAGAGGAAGACCCTCGATAAGATGGATCCATTCTGTGAGTGGAGTGGTGGGAATTAATGTGTTTGAAATGGCTAGATTGGCACAGAATAGAACAGCATTTAGGGCTCTTGTACATAAGGTCACTATGAGTCGCAAGTGACTCGATAGCACATAACAACACCGACAACAACCTTTTCATTGGAAGGGCATTCCTTTCCACTAAGCTACAAGAGCTCCCTTGCAGTATACTGTTGTTATTGTGTGCCTTTGAGTTGGAGCTGACCCACAGCTGAACCTAAAGTGGTATTACCAGAGGCGGTTAATCGGTTAATCGCCCAGGGGGAGGTTGCCCATCCTTCTCCTGCAGAGCAGCTGGTGGATTCAAACGGTTGCTTTGGGATTGCAGCACAGCTGCAGCCCAGGCCACCAGAGCTCCTTCTTATACTGTTGTTCTTGTTGGAAACCACCTAGTGGGAACCCAATCATAAGCAGAGCCTCTAGCGGGTTTTCAGAGACATGGGAGGAGGCTGTTCGCCATTCTCCTGTGGAGGAGCTGGTGGATTAGAACAGTTGTCTTTGGGATTCCAGCACATTTTCTTGTTTGGCTTTGATGATTACCAGGGAAGGGAGGGAGAGAGTGGAGAAACCATTTTCTAGATAGTAAACATATTTTGGCAATAGGAAGGGCAAAGTCAATTATGGGTGAAGTTCTCATAACTTAACCAAAGACATTAAAAAAAGTACAGTACAAAAGGAACAATTTTGGTAAATGCTATAATTTACACAGTTTTGCATCAACAGTAAAAACTGCAGGAGAAAGATACGTAATCTCTTCTTGTATGATTTACAACTCCTGTAAAACTCACTGGAGACTCAGATATGAATTGTTTACAATTTGTTGGTACAAAACAACAACAAGAACAGTATCTTTTTTCTTCAACCTTCACCAACCTACACCTTTATCAAGCTTCTGTTAGAATAGATCACTTAGATCACTTATATTTTATTCATTCCTAACTTATTGAGCACCTACGCCCAGGCCCTCTTAATGAGTAGGTTCTGACTCAAAACAGTTTTGAGGCTGTAAATCTCTAAGTGAGGAGATGGTTCATTCTTCTCCCAAGAAGCAGCTGGTGGATTAGAACTGCTGGAGACACTCAGCCTTTTGATTAGCAGCTCAACTCACTGTGAACTATGCCACTAGAGTTCCTAGTGAGACACCAAGGAAAAGAACAAGTTGATTCATGGTTCCTACTCAAGGAGTATCAGTCCTCATGCAATGCGAAAATGGCTACTAACACATCCTGGTTGCTGTTTGGAGACTGGATCACAGATGTCTATTTGTTCTTGGGTGCCCAAGTCAGCTATGACTCACAGTATCCCTGTGAACAGCAAACTCTTTGAACAACTTCTAGACTGTATGTACAACACACTCAGTAAGCAACTCATCAAAGCCTGGGAACCTTGCCCTGTTCCATCCTCACAGTCTCCATCACGCTCAAGCCTATTGTTGCGGTTACTGTCAACCTGTCTCATTGAAGGTCTTCCCCTCTGCTGCTGACCTTCTGCTTTTCCAAATGAGATGCCTTTTTTTAAGGACAAGCACCGCTTGACAGCATACCCAATGTTAGTAAGATAAAGTCTCACCATTCTTACTGTAAGGAACACCTTTGTTATACTTCCTCTAAGACAGATTTGTTTGTTTATTGGCAGTCCAAGGTAGATTCAATACTCTTTGTCAACACTGCAATTCAAAGGCATCAATTAGTCTTCAGTCTTCCTTACCCATCGTCTAACTTTGACATGTATACAGAGCAATTGAAAATACTATGACTTGGGTTATTGTTGTTGTGTTCCATTGAATCACTTGCGACTCATAGTGACCCTATATACAGTAGCTCAGAATCCTGCCATGTCCTGAGCCAGTCTCACTGTCTCCTAGAAGTATAGCTCAAAGCAAAATATTATGATGTAATATAAAAAGACCTGGAGTCAGAAAATCAAGAGATGAACTTGCTCAGCATTTTTTAATCTGAAGAACAAATTCAAGCCTCAAGTTGAAATCCTTAAAGATGCTATGGGAAGAATAGTGAATGATCCAGGAAACATTAAAAAAAAGATAAAAGGAGTGCACAGGGTCATTGTACCAAAAATAATTGGTTGACACAGAAGAATTGAATGAAACAAAATATGATTAAGAAGCAATGATCATGAAAGAGGAAGTTCAAGCTGCTCTGAAGGAAATGACAGAAAACTAGGACCCAGGAATAGATGGAATAACAATTGACACATTTCAACAAGCAGATGTGGCCCAGGATGTGTTCACCAGGTTGTACCAAGAAACCTGGAGGAAAACTACCTGGCCAACTGACTGGAAGAGATCCATATTTAATCCCATTCCCAAAAAAGATGATCTGAAAAAATGTGCAAATTATAGAACGATATCACTAGTATCACACACAAGCAAAATCCTGTTGAAGATTATCCAGAAATGACTGGAACAGTACATTGGCAGAGAACGACCAGAAATACTAAATGGGTTTAGAAGAGGCCGAGGCACTAGAGACATTCTCGCCAATGGGTATTGGCAGAAAGCAGAGAGTACCAGAGCAATGCCTATCTGTGTTTCATTGAGTATTCAAAGGCATTTGACTGCGTGGATCACAACAAATTGTGGTTAACCTTGAGGAGAATGGGAACACTTTGTGAAACCTATACTCAGACCAGAAGTCAGTCCTCAGAAAAGAGCAAGAGAACACTGAATGGTTAAAAAATCAGAGAAGGTGTGCATCAGAAATGCATACTGTCTCCGTACCTTTTCAACCTGAATGCAGAACAGATCATTTGGGAAGTTGAACTTTATGAGGAAAAGTGTGGCATCAGGAGGACTCATCATCAGCCTGGACTATGCAGAAGAAACAACTTTACTTGGTGAAACTGAAAAGAACCTAAAGTATTTGCTGCAGAAAGTCAAGTACTGCCGCTTTTAATATGGATTGAAGCTCAACATCAAGAAGATAAAGCTTCTATTTGAGCCAATTGACACCACCAAGATAGATGGAGAAGAGACTGAGATTGTGAACAATTTAAGCTTGCTGAGCTCCACAGTCAACACTCTTGGCACTAGCAGACAGGAAATCAAAAGACTAATTGGGTTAGGAAGTTTGCTGTCAGGGACCTCTCCAAAGTGCTAAAGAGCAAAGATAAGCAAAGTCTAAGGTGCACCTGATCCAGGCCATGGTCTTTGCAATTACTTGTTATGTATCAGAGAGCCAGACAATGACTAAGAATGATAGGAAAAGAATCAATGCATTTGAGTTGTGGTGCTGGAGAAGATTATTGAACATACCGTGGACCACCAAGAAAACTAACAGGTTTGTCCACGAGAGGGTGAAACTTTGCTGATCTTTTGGAAGCAAGAATTTCCAAGATCCATCTCACATACTTTTGGCACATGGCCAGGAGGGACCAAGCCCAGGAGAAGACCTCAGATGAGGTGGATTGACACAGTAAATGGGGTCATGGGGGTAGATGTGTCAGAGACACTGAGATTGGCTCAGAATAGGACAGGCTTCAGAGCAATTTATTTTTTAATAAAGTCTCTCCTTCCAGCCCTCTTCCTACCTTATTGCCTGTAGGCCTGTACATTAAGCCTCTCTAAAATCACCCTCCTTTGTTATCTGCAGTCAGACTTTGACAAACTCCCAGAGGATTAAAGAGCTTCTGATTTTACTCTTAGTGTCACCAGCAGGCCACCAGATCCAGGAATGCATTTTGGGTTCTCTAAGCTCTGGAAGACAAAAGCAAGCAGAATAAATTGCAAGCAGAACATTTGATCATTTTGTATCATTCTAGTAGCTGTTGGAACCATCAAAGCCATTCCCAACTGGGCCACAGTAAGACACACACAGACTGCAATGCCTAGGAAACTTCTTGGTGCCTGTCTTCTGGAACACGGGAGCAGAGAGACTCAGAAGCATTCAATGTGGTATCCTTTCTAGAAGTGAGAGTGTTGTGACTTTTTTTCTGTTTCCCTTGGAAAATCAGCTTTATTTAAAAGTTTGACCTAAGGTGACTGCATTTTGTAGTATTATCATTATTATCACAATCATGACAATGGACTAATACTTAATAGAAAATGCATATTGCCAACTGTGAGGATTGAAGGAAAAGTTCTTAGACGCCATTGAGATGGTTTTGCAACCCTCTATACTTCAAAAGGAGCTCTGACAGTAAGGAGCTGTGCTGCAATCCTAAAAGGACGTGGTTCAAATCCACCAGCTGCTCTGCAGGAGAAAAGTGGGCAATCTCCTCCCTTGTGTTAACTGCCTCTGAAAACCTACTGGAGGGTCAGCTATGGGTCGGTTCTGACTCTAGAGTACACAACAACATACTTCAAACGGGAACCCTGCCCAATCTGGCATCATCCTCACAATCTTTGCTATGCTTACCCATTGTTACAGTCATGGATCATCGAATCCTGTTCTTTACTGACCTTCCACTTTTCCAAACAGGATGGCCCTTCCTAGGGACCAGCTCCTGCAGGCAACATGCTCAAAGGTTGGGAAATAAAACCACCTCATCCTTGCCTCTAAGGAGCACTCTTTCTGGACTTCTTCCAAGATTGTGTTGTTGTTGATTGTTTTTGAGTCGAGCATGACTCATAGCAACCCTATGAACAAAAGGCCTGAAGCCTCTCTACAACCATCAATATTTATCAAAGTTCATAGAGTTTCTGGGGGCATATTGTTTAGGAAGTGGATGCCACTCCTGCTTCCAAAGATAGTCCATGAAATAGTCCTCACCAACACTGCAACTCAAAGGCATGAGTTCTTCTTTGGTCTTCCTTATTTATTTTCCACCTTTCAGATGCAAATGAAGCAGCTAAAAAGACCATGGCCTTGGTCAAGTACACCTTGATCTTTGAAAAGGCACCCTTTCCCTTTACTACTTTACATTTTCCTTGGCAGCAGGTTGCTTCTATCAAATGCCTAAACAATTCTATTTCTTTATTGCTGTTTCCATCATTGTTGACTGTGGACTTAAGTAAAATGAAAACTCAGAAATATATATACTTTAATAAACACGGTCAAAATTCAGTTCTATTATTTCAGGCATTCCCCCCCCCCTTTTGCTTATACTATCTAACTATTTATATAAAGATAATAATAGATGTATCTAGTGGCTTCATGGCAAAAAGCCCTGGAGATCTACTTTCATAAAGTACAAAAACAAACAATCAGAAAGACAAATAACTCTATGGCATTGCATGTTCTTTCTATGAACCAGGATTGAGTCAATAGCATTTAGTAACAACAAATCAAAGTCTTTGGGTATCTCAAAGGATTCATGCTCAAACGTTAACGTCTGGTGGAACTCTGGTGGCCTAGAGATAAGGAGCTGCTGTGCCGACCATAAGGTACACAGCTGGAATCTACCAGCTGCTCTACAGGAGAAAGGCTCTCTCCTCCTGTGTGATTTACTGCTTCTGAAAACAGTATGGAAGGTCAGCTATGGGTAAGTTCTGTCTTATTAGTGCATAACAATTGATTTAAAGTGACAGGTAAACTCACCAGCAGTACCTCGTGGTCTGCCAGTCTCCAATATCCTCCCACAAATTTACACTCATGGAAGTCTTATAGACAAGTTCTACTCTGTATTGACCAAGTTGTCATTATTGTTGCTGTTGTGATGTACTATGGCACTGGAACCAACTCCAGCAGGTTTTTAGAGGTTGTATATCACACAGGAGGAAATTGTCCATCTTTCTCCCTCAAAGATTTGAACCAGTGGCCTTTGGGTTGGCAATGCAACTCCTGGAGTTGCCATTAGTTGAAATAAATTCAACTTAGAATTTTTCGTATTATAAGCATAATTTTAATTACATAACTTGATATACATAATCTTAATAGTATTAAATTAAGCAAACTCATAGCTGGCCCTCCAATGAGTTTCCAAAGGCAGTAAGTCACATGGGAGGAGATTGTGCATTATTCTTTTGGAAAGTAGCTGGTGGATTTGAACTATGTGCCTTTGAGGTGGCAGTATAACTTTTTACCAATAAGCCACCAGACCTCCCTTTCAATTTGATAAATATCATTTTAATAAAATAGGAGCTGCTCTTGTCATGTTATTAGGTAGTGTCGAGTTGGAACTGACTCATAGCTGACCTTCCAATGGGTTTTCTGAGGCAGTTAATTGCATGGAAAGAGATTGTCCATCCTTCTCCCGAAGGTGGCCTACAACTGAGTGCCTTCTTGCCACCAGGACCACTAGTTGTTGTTATGTGACGTTGAGTGGCTGGCAACTATAGCAACCATATGTACAGCAGCCTTAAACCCTTCTCTATCCTGTGCCAATCTTATTGTCTCTGACTACCTACCCTCATTACACCAGTCACTGAATCAATCCATCTCATCAATGGTCTTCCTCTCCTGCACTGTCCCTCC
>NW_006399781.1:423933-426566 GCF_000299155.1 Elephantulus edwardii | reverse complement strand
TGAAGAACTGATATATTTGAATTGTGATGTTGGCAAAGACAACTGAATGTAAGCTCTCATGGCTTAGTGGCAAGGAAATGCACTGCTAATGTAAAGGTATGTGAACTTCCAGAAGAATGAGCAAAATCTGTCTTGGAGGGACAGCCATAATGCTCCTTAGAAGCAAGAATGATTAGATTTCATCTCGTGGACTTTGGATAGGGGAGCTCTGGTGGCATAGTAGTTGGAAGTTTCACTTCTAATCCAAAGGCAGTGCCTCGATTGCAGTTAGGATCCAGAAGCAGCAAGTCAGGAGAAAGCTGGCAATCTTCTCTCATGTAATTCATAACCTTGGAAACCTAATTGGTTTCAACTTGATGACAATGGGAGAGAGAAAGAGTTCTTTGAATGCATTATCAAAAGAGATTAGTTTCTGGAAAAAGACATCCTGCTCTTGGCAAAGTTGAGTATCATCTGAAAAGAGGAAGGCCTTTGATGAGGTGTATTGACACAGGGCTGTAACAATGGGCTCAAATACAGCAACAATTGTAAGGATGGCTCAGGACGGCGCAGTCTCAGTCAAAGCCAGCTCTATAACAGCTAACCACAGTAGTAGCCGCATAGCTTCTCTTTGGGGAACATCTCACGGCATATATATCTGTGGTCTCAACTCCTGTAAAATTTATTATGTTAAAACTTAGAGATAAATAGAAAATAACAAGTGGATATTACTTAGTTATTCACATCCAAATAGTATGTTGACAATGATGTTAAAGAGAATGAATATATCTGGAAGTGTTTTTTTTCCACATGCCAAACAGTACACTGCATATACATTTGATAAATAAATGCTAGATATGAACTGTACCTAACCAGTCTGGAACTCTACTTAACACCACTTAGCAACAGAACTCATTGGCATTTTGAATACTGCCTGTATAAAATATGATTTTTTAAAATTTTTTTTAGAATATGATTTTTTTAAATTATTATTATTAAATTTTATTAGTTTCAATGAACATTCACAGGGATTCTGGGCTTTCACTCCTTCATTGCCGCACCATTCTCTCCACCCTCCTCCCCAGTTTGTTCTTCTTCCCTGCCATCCGAATGTCTGTTTTAATTGTCCAATTGCCACAGTGCTTGTCAAAGTCAGTTCTGATTAATCTCCTTTGTCGGTGTGTCCTTTGCCATTCCCTATCACTCCTCCTTGAGAGAGACTTCACCCTGATTCATAAGGAAAAGGGGATGGCGTATTCTCTTAGCTACTTCCTGCTGAAAAGGGGCGCTGTGGGTTTCAGGGTGAAGATCTTCTCTCACTACTCTAAAGGGCCCCTTTGGCAGTAGGAAACACATAGACTATTATGGAGATTGATTTTGGAATTTAGATGCACTCTTATTGATTGTGCTTGGCCGTGCATGTTCATATCCTTGAAGATGTATCATGGGGGTGTTGCAACCTAGAAGACACAAATTTGACTAACAAGTTATAAGTACATGAGTCAAAAATTATGGAAAAGTAAAAGAAAGGATTCTTTCATTGTTTTACAAACCCTCCCCCAGGTCCCCTCCACCATGTAGCCCTCGCTCTAGACTCCTGTGATGACAGAAGTACCTAGTCATATATCTCTTTTAAACAGTTTTCTCCCTCCTCTGTTTCAGTGCAGCATACATTATTGAACCCATCTTACTCAGTCTCTCCCCAACCCCAAGGACAGTCCCATTCTACAACAGTGGCATCATGTAATATTTGTCTTTTTGTGACCGGGATATTTCACTCAGCATAATGTTCTCCAGAGTCAACCATTTTGGATAATATTGCATGAGTTCCTTGTTTTTCAATGCAGCATAGTATTCCATTGTGCGAATATACCACAGCTTCTCTAGCCATTCATTTGTTGATGGGCACTTAGGTTGTTTCCAACTCCTTGCTATTAGAATATGATTTTTGTATAACATCCAAGTCACATAATGTCCTATTTTACAGAAAGTGTCATGGATACCGAGTGATGCTTTATTGTACTATTTTAATATACACACTCCCCTGAAACAATATATGTTTCACTTATTTGCTTCATATACATATGAAAGTTGGAGAGTGAATGAGGAAGACCAAAGAAGAACTGATGTCTTTGCATTGTGGTGTTGTAAAGAGTACTGAATGAATATATCACAGACTGGCAAAAGAACAAACCAATTTGTTCAAAAGAAATCAAGCTAGAGTGCTGGTTAGAGGTAAAGATTATGAGTCTTTGTCTCATGAGCTTTGGGCATGGAGTCAGGAGGGGCGAATCACTGGAAAAGGATGTCCTCCTAGGAACAGTGGAGGATCAGGGAAAGCAAGGAAGACCCCCAGGATGGACGGACACAATGATGGCAACCTGAGTCAAAGCCAGCTGAGAATATGGAGAAGATGCCAGATCAGGCAGGGTTTCATTCTGTCATAGGTGGGGTCATGATCAGTCTCAGTCACCTCTGAGGTAACTAACAACAGTAAGGTGGTTGTTGTTATGTGCCGTCGAGTCGCTTGCGACTCATAGCGACCCAATGTACAACAGCCCTAAACTCTGCTCTGTTCTGTGCCAATCGCACTGTCTCTGACACTCCCATCCCGATTAGCCCAGTCACTGAATCAATCCACCTCATAGAGGACC
>NW_006399781.1:415633-421759 GCF_000299155.1 Elephantulus edwardii | reverse complement strand
GGAACACTGCAGTAAGGTAGTATTATCAAATTATTATATAAGAGTATCAAGAAAACAAAGATTCTTAGCACGGGGCCAATAGGCTGTGTCATGATGGATGGAGAGGAGATCGAAGTTTCAATTTCTAGCTTCATCTTTTTGGACCCACAATTAACACCCTTGGTATGAAATATTTCCTTGGTCAGGAAATAAGGAGACGCGTTGCATGGGGAAAATGTGCAGTTAGGGACCTTTCCAGATTATTGAGGAGTAGTGATGTCAGTTTGAAGACCAAGGTGCGTCTGATTCAGGCCATGGTCTTTTTTATTACTAGCTATGCATTCAAGACCTGGACAGTGAATAAGGATGATAGAAAAAGAATTGATGCCTTTGAGCTGTGGTGTTGGAGAAGAATGCCGAATATTCTTCTGTATGGCCAAGAAAATGAATAACTATGTCTTGGAGATGATGCAGCAGAGTGCTATTTGGAGGTAAGAATGATGAGGCTTCACCTCACATACTTTGGACATATTGCTAGGAGGGGCTATTCCTTGGAGAAGGACATGATGTTGGGAAGGGTGGAGGGGTTGGTGAAGGAGAGGAAGACCCTCAACTAGGTGGATTGACATGGTGACTGCAGCAATGGGCTCTTGTGTCTCAGGAAGGGTGAAGATGGCGCAGGACAGGACTGCAGTCAGTTATTTTGTTTTAAGGTCACTATGAGTCATACTCCACTTGATGGCACCTAACAACAACATTATTGTTGTTGTTGTGTACTGTAGATTTGGAACTGACTCATTGCTGACTCTCCAGTGGGTTTTCAGAGGCAGTTAATCACACAGGAGGCGAATGCCCATCCTTCTCCCTTGGAACAGATGGTGGCCTCAAACCACTTACCTTCATGATTTCAGTGCAGCTTCTTGCCACTAGGCCACCAGACCTCACTGATAAACTATTTTATTTCTCCTAGAATTCAGATTATTGGCTTCGTGGAGTTGGGGAAACTCACTCAGACCATCTGCTTTTAGGTGGGGGTCTTTTTGAGCCTGGAGCCTTTAAGGGCTCTTTTCCTAAAGCCAGTTGCAAATCAAATATCTTAATAAGCCAAGTGCTTAGCTAGTACACCATCAGGGTATAATAATTCATGGGACAATGTGGAATTTTCAAATACCTTAAAAATATTCTTCTTTAAGTTCATGAGAATTTATTGAAGAATTTTATTACTTGTGCTCCTGGGAATCAATATTCTCATATTCTGTACAGACTATCTTGTAAAAATTAAATACATGGAATTGCCATATCTAAAACACTTCTTTCTTCTTTTGCCTATTTTGTCTATTTCTAGAAGCCATTTTCAATTCTTCTTACAAAATTATAAATATAATTTCAAAACATTCTGAAATTAGTGCATCAGTATGTCATAATTTTCTATTCTATCTTTCTATTTTCTATTATATTTTAAAGTTATGGCAAGAGGCAACCACTCGGTATTTTCCCATAGTCTTAGTTATCCAGAGATATTATAATGTCACCACAAGTGGGTGACATTAACAAATAAATTTATTTTCTCACAGAAAGGAGCTGGAAGTGTGAATTCAGACCAGTGTTTCTAGAGGAAGATTTTCTCTGTAAGATGTGGAAGAAGGTCTTTTTCTTTTCTGAGTCTCTGCTCTTCTAGGATATTAACATGGTCTGGCATCTATCTTTCCCATCTCTGTTTTTCCATTACTTTATTTAAAACCCCAAACCTCACTGCCATTGAGTCTGTTTTGACCCACAGTGACGCTGTGGAAAGTCTTTTTCCAGATGACACACTGGTGGATTTGAACCAAGAGAGAAGAAATCAAGCCTTTGACTTAGAAGCACAGCTTGCTAAGGACTGTGTCACTAGAGCTTGCTTACCAGCCCTACATTTAAATCACACACACACATACACGAAAGAGAGAGAGAGAGAGAGTTAGTGGCAGTCTCCTACCACAGATAGTTACAGCTTTTAAGTCTAGTGGAGGGTCACTATGTCAGTATGTCTCTATGTGTGTATATGTATATATTAAGAATTACACTTGTAAAATTTTAAAAGATCATGGAAATTGATACTCCTTAGACATAATCAACAATAATAGTAATTTCACAACATTAATATTGTTGGTTTAAAAATTTAGTGTCTTTGTCTCATGAAACAACTCAAACAATTACCATAATATAGTTCACAAAGTTTATGTTCTATATCTACATTGGTAAGTATCATCTGATGCTTGAAAGCTTGCATGTTACCATCTAAGAGAAAACTGTTAGTTTCTATTCTTCTGGAGGAGACGAGAAAGAAAGAAAACACATGCACACACCCCCCAGATTAAGAGAAGGAAGACTAATTGTCTACAGAAGCAACAACCTTCTCTATCCTGAGACTTAAAGAACTAGATGGTGCCCAACTACCATTCCCAAATGTTCTGATTCCAGCCATAATGTTGTTGCTAGGTGCTGTCGAGTATGACTCATAGTGACCAAGAACAAAAGACTTGAATCATGTTGTATCCTGCACCTTCCTCACACTTGCTGAGACACAAGAGCCCATTGCAGCAGTCATGTGTCAATCCACCTGGTTAAGGGTCTTCCTCTTTCACTGATCCTCCACCCTTCCCAGCATCATTTCCTTCTCTAAAGAATGGCATCTCCTAGCAACATGCCGCAAGTATGTGAGGCAAAGCCTCATCATTCTTGCCTCCAAAGAGCACTCTGGCTGCACCCTCTCCAAGAGGGTGCGGTAAATGGGATGGTCTGTGCTCCTCTCTAACATCACAGCTCAAAGATGGCAGTTCTTTGCCTGTCATTTATATTCATTGTCCAGGTCTCAGATGCATACCAAGTAATTGGAAAGACTGTGCCTGAATCAGATGCACCTTAGTTCTCAAACTGATATCATTACTCCTCAATAATAAAAAGAGAGAAACATGAAGAGTAGAGTTACACATTTTTTAAAATTCCAGACTTTCTGGAGTTATTAAGACTGGCAACATTCCTACATCTGTTGTCCTAAAATATGTTTTAAACACTGAACCAAAATAATTCCCTCATGTCACATTGGGTTATTTAATAACATATGACTAATACCCTTGAGTACTGAGCTCTTTTTTCCCCTTTAAATTAGTCTGTGAAGTTGAATGGCCAACAAATCAACACTTTAATGCATAAAGGAAAGGTTGGAAGTCACTGAAAAGTATGGATAGAAATGTTGAATTAAAACCAATTTTGCTGTGTACACCAAAAATATAAAAAAAAAAAACCCCAAACTCAAACTCATTGCCATCAAGACAGTTTAGACTCATATAACTTTGAAACAGTGGAAGAAAATCTCCCATTGTTTTCTGAGCCTAAAGGAGGAGTTTTCCCATCCTTCTACACAACTGCTCGTGGATTTGAATGACCAAGGGATGCTGGCCTTTGGGGTTAGCAAAGTAACTTATATCGACTATGCCATTAGAGCTCCTCAAAACACAGTAAAAGATTGTTTAAAAAGAAAATTTAAAACAACCAAAGTTAAAGATGACAACTATGTTCATGCAAACACATTTCTGTAATTATTGTGCTGCTAACCCAAAGGCAGGCAATTTAAACACACCAGTTGCTACACAGGATAAAGACAAGCAATCTCTTCCCATGTGACTTACAGCCCTTGAAACCCAACGGATGGTCAACTATAAGTAGATTCAAATTTGATAGCACATAAACAATAACATGATTATATAAAGCATCCTAGGCCTCTCCTTGGAAAAGAGATGGAAAATCTCCTCCTTGTAAAGGTTTACAGCCTTGCAACTTGATGGAGAGAAGCTAGGAGTAAAAACAGACTGAACTACAGTGGGTTTGCTTTTGGTTACAATTATAGAACCACACTTACTGACTGCTAATTATTTCAATATCTTGGCTATATAGTTCTTATATCTCTCAAGTCTGGCCTTTAACTAATATACCCTTTGGTGCATTAGTAATTCCTTGTTCTAGGGTCAAAAGCACCCTTACTGCCTTGAGCACACTGTTTGTCTTGACTATAGTCCATGTCTCACTATGATTAAAGTTTCCCTTTCCACCCACACAACTGCCACCGCTAACAGAGTCACTTCTCACTGTGTTTCTTTATTTCTCACAAAATAATAATAGCTTTGGTGTATTGATGCCATTAGTGCCTCTCGATTTTCACTCCATTATATGAATTACCATATACTTCTACATGTTCCTTGACTATTTCATTATCTCAGTCTCTCTCTGTATCTATCCACTTCCCTTAACCTTAATAAACCATTTATAACCTTTTCAGCAGCCTGACAGCACAGTTCATACTAGGATCAGCATAATTTTTTAAATATTTGTGAAAATACATGTAATCCAACATTTACTAGTTCAGCGGTATGAGTCAGTACTATCAGTTACATTATCAGCACAATTTCTTAACCTTCACATTCATTTCCTTCTTGATAACAGAATCCATTTAATCCTCAAATTGAGCCCCAAACTTCATAGTAAAAATGCTTTAGTATGTTCTACTTGGTTGCCCGTACTTTGGCTGGTTGTCTGGAGGAGCCAGTCCTTGGAAAAAGAAATCACATTTGGAAAGATGGAGAGAGGAAGAGAGAAAGACCCTTCACAAGAGGGACTGACACAATGACTGACAGTGGGTTGGAACACATCAGAAATCATGAAGAAGTTGCAGGACAGGGCAAGGTTCAGATCTCTGATGATCAAGATTTGATCTCTAGCAGACAAAACCAGGCCAAAGCTGACTATGGAACTGACCATCCACACTTACACACAAGTTCAAATTTAAGGTGAAGAAAAGTAAAGCAAGTCATGAGAACTAAAATATGACCTTGAGTGTATCCCAGCTGAGTTAAAAAGCCACAGTAAAAATAGATGTGATGACCTGAACACTAATGACAGAAGACCAGATAATTTTTGGAATGACATTAAAGATATCCTCCAAGACAAAAGCAAAAGGTCATTACAAAAACAAGGAAGGGTGAAAAGCCCAAAATGAATGTTAGAAGAGACTCCAAAACCTGTATAAGAACAAAAAGAAGCCAAAGTAAGGGGAAAGAATGCTGAAGTAAGAGAGCTAACCAGCTGATTTCAAAAGCAACTTGAGAAAACAAAGCAAAATATTATAATAAAATGTACAAGGAGCTAGAGTTAGAAAGCAAAAAGGGAAAAACATGTTCAACACATTCAGGCCCTTCGTTGCAATATGGAAGATTTTGTGGGTAATATCTTGGAGGGAACACACAGTTACTGTAACAAAAACAATTAGTTGACATGGAAACATTTAAAAAAAACATCATATGATCGAGAAACAATGACACTGAAGGAAGAAGTCCAAGCTGCACTGAACACATTGGCCAAAAAACCCCCCAACAAGACTTTAGGAGTTTATGGAATACTAACTGAGGTGTTTCAGGAAGCAGATTAACCCTAGACGTTTTCACCAAATTCTGGCAACAAATATGAGGATAGTTACTTGGTCAACTGACTGGAAGAGATAAAGGTGGTTTTGTTCCTGTTCCCAAAAAAGTTGATCCAACAACATGTGGAAATTACTGAACAATATCATTTAACTAAAATTTTGCTGAAATGGTTGGAACAACACATCAATGAGGAACTGTCAGAAATTAAAGCTGGATTCAGAAGAGGCGGTGTCATACAAGCTATCATTGATAATGTCAGGTGGATCTTGATTGAGAGCAGAAGATACCAGAAAAAAATGTTTGCTTGTGTTTTATTATGCAGAGGTATTTGGAACCAGAGGAAGGTCTATCTGTGTTCCCTTGACTATCTATGCAAAGGCATTTGACTGTGTAGATTACCAAAAAACTGTGCTGACTCTGAGAAGAATGAGAATCCCAGAACACTTGATTATGCTTATGTGAAACCTACACTTGGAACAGGAGGCAGTCGTCAGAACAGAGCAAGGAAACACTACATTGTTCAAAATTGGGAAGGGTGTGTGCACCCTTATCTTATCTCCATATCTTTTCAATCTATATGTGGAACAGATTATCCAGGAGGCTATGCTCTATGAGGAGAAATGTGGCATCAGGATTGGAGGTAGACTCATCAACAATCTGTGTTATGCAGATGACAAAACCCTGCTTGCTG
>NW_006399781.1:412689-415363 GCF_000299155.1 Elephantulus edwardii | reverse complement strand
CCTTTGCAATTACTTGCTATGCATCAGAGAACTGGACAATGACTAGGGAGGATAGAAGGAGAATTGATGCCTTTGAGTTGTGGTGTTGGAGAAGAGTGTTGAATTTATTATGGACTGCTAGGAGAACAAACAAGTTCCTTCTGGAGAGGGTGAAACCAGTCTGCTCCTTGGAGGAAAAGATTCTAAAGCTTCTTGTGAAATATTTTGGAAATGTTGCAAGGCAGGATCAGTCCTTGAAGAGGTACGTCATGCTTGGTAGGGTGGAGAGACAGTGCAAGAAAGGAAGACCGTCGATGAGATGGATTGATTCAGTGACAGGTAATGGGGATAGGTGTGTCAGAGACAATAAGATTGGCATGGGATAGAGCAGAGTTTAGGGCTGTTGTACATAGGGTCGCTATGAGTATCAGATGACTTGACAGCACATAATAACAACAACAAAGATATTTGAGTAGGTGGCCCATAAAAAATTATGGATAATATTGAGAAGAATGGGAAACCTTATTCGTAATTTAACTGTCCTCATACAAAACCTATACATAGACCAAGAAGCAGTTGTTGTAACAAAACAAGAAAACGTTTAAATTAAGGAAAGTTGTATATCAGAGTGGTATCCTTTCTCCACACCTGTTCAACCGTTATGCTGAGATTCAGAAGCTGGACTATATGAAAATGAATGTGGTATCAGGATTTGAGAAAGACTCACTAACAACCTATACTATGTAGATGATATAACCTTGTTTGAAGAAAATGAAGATGACCTGAAGCACTTACTGTAGAAGATCAAAGACTATAGCCTTCAATATGGATTACATCTCAATATCAATAAAACAAAAATCCTCTGGACTAATAGGTAGCATCATGATAAATGGAGAAAATGTTGAAGTTGTCAATGACTTAGTTTTACTTGGGTCCACAATCAACACCTATGGTAGAAGCAGTTGAGAAATCAAAAGACCTATTGCATTGGGGAAAACTGCTATAAAGAGAGACTCTCCAAAGTTTTAAAGAACAAGGATATCAGTTTAAAGGAAAAAAATGTGCCTGATTCAAGCCACGGTATTTTCAATTGTTTCCTATGCATTTGAAAACAAGATGATAAATAATGACAGAAAAAGAACTGAGGCCTTTGAACTATAATGTTCACAAAGCATATGAAATATCCTATGAACCACAAAAAGAACAAACAAATCTGCCTTGAAGGAAGTGCAACCATAGTGCTCTAAGAGCCAAGGATGGTGAAACTTTGTTTCACCTACTTTGGGCATATTGTTTGGAGGAATCAGTCCTTGGAGAGAGACATCATGCTGGAAAAAGAATAGGATTAGTGAAAGATCCTTCAGAAGATGGATTGACACAGTAAATACCACAATGGACTTGAGCAGGAAAGAGATCATGAGGCTGGCACAAGACAGCACAGGGCAAGGTTCAAATCTGTTCACAGGGTCATTATGAGTCAAAATCGACCTAATGGCACTTAAAAACCATATGCTCAGTCAGCTTCACTGGACATTCTCCTATCTACAACACCTGTTCAGCAAAGTAGGTAGGTTCACATTCTATTCAGTTTTTCCCCCCTAGCAACCTGCAATTAACTCTTCTTACCAGCTATGAAATGAGATGCAATACCTAGCTTTCTACCCCTCTCACATTTCTATCCAGTTAGATTTTCCTTCTTCCTATCTTCTCCAGTCCCTTAATCCATTCCTTGCCTCGGAGAATCTCTACTTGCATCGCTCCTTTCCCTCCTACTCCAGGGTATTCCAACCATGTTAGGCTTTCTCATGCCTGAATGTCTTTGCCATTTTCTAAGGATCTCCATACCTGGTTAGTCCCTGTAATAATAATTAGAACCATTTCTAAAATTCTAGTCATCTTCTTTCCCAGCTCATAGTAAGGTCTTACTCCCTCACCCCCCTCTGCATTGGTCATTGAATTGTGAGTAATCACAAAAAGTCTCATGTCCAGGCAGGCACTTTCAGAAATAAACATTCTTTCCCGTTGCTTCTGTCACCAGGAATGATCTCTGAGCAAAGACAGTGCCCTCAATTGACCTACAATGGTTAAGTTTCAAGAAAAGTAATAGTAGAGAAGAGATAAATCTTTGCTCTTTTAAGCTTTTGAGATTTGGGGGTTGTTTTTTATTAGAGCATAACCTAACCCATCTTGACTGATACTGATCCCATCATTTATTTTCTCCACTCTTATTCCCATGCTGTAGAGGATTTGTAAGTTTTGCCTGAATCACATTCCTTTCATCCTCTCTTTCCTTTGAAACTCTTCTCTCTCACTTTGGGTCCATGTGCGATAATGATCATATTATATTCTTCATACTCTAGACAGTTACTGCTAGGCATGATAGTTTTTGGTTATAGACACTTGCCGGCTAACCGAAAGGTTATGAACCCAAAGGCTTGAACCCATCAGCCACTCTAAGAGAAAGAGGTGGTAGTCTGTTCCTGTAAAGATTGCGGCCACAGAACTCTCATGGGACTGTTCAATTCTGTCCTATAGAGTCATTGCCTGTTCTTATCTAAGGCTGCCACAACAGACATATCTCAAGTGACTGGATTTAACAAATGCAAAATTATTCTATCACAGAATAGAGGTCCAAATTCAAGACGCCATCTAGGGGAATGCTTCCTCTCTGTTGATTCTTGTTGTTGTTGTTGTT
>NW_006399781.1:405808-409717 GCF_000299155.1 Elephantulus edwardii | reverse complement strand
AAAAACAACCTCAAGTATAAGTGGACCTATACAGTTGAAATCCATTTTGTTCAATGGACAGCTATAGTAGAATGAGGGAAATTTTCTTCCTTTTCATGTTGACTACATATGCACAATGCCAAAAAAAAAATTCAATCCTCTATCTAAATGTTATAATTGCATACTTGTACAATGTTTTGGGATTGTTATCATGAGAGGGCCCAGTCGTTGATGAAGGACACCATGTTTAGGAGGGTATAAGACCAGTTACCGAGAAGATCCTTGACAAGATAGGTTGACACAGTCATTATATGGAGTTAGATGTGTTGGAGATGGTGAAGTTGGCTCAGGAAAGACAAGGTTCAGAACTAGAGCTATGAGTCATAGTTGATCCAGTGGCACACAGCAACAACTTATACATTATATTAAATTTTACTGAATAGTTTATTGTTATGAAAGTATTTAGTTTAGTAGAAGACTATAGTTCTTTACTTTCTAAAGTAAATGCTTCAGGTCCATCTAAGTTTCAGCAAGCAAGGTTGTATAATGTTTTCCTTATTCTTCTGTCCAACTTTGACTTACACACAAAACTATTGAAGACATCATCACTTAGGTCAGATGCACTGTAGTTTTTAAACTGACATTCTTGCTCCCTAGCATTTTCAAAAGATCTTTCACAGTGGATTTTCATAGTAAAACAAATCTTTTGCTTTTATTGACTATTGCTTCCATGGGTGATGATTGTGTAGCCAGGTAAAAGAAAATCTTTGAACTCCAAACTTTTCTCCATTTATCATGAATTTGCTTATTGGTGCAATTGTGAAGATTTTTATTTTCTTTGTTGTTGTTGTTGTGTAGCATCAAATTGGATCCAACTGGCACAGGAAAAGATTGCTTCTCCTTCTCCAGCAGAGCATCTGGTGGATTTGAACCACTCGTCTTTGGGATTGCAGTGCAACTTCTTGCCACTAGAGCTCCCAAAGATTTTTATTTTCTTGATGCCAAGGTGTGATTCCTATTGCAGGCTGTATGCTTTGACTTTCTTTAGTAAGAGTTTCAAGTCTTCTTCACTTTCTGCCCACAAAATAGTGTTATCTGCATAATGGAAATTGTTGATGAGTCTTCTTCCAATCCTAATGGCATATTCGTCTCAATATAGTTCAGCTTCTTGAATTATTTGCTTTGCTCAGCATACAAATTGAGTAGGTAACATGATAGGGTATAACTTTTTTAAACACCTTTCCTGATTTTAAAACATGTAGTATCTTTTTATCCTATATCTGAACAACTGATTCTTGATATATATTTATATTTTAAATGAACACAACTAATATTCTGAAATTTCTATTCCTCTAGATAATATTAATAATGTATTACAACACAGACAGTTGGATGTTTTTTCATAGTCAATAAAACAAAACATTTTTGTAATATTCTGTGTTCAGCAAAATTTCTTTTACCTTAGCACTGGTGTCTTTCATTTCAAGATTTCTTGCTTGGATTTCTTAATGTCCCCTTTAGATATGTACTGCTTCAGTCATTTTTTTCCCCCGAGATCAAACTATTTTATTCAGAGCTTTCGAGGGAAGAGTCAAGGAGGCAGGAAAGGCGAGGTTCAACGATGGCGGTCTGGGCAGGATCATCTGCACTTCGGAAACGCCAAAAGCTGCTTCAGTAATTTTTAAAGAACCATCAGAAAAAGTTACATGGGTGTAATATTAGTAATAATTATTGTTGTTGTTATTTTTACATATCTTCAAGTCAGTAGCAACTCATAAGAACCCTAAACAACAGATTGGAATCTTACTCTAGCTGGCTCCATCCTGACAATCTCCTTTATGATGGAGCCCATTGTTATAGTCATTGTGTCAATCCCTCTTGTTAAGGGTCTTTCTCTCTTTCACTAACTCTTTTATCTTTCTCAGAATGATGCTTTTTTTTTTAAAGGAATGGTATCATGCCCAAAATATGTGAGGTGAAATTTTACCATCCTTGTTTCTAAGGAGCTAGCACCTTGGTTGGACTTCTTTTAAGACAGATTTGTTTACTCTTTTGATGATCCAATTTATGGTTAGCTCATGTGAACATAGTAGAATTGCTCTGCTGTGTTTTTAAGGCTGTGAGCACACAGAAAGGAGCTGTGGTGGCATAGTGCATAATGTGTTAGGCTTCTAAGTAGAAGTTTAGTTGTTCAAAGCCACTGGGAGAAAGATAGACAGTCTCCTTCCATAAAAATTTGTAGCGTTAGAAATCTGATGAAAGTCTGTGAGTTGGAATCGATTCAAGGGCAGTGGGTTTAATCTTCTAGAAGCTGATTGCCAGACTTGTCTTTCAAGGCTCCTGTGGTTGGGTTTGAACTGACAACCTTTAGACTATTATACCATCAGGGACCCTGCATTGTTAGTATCTGTTACTATTAAGAGCAAATTACTTTGGTAAGTGTATGAGTTTTTAAAATCAGAGTCACTAGGTTTGTATATAAAGGTTTTTTTGGTTACCATCAAGTCAACTATTACTCATAGTGACCCTATAAATAATAGATCTGAACCCTGCCTTATCCTGTGCCATCCTCATCATCTCCAACACACTTGAGCCCATTGCTACAGTCATTGAACCAATCCATCACATTGAAACTCTTTCCCTTCTCCACTGACTTCTCCAAGTGTGATATCGTGCTCCAAGGAATAGGCTTTCCTAACAATAAGCCTTAAGTGTGTGAGATGTCTGCTGTAGGTATTTTGTCTACATAATAAAGATTCTGAAAGAGCAAACTTAACTCAACTTTGAAGTCTTGACATGAGTCTGGAATCCATACTGAATTTTTAGTTTTGATGGAATTGTAATTGGTTGTGCTCTTATAAGAGGGTAGTATAACATGAACTGTAAAATTTTATTTATTCATTTTTACAACTGGTTGATGCAATTTATTACAAGTCTCATAAAATCATCATTTTGCCTTGCCTTTCCCCTCCCCTACTATGTTGCATATTTTAAAAGCTGCTTTTCCAGATGGCAAATGATTTAATTTTGATCAGCTCTGGTGCTGTAATCCCCAGGGAATTGTGCTGTTACTCAGAAGCTGCACTTCTCTGACAGTTCAAACCCACCAGCTACTCCAGAGGACAAAGATGGGTAGTCTCCTCCTGTATGATTTACAGCCTCAGAGATCCACTGAAGGGTCAGTTAGGAGTTAGTTCTAATTTCAGAAATGAGGTTTTGGGTTGTTTTTTTTTAAGCTTGGTGGCTGACTTGATCATATATTCTCAGGACAGCATTTCCTTGCCCCAGGCTCTGGCCAGTGTAGGCTGTCATAATCTATTCCCAAGTATTCTTTTCTGCTATAGCCAAGTAGATGCAAGAATAGATAAGTCTTTCCAATATACAGGAACTTATATGTGAGAGGAAGTTATTTACTAATTCGTCAGTATATGCTGTCCAGTCAGAACTAACTCATAGCTCACCTTCTTCTGAAAAACAGCTTGTGGATTTGAACCTTCCATCTTTGGGCTGGTCATACAAGTCCTTACACACTAGGCCACTACAGCTCATTTTACTAATAGGTTACTAGAAAAATCTGTCATGTCTCTCTATCTTGGGGCCACTCTGTAATAAACTGAATGGTATGTGCCTTTGACTCATCTTGTAATCTCATGTCACTGCAAACGTCTCAATTCTATATAGCCCTTGATATTATTTCTGCAAGTTATGAATTCTATGACCTTTAGCTGTTGTTATTAGGTGCTGTTGAGTCGAGTATGACTTACAGCAACCCTATAAACAAAAGATCTGAACCCTATTCTATCCTGAACCATAATCACAATTCCTGACACATAAGCACCCATTATAGAGTCAATCTATGTCAATTCACCTGGTTGAGAGTCTTCCTCTTCTTTGCTGACCCTTCACCCTTCCCAACATCATGTCCTTCTC
>NW_006399781.1:403356-404893 GCF_000299155.1 Elephantulus edwardii | reverse complement strand
GATGCTGGAACTTGAGTGAGGTACTTTGTGTGGGTGTAGGGTGTCAGTGCTGTTTGCCTGGGTCACATGGAATCCCTTAAGCTCAATCAGAGGAGAAAGAGACAGCTGGAGCTCATTCTTGAAGGGAAAACCAAGGCTTCTTGATTTTCCAATCAGGTCTCTGCACTCCATCTTCATCTCCTCATGTCCAGTCCATCAACTGCCTTTAGCCCAGAACACCTTGGGCTACCCTAGCTGCAGCAGTTGTTTGGCAGAGGAAGCTGCTTCCACAGGTCTTTTTTTCTATAGAACTGAGAGAAACCTAGGCAGTGTAGCTGCCCCATTCTCTTCTGAAGCAGTGACTATTGCCTCAGACATGAAAAACTCTACTATAGCAATGTCACATAGAAAGCAAGCTACTGCACCCCGTACACAAGCCCAAATCAAGATGTCACCCCCTAAAAAGGGACATAGTATCAATGGATTTCCTGAAGTCAGAAAGTCTGATGAAATTTTCTGACACAAATTTTTTTTTTAAAAAAACAATGATTGAATATTTTTAGTGGGTGAAAGACAAACTTCAAGAATTACAGGACACTGCAAGCAAAATTCAGGAGGAGCTTGGGGGAAAAAAGATCCAAAACAATGCAGATAAAACAAATGAGGCATTAGAGTGCCTGGAAAAACAAGGAACCACAGTTCGAAATATGAGGACCAATGTTTCAGAGGCTGTTAACATGATGGAGGGTAAGATGAACAGGTTGAAGAGATGGAGCACAGAATCAGTGAGATAGAAGATAGAATTGTCACCACTGATCTCCTAGAGTGAAAAGCAGAATCAAAATGTATGGAAAAAGAAGATAACCTAATAATAATTTAGGACACCATCAAGAGAAATAACATGCACATCACTGGAATCCCAGAAGAGGAAGAAGCAAGTTAAGGCACCAAAAAAGTTGTCGAAGAATTACTAGAGGACAACTTCCCAGGCATAATGAAGAATGAGAGAATATATATTCAAGAAGATGAACAAACACCACATAGAATAGACCCCAAAAGAAAAACACCAAGGCATATCTTAGTCAAATTTGCTAGAACCAAAGCTAAGGAGAGAACTCTGAAAGTAGCAAGGGAGAAACAAAGAGTAACCTATAGGGAGGCCAGATTAGATTAAGTGCCATTTTCTCAGCAGAAACCATGTGAGCAAGAAGATAGTGGGACGACATGTATTGAACACACAAAGAACACAAACTGTCAACCAAGACTACTGTACCCAGAAAAATTATCCATGAAATATTAAGGAGAGATCAAGATTGTCCCAGAAAAACAGAAACTAAGGGAGTTTGTAAAAACAAGACCAGCATTGACGGAAGCACTAAGAGATGTCCTTCTTACAGAGGTGCCACAAAAAGCATGATGGACCAAAGTAACTAACAACACCAAAAAGAACTCAACAAAATGATAACAATAAAACCTTGCCTCTCAATAATCACACTTGAATGTGAATGGTTTTAATGTACCACTGAGGAGAAAAAGAGTAGCAGATTGGATTAAAAAA
>NW_006399781.1:395386-396456 GCF_000299155.1 Elephantulus edwardii | reverse complement strand
TGATGGTCAAGACCATGTGGTACTGGTACAATGACAAACACACAGATCAATGGAATAGAATTGAGAAACCAGAAATCAGCCCATCTACCTACGGTCAACTGATTTTTGACAATGAAATGAAATAAGTTAAGTGGGGAAATGACAGTCTTTTTAACAAATGGTGTTGGCAAAATTGGAAAAATATCTGTAGAAAAGCCAAGCAAGATAAACCTCTCACTCCATACACAAAACCAACTCAAAGTGGATCAAGGACCTACGACTAAAACCAAGGACTGTAGAAAACTCGAGCAAGATCCATACTTCACTCCATACACAAAAACCAACTCAAAGTGGATCAGGACTAGGATTAAAACCAAGGACTCTAAACTTCGTTACAGAAAAGCATGGAAGAACTCTAGAAGCCCTAATCCACAACATAAACAGTCTTCCAAGCATCCTGAAAAACCTACAGTCAGGAGAGGGTAAAATAGATGAATGGGACCTTCTAATATTAAAATCCCTATTCACATCCCAAAACTTCTCCAACAGGGTAAAAAAGGGAAGTCACAGACTGGGAAAAATGTTTGGTAATGACATGTCTGATAAAGGACTTATATCTAGAATTTAGAAAATATTCGATCACAAGACAAAGTCAAATAACTCAATTGCAAAAATGGGCTCAGGATATGAACAGACACTTCAACAAAGAAGACATTCAGGTGGCGAACAAACATATTAAGAAATGTTCAAAATCCCTAGCTCTAAGAGAGATACAAAGATGCAAATCAAAACAACGATGAGATTCATCTCACCCCAGTAAGAATAGCAAAATTTAACAGAATAGCAAACATCAAATGCTGGCGAGGTCGTGGAGAAACTGGAAGCCTTATTCACTGTTGGTGAGAGTGTAACATGGTGCAACCACTATGGAAGGCAGTATGGCACTTTCTCAAAAATTTGGATATAGAAATACCATTTGACCCAGCAATTGCACTTCTGGAAATATACCCTAAAGAAACTAGAAATGCCACCCAAGCAGATATAGGCACACTCACGTTTATTGCAGCTTTGTTCACAACAGCAGTGGGTTG
>NW_006399781.1:378534-393316 GCF_000299155.1 Elephantulus edwardii | reverse complement strand
GTCCTCACTGGACCCTCATCATTTCCTTCACCTGCTCCCCCCACTGACCAAACTGTGCATCTCTGCAACTGCATCCTGGCCCATCCTCACCCTTCTGCCCCCAACCCTCACCTCCTTGTACCCCCAATATGTTTTACCCAATAAAAGAAGAAAAAAAAGAGGGGATAAATAATTTATACTGCATTGAAATAGATGAGAGAGACAATTCTTTAGGAGGAATATATGATTAGGTATTATTGTCATGGCAAGAGTTCAGAATGAAAGCTGAATTGTGGAGTGCACTAGGTGGTATGAGGGGGGTTGGGATTGTATAAAAATGAAATATTTTTGTTTTTTTACTTTTCAAAGAGAAAAGCAAACTTGGGAGGAAGGTTGGGCAGGGAAGAAAGTGTGCAACAATGAATGAATAAATGGAAATCCAGTCTCTGTAAACTTTCATTAAAACAACAACAACAAATGCCAAAGAGCAAGGATGTCAGCGTAGAGGTTAAGGTGATCCTGACTTAAGTCATGGTGTTTTCACTTGCTTCATACACATGTAAAAGAATTGGGTAGATGACTTAAAATTTCACCTTTGAATTAGTGTTACTATCTGTTTACTTTTACAAAACAGGCAAAAGCAGTTATGACAGATCACTAGAACTCAGAGCTTTTCCTTTAGTGGACAAATTTGGTGTGAGTGCTACATTTCAACTCATAATGACCCTGTAGGCAGAGTAGAGCTGCCCACAGGGTTTCTAAGTTTGTATCTCTTCATGGGAGCATGCTGTCTCTTCTTACTCTCACAGTTGCTGGTGGCTTTTCAGCTAACAAACACGTGTTTTTAACCACTGTGCCACTAGAATTCCTTTAGATTTGCTCAGTGATTTTCAAATGATAATGAAGAGACAGAAGGGATAGATCTATTTATCTTGTCCAAGGGTGCATTTTCTTGAGCAAAATAAAGGCAAGAAAAATTTATTGGGTTAAGTTTAAAGACATATGTAGATTTTTCATTCCATACCTCCCAACTTCGCCCCAACTCTGTCTTGATATTTAGAGTTGGATTACTGTAACATCATAGCATTTTACTTACAGAGTAGATCACTTGGCTACAGACTTAATTCTACTCTTTTTATAATGTCTCCACAGTTTCTATTTTGATAAAAGCCATGCTTCTTTGGATAGAGCGAAATTTAACAACTTAGCATATTTTTTTTTTCTTGCGATCTCTTTACTCATGCCTCACAACTCCCCAAAGGTCTACACCAATCCATCTGTGAGTTTCAAATACGGAAGACATTTTTGAGTATTCAGCATTGGAACCATCCTTCGTCAAAGGTCAGTGATAAATTGGAGCAAAAATAGGAGGAGTTTTGGTTCAATTCAAGAGAATTGTGGAGGTTACCCATCGAAATCTAACACTTCTCTTTTGGGCAATCACTCTCATCTTCACTCCAGCCATTTGGTTCTAGTGTTGTTGTTACATGGTGGTGGTGTTTTGCCTTATGTTGTTAGGAGTCAGAACCAACTCATAGCAGATGCTCCAGTGGGTTTGCAGAGACAGCTTGCTCACACAGGAGGGGATTGATATCTAGCTTTCACCGAAGAGCAGCTTGTGGATTCAAACCACATACCTTTGGATTGACAATGCAACTCCTTACCCCTAATGCACCAGAACTTTCTAACAAATAGGGCTGAACAAGGGACCATTCCAACCCATCAGATTCTTTTTCTAGGATGTTTCAAAATGGGAAAAAGAAGTTAAAGACCACCCTTAGGTGATGAAGCTGGGTGAAGGGAGTTTGTGGAGAATTTCAGACATGTCAATCACCATGGAAGAGCCATTACAACCAGATGTGATTTCAAATCTGACTCATGATAACCCCGTGTACGGAACTGTGTTCCCAGGGTTTCCACAATGCAGAGTATTGACCACTGTTTGACCACAGTCCTATAGGGTTTTCTGGGACTAATTTTTCAGAAGCTGATTACCAGTTTTCCCTTTTCTGGGTGAACTCCAACCTTCGACGTTCTGGGTCACAGCTTGGCAGTTAGTTGTTTGCACTACCCAGGGACAGGGAGTCCTCAGGAAGTTTGGTTTTCTTTTCCCCCCAGACATCCCCGAAGCCCAGTTATGCCGTGCCCTTTTCTCAATTAATGAGAACCAAAATTTCCCATTTTTGCTGATGCTATTTTCAGTTAGATTTATCACAAACAAAACCAGTCTCATTTATGGAATACTCCTTGCTTATGAACAAAGGAGCCCCAGTGGCAGAGTGTGTTGTTAGCTGGGTTGCAAACTGAAAGGACAGCACTTGGGTGCCACCTGCTGCTCCTCAGGAGACGGAGCATTGAGGCCAATAAGGCCAACTCCTTCCCCAGAGTTACAGCCTCAGCAACCTGATGAGAATCCTCCAGGCGTTGGGATTGGCTTGACAATGGTGGATTCGGTTTGTTTTCTGGTCTGTGTTGTTGTGTACCTTCGAGCCAGAACCAACTCATAACATTCTCCAGAGGATTTTCAGAGACAGCAAATTGCACAGGAGGAGATTTCCATTCCCCCTTCAAAATGAGGCCTATGTAGAATCTAATCTTAAGAATCCTAAATTCATTGTTAAGTCAGAACTGACTCAGAGCTGACTGTTTAGCAGAATTTCAGAGAGATTACCTGCCTTTGTCCTGTGGAGCTGCCTTTGGGTTTGCAGGGCAACTTCTTACCCGTGAGGCCACCAGAGTTGTCTAGAACATCATGCTGTTACATACTGTAAGGTCAGAATCAACCCATAACTGACCCTCCAGTGGGAAGTAGATGGCATGGGAGAAGAGTGCCCATCTTCCCCTCATAGAGCAGATTTAAACTTCATGCCTTTTGGTTGGCAATGTGGCTCCTTCACACTAGGCAACCAGAGCCTCCTAAAACCTAATAAGCTGCCAAATATCCTCACTTCATCCAGCTGATTATTCAGCTATTGGGTATTGAGCCAACTCAAACCAACCATCTTCCTATCTCTTTGTGATCCCGGGCCTGAGGGATTCTGCAAACCACATTAATCCTTGTTCACTCTTCTATAATCATCCTATAGCTACGTAAATGGAATGGTTATTTATCCTATGCAAAAAGGAAAACATTTTAAAAAATAAGACATGTAAAGAAAAAAATCCAGGTGAATGTGGGATTCCATCATGAGAACTATTTTTTAAAGTCTGGAGACTTGGTGGAAGAGAGATTATTATTTCCCTATTAACACTGAGTTAGAATAAATAGAAAGTTAAGAAACCAGTCAAGTGCACTAGTATGAAGACTGCATAATAAAGAATAGCCTTTGCAAAAACTTGCCAAGTAAACAAAGCATGCCTTCTGGGAAAGGCACCAAGATATTAGTGAATGACAGTTTCACACTTCAGAACAAACAAGATTGTTACTGGACATACAGAATGAACATATTTACCTGACAGACCCAGAAGCCACACGACCTAAATCTCCATCCAGCCTTTGTTTTTGCAGAGTTTATGTTGTCATCGCAATATAATTCTGTTATATTATTTTTAAGTGTACATTCACATATCTAAACATTACATAATATACAAAAGCATAATAGAAGGCATATGTTCTAACACAGTAATTTAAGGAATTTGTTGTTAAGGCTGTACAAAGCTACACCAAAAAGGCATAGAATCCACCAGAAGCTTAGAATATTATAATAAGACATTTTTTTAAAAAGGTATTTATTCTTTAAAACAAAAATCAAAATATCAAACTACAATAGCAAAAACCTTTTGTACCACCACTGGATGTAATATTTATTATATATTGAACATACAATTGGTGGGCATGGAATTATTTCAGCCTTAGCAATATTCATAGAACTGAGATATATTTAAAACTTGTGTGTGCTTGAGTATTCCTTGTCAGTTTCTCTCCACCTCCCTCTTCTTCCCAACCTGACGTGTCCATAGATTTTTTCCCCCCAGCTGCTGAGAGCCTCAGAGGAGAACTCAAACCATCACTTCCCTTAGGGTTTAGATGTTTACAACATATTGGCTGATTTGAGGGGGGTGAATAGGGAGGAGTGTCAGAAATCAAATTGCAAAGAATTTCAAGAGCCCTGAAAAGACCGTTCACCATAGGGAATGTAGAGTTAAGAATAATAAACCAGAGCAGAGAGAAGAGCTTGTGATCCAAGGGGAACAGTAGCTTGAGGCACTTTGCTGCTGCAACAGTTTCTGACTCATGTGCTACAGAGTAGAATTGCTCCATATGGTTTCACTGGCTTTCATTTGAAAGGACGAAATGTTGTCTCACAGACTAAGGACATGTTATCAGGACAGACCAGTCCCCAGTGAAGCACACCATGCTTCTTGAAGTAGAGGGCCGGTGATAGAGAGGGAGACCCTGAGGAGACGGATCGATGCAGTGGCTGGCTACAGCAGTGGGCACAAGCACTGCATCCTCATCATGCCTGATCCCATTGCTCTTCTGTCAAACATGGAGTTGCTGTGAGTTGGAACCAAGGATTCAACAGCAACCAGACAATTTTAAAGAGAAAAGATGACCAGGTCTTTTCATTAACAGAGACCCTGTTGTTGTTGTTGGTAGGCGCCGTCGAGTCATAGATGATTCATAGCGACCCTATGAAAGAAAGACCTGAGCACTGTTCTTAGAGTTTCCAGAGGCAAGCCATTTTGGAAGTGGATGCCACTCCTGCTTCCAAGCCTGCTTTAATCAGGAAGCTGCAGCAAACACTGTCCACCATGGGTAACCATTACCACGTTTGGCACATCAGTGCCACAGTGTTCAGCATCACAGCAACCATGAGTTACCTCTGTACAGCAATGCACAGACCAGTGCTACACCACTTAGAAGAACCTAGGTGGTTCAAAACCTTCAATCTTTCAATTAGTATTTGAATGCAAATGGTTTGTGAGACTTAGGAACCACTCCAGGACCCATTCCTTACTGAGTCACTTGGACTCGGATGACACAGGCTCTTGGTTCCCTTCCTTCCTCCCTGGGCCCCCTTTAATGAACTCACCTACTCTTTTTTGGCCTCTAAATGTCAATGTGACTTAGAAGTGGGCCCTTAGATCTTTCTTTTACATCTCTTTTCACTTGCTAAGCAATCTCATTCAATCTCCGGGTATTAAATTCAAAGTCCAACAGGAAATAGATAATGCATTCAAATAAGGATGATTCAAGCAATTTACTATTCTTTTTTAAAAAATAATATTTCTTTGGCTTTTTGGTGAAAGTTTACCTAGCAAATTAGGTTCCTACTTAGCAATTTCTATACAAATTGTTCCAAGAAATTGGCTACATTTTTCACGGTGTGTGAACTTTCCCATTATTTCATTTTTGTTTGTGCTCTGTCCATTCATCTAGTTTTCCTGACCCTCTTACTCTCTCATCTTTGCTTTTGGATTCATTTTCACAGTTTAGCCTTTTTTTTGTCTGGTACACCCCGTGTTCCTTTCAGAATCTGAGTACTTCTCCATATATCTATTGCTCCAATCCTTGTGGCACCTCCACCCGCTCAGCTGCCATGGACTCCTGACAGGGCCTCCCGAAAGCCTGCTCTTGCCCCCACTACCCTTACTCTGGTGAATCTTGGTCCCTTTAGGTCTACCCACCAACTAGAGTGATTTCTCTTCATTTCCTCCAAACTTTTACTCAGTTTTCAAGATCTTCCAAGAGACAGTTCCTCATTTTATACCTCTTATGTGTTTCATTTATTTGTTTCTTAACTTTTACTTGTGGTGGCTTAGTGGTGAGGACTTGAGCTGCCAATCCAAAAGCAGGCTGTTCGAATCCACCCGCTGTTCCCTGGAAAGAAGATGTGCTATCTCCACTCATATGATAATAGAGCTTCTGAAAATCCACTGGTGGGCCAGCTATGAGTTGGTTCTGATTGAACAGCACAAAGGAATAACAGCAACCATTACAAAGTAGACTTCATGAAACTGGAGATTTTTTTTGTCTACTGAGTCATCCCCAGTATCTGGGCTATTTGGTGAATGAATGAATGAATAGTATGAATGGAGGCCCTAAGGGTATGGGGGAGGAACATAAGTCTAGAAATTTACCATTTGTAAATGGTAAATTTTGTAGGTTTGGTACCTTCTGAACATGTATCACATGCTGGGTAGAGGAATGGAGAAGGCACTATTTCTACAGCTCCAAACAGAAAACTCAGAGCGAAGTTCTATTACCCTGGCTTGGCTTAAACCCTACTTCCTGACTTCTCAGCGCTCCAGTGCTTGTCCAGCTCACCTGTTCTCTTGCCAGGGATTGGTCTAATATTCATCAGTGGATAGCAGTAGAGCCATACCTAAGGATGGCAAAGCTAACACATTCCTGTTTGTTTTTTACAACTACTGTTGGAATTTTCCAGGCACTTTTCTGCTGCCTGCCTACCTTGCCTCTTTACTTAGTGAACCTCCTTCACCATCCAGCTAATCACAGGTGGTACTTGGCCCAGCAGTGGGCTCTTCAACCCTGATTAAAAACCCACTCATTCCAATTCAGATAAACTCGATGCCTGGTTGCTATAAAACCAAGAAACAAGCTATTATGCTGAGCAAAATAAGCCAGACTCAAAAGGACAAATACCGTATGGGTCCACTATTATGAAAAATCTAAGGGAAAGTGAACAAAGAGAACAAAATATTCTTTAATGGTTACCAGGGGTGAGATGAAAATTAGTAATTAGATAATGGACATATGGTAAGATGAGTGGAAGGAAAGGCTAACAAACAAATAAATAAATGCCAGGGGGAAAAAAAGAAAACAATAATCAAAGACGACTCTTAAAAAAAACCCCACAAACCAAAAGTTGCTATGGATTTGACTTTAACGTCTGCTAACTCCAAGTGACTCCAAGGGTGGCACAAATAGCTAAGTGTTTTACTGCTAACCAGAAAGGGTAGTGGTTTGTACCCACCCAGAGATGTCTAGGAAGAAAGGCCTGGCAATCTGCTCTCCAAAAAGTTTCAGTCTTAAAAACCCTCTGCTGTACTTACATGAGGTTGCCATAACGTTAGAACTTGCATGCCACTTGATTAACATTGTTGCTCTTAAATGCTAGTGAGTCGACTGTGACTCATGAACAATGTATTTGAACCTTTCCCTTTCCTGTGCTATCCTCATAATCTCTGATACACTCAAGCCCAAAGGTATACCTTATTCTATAAACTCAGATCCTTGCTCTTTAGAACTTTGGAGAGGTCCTTGATAGCAGTTTTCTCCATAGCAGTATACAATTTTATTTTCTAACTGCTGTTATTGTGAGCATTGATTGTGGATCAAGTGACATAAAATCATTGATAACTTCAATCTTTTCCTCATCGATCACTATGTTTACTAACAGTCCAATGGTGAGGATTTTTGTTTTTGTAATGCTGAGATGTAACACATCTTGAAGGATATAGTCTTTGATCTCCTATAGTAAGTGCTTCAAGTCTTCACTTTCTGGAAGCAAAGTTGGGTCATCTGCCTAACACAAGTTGTTGATGGATCTTCCTCTGATCCAGTTACCAGATGCTTCTGATATCACAGTATAAACATTTTTCCTGGGCTGGCTTTATGAGTTTGCCACCTATTCAGGTGTATGGGACTCAGCTGAGAAAGACTTAGCAAGTACTTTAATGCTCAGCTGTCATCTTAAAAATCTTAATAAATTTGGAACAAAAGGTTTGCATTTTCATTTTCCACTGAGTCCCACAAATTGTATAATCTGCTCTTTCTTTGACAAAGTTCACAATGCTGAAGTATATAATATAAAATCAACAATCCCAGATACTATGACCCAGGTCAAGAAATTGAATATCATCATGACCCTCTTGATAGCTGCTTTAGAGTAAAACCATTTAGACAAGTGAAAGACTGGCAGAAAATAGCAGTTTCCTTCAGGTAATTAATTTATTATTGAAAAAAAAATTAATTGCCAGTTTGAAAGGTCAATTTTCAGAAAGGTCCATGGTTCCTCTTCTTAGTTGCACCTCATCTCCTTAGTAAGTCTTCTTGATTGTGGACGTGTAGCATTAGTATCTTGCTGTTCTTAACATTTTACATCTTGATAGAAACTTGGGTTCCACAGATATATGTATTTGTCAAAACTCAACAAATAAACTCTTAAAATATGTGGATTTTATTGTATGGAAATAGTATATCAACAGAAAGACTATAAGCATGTATTGAGCTGTAGTTAATGATAAAATTTTAACTAAAGTATTAAGGTTGTTGTTGATGTTGTTAGACACCATTGAGTTGAGTACAACTCATGTTGTTGTTCTTAAGTGCCGTTGAGTCACAGGCTACTTGTAGCGACCCTATGAAGGAGAGTCCTCAATGCTTGGGTGTCTCTCATCCTCTCTCCAGGTTCATAGGGCAAGTCCACTCTGAGCCCTCAAACCTGCAGAGCCTCAAGGAGCCAGAGTCAGCATTCAACAACAAATCTGAACCCTCTCCTATCCTGTACCATCCTCATCATCCTTAATACACTTGAGCCCTTTGCTACAGTCACTGTATCAATCCATTTTGTTGCAAGTCCTCCCCTCTTTGCTAAACTTCCACCTTTCTTTTTTATTATTATTAATTTCAATGAAAATTTACAGAGACTTTGGATTTCCATTCATTCATTGTTACACTTTTCTCCCTTCCCCCTCCCCCCAGTACACTCTTCTCTTTGAAAAGTAAAAGAAAAAAAATCTTTCATTATTTTACAAAACTTCCCCCCAAGGTCCACTCCAGCATGTAGCCTTCGCTCTGGATTCCTGTCATGACAAAAATACCTAATCACATATCCCTTTTAAGCAGTTTTCTCCCTCATCTGTTTCAATACAGTATACATTATTGAACCCATCTTTCTCAGTCTTCCCCAACCCCAAAGTCAGTCCTGTTTTACAACAGTGGCACCATACCGTTTTTGTCCTTTTGTGACTGAGATACTTCACTCAGCATAATGTCCTCCAGGGTCACCCATTTTGAATAATATTGCATGAGTTTCTTGTTTTTCAATGCAGCAGAGTATTCCATTGTGTGAATATAACACAGCTTTTTAATCCATTCGTTTGTTGATGGGCACTTACGTTGTTTCCAACTCCTTGCTATTGTGAACAAAGCTGCGATAAACATGGGTGCTTGGTATATGCTTGGTTATCAGTTATGGTTTCTTTGGGGTATATTCCCAGTAGTGGAATTGCTGGGTCAAATGGTACCTCTATTTGAAACTTTTTGAGAAAGCGCCACACCGCCTTCCACAGTGGGTACACCATTTTACACTCCCACCAACAGTGAATAAGGGTTCCAGTTTCTCCACAATCTCGCCAGCATTTGTTGCTTGCTGTCCTGTTAAATTTTGCTCTTCTTAGTGGGGTGAAAATGATAGTTATTTTGATTTGCATCTCTCTTAGAGCTAGGGATTTTGAACATTTCTTCATGTGCTTGTTGGCCATCTGAATGTCTTCTTTGGTGAAATGCCTGTTCATATCTTGTGCCAATTTTTCAATTGGATTATTTACCTTTATCTTGTTGTGGTGCAACTTCTACCTTTCTAAGCATGATGTGAAATGAAGCTTTGCCATCCTTGCTTCCAAGGAACATTATGGTTGTACTTTTTCCAATACATATTTGTTTGTTCTTTTCCCAGTTCATGGGATATTCAGCACTTTTCTCTCACACTGCAATTCAAAGGCATCAATTATTCTACTGTCAGTTTTACTCATTATCCAGCTCTCAAATGCACAAAAAGTGATTTGAAACACCATGGTCTGAATCAGGCACACCTTAGTCTTTAAACAGATGTCATTGCTCCTTGGTACTTTGGAGAAGTTCCTGACTGTAGACTTTCCCAGTACAATACAGCTTCATATCTCTTGACTGCTGGTACCAAAGGTGTTGGTTGTAAATCAAGTAAGATGAAATCATTGACAATTTAAATATTTTCTCAATCTATAATAATGTGGTTGATTAATCCACTAGTGAGGATTTGTATCTCCTTGATTTTGAGATCCAATCCATACTGTCTTTGATCTTTTGCAACAAGTGTTTCAAGTCTTCCTCACTTTCAGCAATCAAGGTTGTGCCATCTGCATAGCACAGGTTGCTGATGAGTCTTCCTCCAATCCTGATGCCACTTCTTTCCTTCTTTATGTCCAGCTTCTCAAATTATTTTCTCAGTGTACAGATTGAGTAAATATGGAAAAATAATACTATCTGGACATATACCTTTCCTAATTTTAAACCATGCAGAGTTGCTTTGTTCAGAGCACAACTTTTTGGTCTGTTCATAGGTTTTGTATGAGCACATTCTGAGTTCTGGGATTCCCATTCTTCTCAATGTTAGCCATAGTTTGTTATGATCCACACAGTCGAATGCCTTTACATTATATTTTAGTTTTATAGTCAATAAAGCACAGGTATCAGATATTCTTTCAGCCAGGATCATCTGAATCAGCAGTGTTATTCCTCCTGATGCCATAGCCTCTTCTAAATCCTGCTTGAACTTCTGGCAGATTTCTATATACTGTTCTAGCCTTTTAAAAATGATCTTCAGCAAGATTTTGCTTGCATGTAATTTATGATATTGTTTGATAATTTCCACATTCTACTAAATAACTTTTTTTTGGGAGGAATGAGAATAAAGATGAATCTCTTCCAATCAGTTGGCCTATTAGCTGTCCTCCAAATTTCCTGACACAGACTGGTGAGCACATGCAGCGCTGCATCTATTAGTTGAAACAAATCAATTGGTATTCCACTGATCTTTGGGACCTTGTTTTTGCCAGTGTCTTCAACACAGCTTGAACTTCTTCCATTATTACCATTAACTCACGTGATGGTTGTTGTCACTGTGTGCCATTGAGTCAGAACTGAACCATAGCTGACCCTCCAGTTGGTTTTCAGAGGCAGGAAAGCACATGGAAGGAGATTGTCCATCCTCTCACAGAGCAATTGGTGAATTTAAACCTTTGAGTTTGCAGTGCAGCTTCTTGCCACTAGGCCACCAGAGCTCCCTTGTTACACAGTAGTTTCTGAAAGTTTTCTTTGTCAACTGACTCTGAAATCATTCAATTTCAGCAGAGCTACCACAAAATGTTGAGGCATGTTGAAATATTTAGGGGGAAGTTTACACATTTGCTTTGAAATGTATTTTTAAAAACATGAATTAAAGAATAGCTGAGGGGTGGCTTGGTTACTGACTACTAGAAAAAAAAGATGGTTGGATGGGTAGATAAAGTGGGGTGGTGTGAGAAGGCTAGTAGAGTAGACAAAAGGGAAAGATCTGGATGGTGAGAACATAGACATCCACTTAAAGTTCTTTGAACATCCTATGTGTTTAAAAATGTTGGGGGTAGTGCTTTCAAAAGAAAAGGGCATCTTTCCCTTGTTTTTGAGATTTACTAGAGTTGAACATCTTAACGGAGTTGCCAGTAATGATGAGATGAGAACACCAAGCTAAGAGCTGAATTTTTATTTTAAAAGATTGGAGCTCATTTGGTAAAATTAAAAACTCAAAGATGCCCTTTTCAGATCTCTCAAGTCCTTAAACAAGTTTATTAAGAATCTTTGTAAAATGGAGGACTGCTTGTTAAGAGCCATTTAGTGCCACTGCCCGCATGAGCCTAAATTCTCAGAATTATCTATAATGCATGCAGTTTTTGCTCTCAGCAGTGTTTTTCCTCTTTACTTGACGTCAGTTGCCATTTGTAAGGGTTGCCAAGGTAATGACCAGACACATCTAAAGACCAGCCTAGAAGAAAGGACAACACACTTATTCGCCCCCCTTTTAACATTATGTTTAAAATTCATAACACATTCGGTTTGATAAAATGCTACTTCACAGTAAATCAAACTTCACTGTACAGGTATAATGTAGCTTAATATCCAAAGGACATCCTTTGAGATAGGACATTATGTGATTCGGATGTTGTATGAATACCATGTTAACACCTTATGGCAGCAATGCCCAGTAAAGGACTGATTAAACTTTGTAATTAATAGCATTAAGCAATTTCAACTAATGTTAATAAACCAAAATGTGCATGGTTGAGTTGAAGGAAAAATCAATTTGATTTGTAAACTCTCAATCAGATAACAGAAGAAAAAAATTTTTTTAAAGCCCCCAAAACCTGTGTGGTCCCTCTTCCAATCATCTTTACTGCTCCTGTTGCTAGTACTACTGATTTAGGATGGAAGCATGGACAGTGGGCAGTGTCAACTGCTAAGGGACAGCCATGGAATCAAGAGAGAAAGCACAATGAGCTCTGGTGGCCTAGTGGCAAGAAGCTGCACTGCAATCCCAGAGATGCATGGTTCAAATCCACCAGATGCTTTGCTGAAGAAGGAGGAACAATTTCCTCCTGTACCAGTCAGATCTCATTTGATGGTACACACACACACACACACACACACACAAATAAGAAAATAAAATAAAATTTTAAAAAAAGAGAGAGAAAGCACACAAAAACAATGCATAGCCCACTCTCCATTTCACCTGCCTGATGGACACAACTCTGGAGCCTAATCCAGAGCCAGGTCTACTGCCTCACCTGCCTGTACACCACTTGTGGTCTGATGTTGCAAAAGTCTGGCTTTAAGAGCTTTATAACCATTACTCAAAACTCAAATCTACTAACATCCAGTCAGTTCCAACACAGGCAACTCTCCACTGGACTTCCAAGGCTGTGAATCTTAAGAGGAAGAGACTACCTCATCTTTCTAGAAACAGCTGGTGGATTTAAACTGCCAATATTTCAGCTAGCAGCCCACCAGCCAACAGATTATATCACCAGGAGGATATCATAAAAGAAGAGCTTTTGTTAAGATTCCCTTAACAATCTTTTGTTAAGTTTCCCTTACTTAACAAAATAAACCAAACATAAAATCCTTGTGGGTGCCATGCATAGTGCCCGAACACCAACACTACATACCCATATAGAAAAGAACTCTTATCTTTACAGCTCTACTTTTAATGGCTGGCTCTGTTCAATGACTAAATATTTCAGACTTTTATATGTGCTACAGGGTTTTTCCCCTCTGGGAAAAAGATGTGTAAACAAGCCAGATATATTTAGTAAAGTCAATATGAAGACCTCATTTACTTCATAGGCAGGCATGGGGTAAAATTGCTATTTGTTCAGAAAGGAATATTTCATGTTGCTTGAAAATATGTGTTTAAAACAATTAAGAAATAGTACTTAGTATTATAAATCAATATGGTTAATAGATATATTTATAACCAGGCAGATCTGCCATGTTAATCATAAACTCAATACCAATAAAAATGAAAGTTTCACTATTTTAAATATTTAACATGTTTTTCTTTTGTGGCAGCAATAAATAAACCATGGTGGATTAAAGAGGAATGCACTGTTAGGCTTCTTTCTGTGTTGAAATAAACTTAATCAAGTGTTAGAAAATTAGGTTCTGGACAGAACTTCAGAAATTCTGCTTCTATTGCCCATTCTGTAATTTCAAATAACTTCTTACTTTTGTATACTCTAAATTATGTGTGCTCTGACCTTTTAAAAACTCTATTTAATTGCTTTCCAAATGACAGTCAAGACATTCAGCCAAAGTTGTTTCATGGGGAAAACTTTTTGCATGATAAACAAATTTTTTTTTCATGAACACTTAAAAATATGTTATATGAGCATTTTTTTCTTGGGCATGCTTTCCCTTTCGGATGACAACTACAAAGGGTCAGGTGTGTGTCTGTCTTTGTAGTTGTTGTTAGAGGCTATCTAGTTTAAGCCCATTGTTGCATTCACTGTGTCAGTCCACCTCATTAAGGGTTTTCCTCCTTTTCATTGACCTTCTGTTTTTCTAAATGTGAAGTCCTTTTTCCACCACTGGCCCCCTCTGATAAACATGACTAAAGTAATCCTCACTTCTAAGGAGCATTCTGATGACAGTTCTTCCAAGAAATATTTGCTATTTTACCAGTCCACAGTAAATATTTCTTAATCCCTTTCCGGCTGTGAACTCTGCATGCATGCCAACATGCCTCTCGCAAAGGATCTCCTTCATCCCTCTCCAGAAGAGGAGAAGAAGAAACACAAGAAGTGCCTGGTGCAGAGCCTGAATTCCTATTTCATGGATGTGAAATGTCCAGGATGCTATAAAATAACCACGGTCCTCACCCATGCACAAACAGTAGTTTTGTGTGTTGGCTTCTCCACTGTTCTGTGCCAGCCTACAGGAGGAAAAGCAAGGCTTCAGAAGGATGCTCTTTCAGACAGAAGCATCATTAAGAAAAAAAAAAGATTAAATTATCTCAATAAACAAAATTTTTTATATAAAAAATATTTCTAAACCCAACTTTTTATTGTGATTTGTGTGAAAGGTTACAGGGTAGATTGGTATTCTATTCAACTCTTCATATACATTTTGTTTTATGACATTGAACAATCCCTGCCAATCTTCCCATTCCCTCCCTGTGTTTCCTTTTCCATCATTCTCTCCTCTTGCTTCCTGCCTTCTAAGCTGTGTTAGGTACCGTTGAGTTGACCATGAGTCACAGCAACAGATCAGAAACTTTCCCTATTCTGTGCCAACTCAAGCTCAAGCCTATTGTTGCAGTTACTGTGTCAATCTATCTCTCTGAAGGTCTGACTCTCTACCTTTCTCAGCATGATGTCTTTCTCAAGGATTAGCCCTTCCTGACAATGTATCCAAAGACAAAAATTCACCATCCTTCTTTCTTTTTTTTATTGGGAAAAACATATTGGGGGTACAAGGAGGTGAGGGTTGGGGGCAGAAGGGTGAGGATGGGCCAGGATGCAGTTGCAGAGATGCACAGCT
>NW_006399781.1:376022-376589 GCF_000299155.1 Elephantulus edwardii | reverse complement strand
CTGTCTCTGCCTCTGCCGCCATCTTGGATCTCCCACCATCCTTCTTTCTAAGGAGCATCCTGGTTGCTCTTCTTCCAAGACAGGTTTGTTCTTTTGGCAGTCTATGGTATTTCCATTTTCTTTGCCAACACCACTATTAAAGGCATAGTAGTATGCTTCAATCTTATTCGCTGTCCAACATTCAGAAGCATAAGAAGCAATTAAAAATACCATGGCTTGGATCAGGCAAGCAATAGTCCTTAAAAGAACATCTACAGAGCACCACAACAAGATAAAGGTAAATAATCCAATAGAAAAATGGGCACAGGATATGAACAGGCACTTCACCGAAGATAACATTCAGATGGCTAATAAGCACATGAAGAAATGTTCAAAATCCCTATCTCTAAGAGAGATGCAAATCAAAACAATTATGAGATATCATCTCACCCCAGTCAGAATAGCAAAATTTACAGAACAGCAAGCAACAAACGCTGGCGAGATTGTGGCGAAACTGGAACCCTTATTCACTGTTGGTGGGAGTGTAAAATGGTGCAACCACTGTGGAAAGCGATGTGGCACTTTCTC
>NW_006399781.1:373296-375436 GCF_000299155.1 Elephantulus edwardii | reverse complement strand
GCAACAATGAATGAATGGAATTCCAAAATCTCTGTAGATGTTCATTGAAATGAAAAATAAATAAATAAATTTTAAAAAAACAACAATTGGCAATGATAAAACATGCTTTAATTGTTAATGGTTGATGTTTACATTACATACGGAATAAATACATAGCATGGGGGGGGAAAGTTGCAAATAGAGATACCATTTGACCCAGCAATTCCACTACTGGGAATATACCCTGAAGAGACCATAACTGACATCCAAGCAGATTTATGCATACCCATGTTTATCGCAGCTTTGTTCACAATAGCAAGGAGTTGGAAACAACCTAAGTTCCCATCAACAGACGAATGGATAGAGAAGCTGTGGTATATTCACACAATGGAATACTACGCTGCATTGAAAAACAAGAAACTCATGCAATATTATTCAAAATAGGTGACTCTGGAGAACATTATGCTGAGTGAAGTATCTCAGTGACAAAAGGGCAAATATTGCATGGTACCACTGTTGTAAAACAGGACTGACTTTGGGGTTGGGAGAGACTGAGAAAGATGGGTTCAATAATGTATACTGCACCGAGACAGATGAGGGGAAAACTGTTTAAAAGGGATATGTGATTAGGTATTTTTGTCATGACAGGAGTCTAGAGCGAAGGCTACATGGTGGAGTGGACCCGGGGGAAGGTTTGTAAAACAATGAAAGACTTTTTCTTTTACTTTTCCAAGAGGGTAGTGTTCTGGGGCAGAGGGTTGGGAGGGGATAAATGTGCAACAATGAATGAATGGAAATCCAAAGTCTCTGTAAATTTTTACTGAAATTAATAATAAATTTAAATTTTAAAAAAGAACATCTGCACTCTTTAGCACTTTAAATATGTTTTATAGCTTATTTGCCAAACGCAATTCATATTTTGATTGCTTAACTATTGCTATGATAGATATTGATTTTAATCCAAGTAAAATGAAATCATTGATTATGTCAATCTTTTTTCCATACTGTTGCCTGTTGGGTGCAATAGTCAGTTTTGTTTTCTTGATGTTGAGAAAGAATCCATAATGAAAGCGGTAGTCTTTCATCTTCTGCAGCAAATGCTTCAAGTCTTCACTTTCTTTTTTTTTTGTCTTCACTTTCTTGTAAGCAAGGGTCTGTCATTTGCATAATGCAGATGTCTGATTAGACTTTATCCAATTCTGATGCCACATTCTTCTTCATATAATCCAAGTTCTCAAATTATTTGGTTGAATAGGTATGAGAAAGGATACAACTCTGACACATAACTTTCCTCATTTTAAACCATACAGTATTCCCTTGTTCTGTGCTTTATCCCTGGGAAAATGATGCTATGGTCTTGTGTGATTGATTATTTTAAAGACTGAGTACTTTCCTAGTGTTTGTCCTTAGATTTGTATTATAGGGGTAAACTCAATTCCAGGTTGAAAGGGAAACTAAGCATCACAGCCTAGGTTGTTCCCATCAGTCTCTGCTGACTATTTTTGTGACTTCCAATTTTGTTCTACATTTATATCTCATTCTATCCAGTATGTTCTATTGTGATCCCTTTCAGCATGACCAGTGAGGGCTGGGTATCATCTAGTTTATTTGGTCTCTGAGCTGTAGAACTTGAGGTTCTTGTGTTTTAGTAGTGCTCTAACTAATTGTTTCTATGCTTCTTTGATTTTCCTCACTCTTCTTTGCTCCAGAGAGGAAGAAACTAATGGTTACATCTAGGAAGGCTTCTTGAAAACTTTAAAGACCCCAGTTGCTACTCACCAATAGAGGGTGTAGAAGTTTGCTTTTGAGGACTATCTGGTGTTAATTTACCTTGATGGTCCCTGACACTGTGGTCCTGAGGTCCCATGACTTCATCCTCTCAGGATATTTGATTATGGTTAAGAAATTTATATAACTTGCTGGCTCTATTAGGTATTTGGATATTTTGGATATATATAGGGATTTTTGGAGATAGATAGATATATAGCACATAGTATGAAGCCACCAGCTGCTCCATGGGAGAAAGATGGGCAATCTTCTTTAGTGCAGTTTATTATCTCTAAAAACCCACTGTAGGGTCAGTTATGGGCTGGTTCTGACTCAATGGTACACAAAACCAAATACATATAAATACATATATACATATATATACAAACAAACA
>NW_006399781.1:365657-372564 GCF_000299155.1 Elephantulus edwardii | reverse complement strand
ATAAATTTTTACTTTCAGTTGTAATTACTTCTTGAACAAAAGGTTTTATAAACTTTCTACCAAATATGTATGATTATACCATACCTAAGCTATCATATTCTTTATCTTATTACACATATTTTTAAAAATTTCAAAAAGGAAAATACTATTGTGTTTAAGTTAAAGATCATTACACTTGTGATATGGAATTTGATGCAAAATTCTGCTTTCATTCATCCATTCCACTTATTGCCTGGCTTCATGAGCTATGTTCATGTTACCTCCTGGGGTCTCCACACAGGTCTAGGGACAGAATCCAAATCACTGGAAGACATCCTCTTTTCCTTGATTATTTTGAATGTCCTATATTTGACCTTCTCCAACTCCATTATGTCTTCTTTGAGAATAATTAGAATTACATGCTAATGTGCAAATGGATGTTAATGTGAATCTTAAAACAAATCAATGGATTCTATTTAATTTAACATCTTCGAGGGAAGGGTAATTACTAGTAGGTAAAAAAGAAAAGATTCTCTCACCACTGGGCCAATTGGCTGCATCAGTATGGATGGTGAAGAGATTGAGATAGTTAACAGTTTTAGTTTGCTTGGCTCCACAGTCAACACTCTTGGTAACAGCAGCCAGGAAATCAGGAGACGAATTGCATTGGGAAAGTCAGCTGTGAGGGACCTCTCAAGAGTACTGAAGAGCAGCGACATCAGGCTGGAGACTAAGGTGCGCCTGATGCAGGCTATCGTCTTTGCAATTACATGCTATGCATCGGAGAGTTGGACAGTGAATAGGGATGATAGAAAGAGAATCGATGCCTTTGAGTTGTAGTGCTGGAGAAGAATGTTGAATATACCATGGACTGCTAGGAGAACAAACAGGTTTGTCCTCGAGAAGGTGAAGCCAGAATGTTCCCTGGAGTCGAGGATTCTGAAGCTTCGTCTGACATACTTTGGGCATGTTGCAAGGAGGGATGGGCCCTTGGAGAGGGACATCATGTTTGGGAGAGTGGAGGGACGGCGCAGGAGAGGAAGACCCTCGATGAGATGGATCGATTCTGTGAGTGGAGTGGTGGGAATGAATGCGTTTGAGACGGCGAGATTGGCACAGGATAGAACGGCGTTTAGGGCTCTTATACATAGGATCACTATGAGTCGCAAAGGACTTGATGGCACATAACAACAACAAGAAAAAAAAGAAAAAGAGGAAGAAATTATAATTTTAACTACTCACTGAGTTGTGGTAACTCTTTCAGACTTTCTAGACTTCAACTTTGCTTTAAGTATAAAAATCATCTATTGATGGGTTCTTTCTGGACAATTTTGTGACAGTCCAACAAGGAGAAATCCCTAGGTGGTGCTATCTATGTTCCGTACTAGCCAAAAGGTCAAGGATTCAAACCCACTCCAGACACCTCAAAAGACAGGACTGGTGATCTGTTTCCAAAAGTTCACAGTCTTGAAAACCCTCTGGAGCAGTTCTATTCTATTCTATCATCATGAGCTGGCAACTAACAACAATAACAAATCAAGCATTGAGTATTGTCTAAGTACCTCCTTTGATGCTTGGCATGGCACGGAGATATTACGGATTTTCCCCTCCCTGTGACTCTCCCAAATATGACACTTCGGAGATCATAGAAATAAAAACAGTGGCAGTACAGTGATGCTTTGATGTAAGCACAATCTGTTCCTCCACCCCCGAGATTTGTATTGACCTGTTCAGATTTCCTATCTAGTTTCACTCATACCCGTTCTGCATCTCCTCAGTCCACCTTGCTCTCACCTGCCTTGTTTGTCCAATTCTGGGAGACTGTTCCTACTAACAAAGTCACTTCTTGCTACTCTTAGCCCCAGGACCCTGCCCTGGCTCCCTTTCCTCCTCCACATTCAGTCTTCTTAGCAAAGGAAAATATATTAACCTTTTCAAGATAGACCTTAAAGGTACAAGGAGACTCCAAGGCAAAGCTCACAGAACATTAATGCTGGGAGGCAAAAAGTTGAGAGTTGTGTGACCCTGGGAAAATTGTTAACTACTATGAATCTTAGTAAAATAGAAATCATAAGACTGATTTTGTTTAGTGATAGGAGGTCATTACTCACCTATACAATGAAAACTACAGAACATTTCTGCAAGACATAATAAAACACCTAAAGAAATGGAAATATGTGCCCTGTTCATGGATAGCAAGACTCAATATTGTGAATATTACAATCTTTCCAAAAGCAGCCTACATGTTCAATGCAATCCCAATACAGATACCAAATTCATTTTTCAAGGAGATCGAAATGGAAATTGTCAAATTTAATTGGAGAGGAAAGAGACCCTGAATAAGAAAAGCACTTCTGGAAAACAAAAACGAAATGGGAAGTATAGCACTCCCTGACCTCAAAACCTACTACAAAATGGTAGTAACCAAAACACTAAAGTCAGATGAATCCTTGCTGAAAGCAAAGAATGTCCAGAAGAATGTCTATTTGTGCTTTATTGACTATGGAAAGGCATTTGATTGTCTGGATCATAATAAACTATGGCTAGCACTGAGAAGAATGAGAATCCTAGAATACTTAATTATGCTTATATAAAAATCTATGTCTAGACCAAGACACTGTTGTCTGAACAGAGCAAGGGAAAACTGCAAGGTTTATAATTAGGAAACATATTGGTCAGAGTTGTATTCTTTCTCCATATCTATTCAATCTGTATGCTGAGCAAATCATTAGAGAAGCTGGACTCTATGAAGAGAAATGTGCCATCAGGTTTGAAGGAAGACTCTTCAACATGTGACGTGCAGATGGCACAACTTTGTTTGCTGACAGTAAAAAAGACTTGAAGCAGAGAATCAATATGGATTGCAACTACACATCAAGGAGACAAAGATCTTCATCATGGGACCATTCTGCAACATCATGATACATGGGGAAAAGATTGAAACTGTAAATGATTTAATCTTATTTGAATCCACAATCAACACCCTTGGAGTAGTCAGGAGATGAGGAGACATATTGCACTGGGCAAGTTCCCTGTTAAGGACCTCTCCAAGTCACTGAGAAGCAATCAGGTCAGTTTGAGAACTTAGATGTGCTTGATTCAGGCCATGGTCTTTTCAATCAGTTGCTATGTGTCTGAGAGCTGGGCAATAAATAAAGATGACAAAAGAAGATTTATACCTTTGAGTTGTGGTATTGGAGAACACCGAATATCCCATGAACTAAACAGATATGTACTAGGGGAAATACAGCCATAACACTCCTTATAGCAAGGATAGTGAAACTTCTTCACATGTTGTGGGCATGTTTCTAAGATAGGATATTCCTTAGAAAGGGATATCATACCAGTGAAAGAGAGAAAGACCCTTTAAGAGATGAATTGACACAGTGACTATAAAAATGGGCTTAAGAGTGTCAGACATGATGAAGATGGCACAGAATAGGACAGTATTCAGATCTGTTGTTCATAGGGTCACTGTGAGTCATACTCTATAGCACCTAACAACAACAAAAACAACAGTAAATAACACAGGACAAGATAGACAGAGAGGTACTGCCTTTGGGTCAACAGTGCAATTTCCTATGGACTACGCTACCAGAGCCCTCATTGAAAAATATGGTAGCCATTATTACTTGAAGTTTATTTCCAAATTATTTTGTGTAATGTGCATGATAGTCTCTTGCTGTTTTTTAAAGCCTGGACTCAAATTTCTACATGAATATGGAGAATAAATCAGTTGGCCTATAAAAGTTAAAAGTGAAAATGAAGAAATTATCATTAGCCATCCTTAAATGGGATTTTCTATATGTATTCATTCAACTCTTGCTGTTGTTGTTGTTAGGTGCCATTGAGCCAACTATGACTCATAGAGACCCTATGAGCAATGGAGCTGAAGCCTATCCTGTGTCATCTTTACCATCCCTGATATATTTAAGCCCACTGCTACACTATGTCACTTCATCTTGTGGAAGGTCTTTTTTCCCCTGACCTTCCACCTTTCCAAACATGATGTCCTTTCTCAAGGATTGACTCCTTCTAACAACATGCCCAAAGTATAAGAGATGAAGTTTCACCATTCCACTGCTGTGTTATTGTTATGTGCCATCAAGTTGACTATGACTCATAGAAATCCTATGAACAATAGCACCGAACCTTGCCCTATCTTGAGCCAATCTCACTGTCTCTGACACACCTCTCCCCATTGCCACAGTCACTGTGTCAATCCATCTCATCCAGGATATTCTTCTCCTGTGCTCACCCTCAACCTTTCCAAGTGTGATGTCATTCTCCAAGGACTGGTCCCTCCTGGCAACATGCCCAGAGTATGTGATACTGAGCTTCACAATCTTTGCCTCCAAGGAGCAGCTTGGTTTCACCCTCTTTAGGACACAACTGTTTGTTCTCTTGGCAGTCCATGGTATGTTCAATGTTATTCTCCAACACACAACTCAAAGGCATCAATTCTTCTGTCATCCTTAGTCATTGTCTAGCTTTCTGACCATAGCAATACCATGGCTTGGACCAAACACATCTTAATCTCTAGACAGACATCATTGTCCCTTAGCACTTTTCACAGGTCCCTAAAAGCATGCCTTCCCAAAGCAATTCATCTTTTGACTTCCTGTCCGGTATCAAGAGTGCTTATTGTGGACCTGAGCAAGATGAAATTGTTAACAATCAATCTCTTCTCCATCTATCATGATGCTGCCAATTGACCCAGTGGTGAGAATCTTTGTTTTCCTAACACTGAGATGCATCCAACTAGCATACATTAAATGCTTTCTGTTTGCCAAATGCTATGCCGGCAGTATTCAGTAAAAGATGTTCCTCCCTTCTGGGAATTTGCATTCCAATTGAGAAGACAAATATGTCATAGTCACTTAGAGTAAGTGATAATCAAAAGGATCATATTGACAGCTATTATAAATCCTTACCTCTGCCTGGAAAAGTCAGGGAGGTCTTTGTTGTTTTTGCTGCTGTTTTTAGGTGCCATAGAGTTGAGTACAACTCAGAGCAACCTTATGAACAAAAGATCTGAACCCTGTCCTATCCTGGGCCATCCTCACACTCCCTGACACATTAGAGCCCATTGCAGCAGTCACCATGTCAATCCACCTGGTCGAGGGTCTTCCTGTCCTTTGCCAACCCTCTACCTTTCTGAGCATCATGTTCCTCTCCTAGGACTAGACCATCCTAGCCATATGCCTGAAGTTATGTGAGTTGAAGCTTTATTGTATTTTCCTCCAAAGAGCACTTCTGCTGTACCCCCACCACAACATATTTGTTCTCTTGGCAAGACATGAAATGTTCAGTGCTCTTCTCCAACACTATAGTGCAAAGGCATCAATTCTACTTCTGTCATCTTTATTCATTTTCAGCTCTCAGATGCATAGCAGGTGTTTGGAAAGACCATGGCCTGAATCACACACCTTAGTCCTCAAACTGACATCATTACCCCTCAATAACTTGGGAGAGTGTCTAACTGTAGACTTTCCCAGTGCAATACATCTCCTGATTTCCTGCCTACTCTTCCCAAGGGTGTTAATTATGGATCCAAGCAAGATGAAGCTGTTGACAGTTTTGATCTCCACTCCATGCATCATGATGCTACCTATCAGTCCAGTGGTAAGACTCTTTTTTGTTTTCCTGACATTGAGATGCAATCTACACTGAACGCTGCATTCCTTGATCTTCTGCAACAAGTGCTTCGAGTTCTCCTCACCTTAAGCAAATATAGTTGTGTCATCTGCACGTTGTTGTTGTTGTTCGGTGCTGTCGAGTCATTTGCAACTCATAGCTTCCCTATGTACAAGAGCCCTCAATGCTGCTCTATCCTGTGCCAACCTTGACGTCTCAGACACACTCATTCCCATCATCCCAATCACAGAATCAATCCATCTTATCAAGGGTCTTGCTCTCCCGCACCGTCCCTCCACTTTCCCAAACATGATGTCCTTCTCCAAGGACCAGTCCCTCCTTGCAACATGCCCAAAGTATGTCAGATGAAGCTTCAGAATACTTGACTCCAAGAAGCATTCTGGCTTCACCCTCTCTAGGACAAAGCTGTTTGTTCTCCTAGCAGTTTATTGGTGAGTTTTCCTCCAATACTGGTGCTACATTCCTCTTCATAGAGTCCAGTTTCTCAAATAATTTGCTCAGCATACAGATTGAATAGTTATGTAGAGAGAATAAAACCTTTACACACTTCTTTCTTAATTTTAAACCATGCAGTGTTCCCTTGTTCTGTTTGCACAACAGCCTCTTGATCTAGGTGTAGGTTTCACAAGATCACAATTAAGTACTCTGGGATTCCATTCTTCTCAATGTTAGACATAACTTCTCATGATCCATACCATCAAATGCCTTTATGTAGTCAATAAAGTACAAATAGATATTCTTTATTTTCAGCCAGGATCTATCTGAAATTAGCAATGATATCCCTGGTCCTGGTGCCATGGCCACTTTTAAATCCTGCTTGAACTTCTGACAGTTCCCTATGTACTGTTCTGTTTTTTAATGATCTTCAGTAATATTTTGCTTGCATATGGTATTAATTATATTGATAGAACACTAATTCTGCAAAATAGCAGTGTTATAATCTAGAAGTTGTATATTGCAAATAATTTTGCCCTAAAGAGATGCAAATTTTTTCTGCCCAGTAGAAAAGAACACTAAAGATTTTACTTTTATTGCACTGAAGGATGTTATCAGTTTTCTATTGAAACATACAAATTTATGCATTATTCTTTCTCCATATGAGAACTACAGTGAGTAGTCCCTCACAGAGATGCGAGCAGATGGCAAAAAGTCTAAGGATACTTTTTGTTCCTTATATAAAATTGAGCTGAACAGAAGATTCCAAAAGGCTGCTCAGAATGACAAAACAAAAGACTACAATGAAATGTGCGAGGAGCTAGAGTCAGAAAAT
>NW_006399781.1:331993-364068 GCF_000299155.1 Elephantulus edwardii | reverse complement strand
GGATGGGTGTGTCAGAGGCAGTGCGGTTGGCACAGGATAGAGCAGGGTTTAGGGCTGTTGTGCATAGGGTCGCTATGAGTCGCAAAACGACTCGACGGCACATAACAACATAACAACAACATATAAAATTTACTATTGTGGCTGTTGTTGTTGTTAGATTTCTTAAACTTACAACTTATAGGAGCACTTTGAACAACAGTTGGAAATTTACGCTATCCTGCTCCTTCATCACAACTTCCTCTCACCTCTCCTTGAGGGTCTTCCTCTCTTTTCCTTACCCTCTATCTTTCCCAATATTTTTCTAAGAATTAATCCCTCCTAATGACATGCTCAGAGTAAATGAGATGAAGTTACTACTCTTGCCTCTAAGGAGCACCGTGGTTACACTTCCTCTGAGATAGACTTGTTTGTTCTTTTGGCAGTCGACAGCAGTCCAATACTCTTCACTAATGCCACAGTTCAAAGGCATTGATTCTTCAAGTCTTCCTTATTCACTGTCTAACTTTCATATGTGTAAAAATAATTGAAAACACCATTGCTTGGATCAGGTGCACCTTAGTCTTTACATTGATATCCTTGATCCTGAGCACTTCGGAGAGGTCCTTGGCAATAGATTTTCCTAATGCAGCAAACACCTTTTGCTCCCAAGCCAAATGTGGGTGACTTTTAATCCGTGGCAACCAGGCCTGTTTTTCATTGTGTTTGTTCAAACATTCTTCTAGGTTGTATAGCCCTGGTGTATCCACTTGTCGTACAGAGGTAACTTGTGGTTGCTGTGAAGCTGAACACTGCGACACTGATGTGCCAAATGTGATAATGGTTACCCATGGTGGACAGTGTTTGGTGGCGCTCCCCGATTAAAACGAGCTTGGAATCAAGAGTGGCACCCACTTCCATAATAGCTTGCCTCCGGAAACTCTGAACGTGGAGAAAGGATGAAAGTCACCCAAGTGTTGAGGACTTTTCTTCATAGGTTCGCTATGAGTCGCCTACAACTCGATGGCACTTTACAACAACAACACAATGTAACATATCTTTTGATTTTGTAACTTCTGCTACTATGGATCCAAGTAAGATGAAATTAATGACAATATCTGTGTTTTCTCCATCTATCACGATGTTGCTTATTGGTCCACTGGCGGAAATTTTTGTTTTCTTCATATTGAGATGTAACCTACATTGAAGGCTGTAGTCTTTGATCTTCTGCAGCAAGTGATTCAAATTTTCTTCACTTTTTGTAAGCAAGATTGTGCCTTCTGCACAACACAAGTTGTTGATGAGTCTTCTTCCAATCCTAATATCATATTCTTCTTAATTTATCCTTTCAAATTATTTTGCTCACCATATTTATTGAATAGATATAGAAAAGAGACACTTTTTTTTTCTTATTTAAAACCATGCAGTGTTTCCTTGTTCTGTTTGGATAATATGCACTTCAGTTCCTCTGTTTCAGCAAGCAATGTTGTACTATCTGAATAAAGTAGGGTTTTGATTCTTCCTTCAAGCCTGACACCGCATTCCTCCTAATAAAGTCCAGCCTCCCAAATGATCTGTTCTGTATACAGATTGAAAAGGTGTGGGGACAGGATGCTTTCCGATTTTGAGCCATGCAGTGTTCCCTTGCTCTTTTCTGGTGACTGTTTCCTAGCCCAAGGATAGCTTTCATGTGAACACAATCAAGTGTTCTGATACTCCCATTCTTCTCAAGGTTAGCTACAATTTGTTATGATCCATACAGTCAAATTCCTTTGCATAGTCAATGAAATACCGATAGGTGTAACCTCTGGTACTCTTTGCTATCAGCCAAGATCCATGTGACCTTGGACATGATGCCCTAGTGCCACAGCCTTTTCTAAACCTGGTCTGTATTTCTTGTAGTTCTCTGTTGTTGTACTGTTCCAGTTGATTTTGGATAATCTTCAGCAGGATTTTGCTTGCATGTGATATCACTATATTATTTAATAATTTCCATACTCTGTCACAATGGAATGGAAACAAATACGAATCTCTTCTGGTCACTTGACCAAGTAGTTGTCTTCCAGATTTCTGGGCACAATGTGGTAAGCATGTCCAGGGAAGCATCTGTCTGTTGGAATATGCCTATTAGTATTCCATCAATTCCTGTGGCCTCCTCCCCACTCCCAGTTTCTTCAGAGCTGCTTGAACTTCCTCCTTCATCAGCATTGCTTCTTGATCATATATTATTTCATGAACTTCTTCTGTGTCAGCCAGCTCTCTTTGGTACAGTGACTGTATAAGTCTTCCATTTTCTTTTAATGCTTCCTGGATCATTCAATACTCTGTCCAAAACATCCTTTAGTATTGCAACTTGAGGCTTAAATTTGTTTTACAGTTCCTTCAACTTAAGAAATGTGAGCAAGTTTGGCCCTTTTGATTTTCTAATTCCAACCCTTTGTACATTTCATTGTAATACTTTGTTTTGTTTTCCTGAGCTGCCCTTTGAAATCTTCTGTTTATCTCCTTAACTTCCTGATTTCTTCCCTTTGCTTTGGCTTCTTGGAACTCTGGTGCAATATTCAGAGTCTCTTCTAACAATCACCTTGGCCTTCCTCCTTTGTCTCTGAAATTATCTTTTACATTCTTCATGAATGATATTCTTCCTATGCTCCCAAAGCTCATCTGGTCTTAATTCATTAGTGTTCAAAGACTTAAACCTGTTCATAAAATGATTTTTAAATTCAGGTGGGATAGACTCAAGGTCAAATTTTGGTTCTTGTGAATTTGATTTTATTTTCTTTATAATTAGTTTGAACTTGCATATAGATATGTGATGATTTGTTCCACAATCAGCACCTGACCTAGTTTTCACAGCTGATATTGAGCTTCTCCAGTGATTCTTTGCACAGATGTAGTCAACCTGATTCCTGTGTGTACCAGCAGGTGAAGTCCATGTGTATAGTCACTGTTTACATTTATTATAAAAGGTATTTGCAATGAATAAATCATGGACTGTACAAAATTCTATCATCCTATCTCCAGCCACATTTGTCTCCAAGTCCACATTTTTCAACTACTGATCCTTCTTCTCTGTTCCCAACTTTTGTATTCCAGAAAGCTATTACTATAATTAATGTATCTTGGTTGCATGTTCGATAAATTTACAACTGCAAAAGTTGGTAGAAATTATCTATTTCCTCCTCTTTGGCTCTGGTTGTTGATGCACATATTTGAATGATAGTGGTATTCACTGGATTTCCTTGTATAGATGAATATTATCCTGTCACTCACAACACTATGTTTCACGATGGTTCTAGAAATGACCTTTTTAACTATGAATGTGACCCTGTTTTTTCCTCATCTTTTCATCTTTACTGTAGGAGCAGTGATTTTGTAAATTATTACCTAACTTGAGAGGGACTGGAAAACAGTTTGCTGAGTGAACTAACTCAGTCCCACAAGGACAAATATTGTATAAAACCATTATTGTAGAATGAAGATCCAAGAGGGGGTGTGGAAGCAGAGGTATAAGAATGTGGGGGGGGGCAGGGAATTAATCATGGAGTTGTACAATTTGATGGGTGCAGGTGTGAGGGAAATCTGATGTGCAAGAATCTGGTTTGAAAAACAATGTATTCAAATTTTGTAAATAAACTAGTAGAAATAAAACAACTTTTTTAAAAAAAAGATCGAATTCAAAATGTCCCTCATCTAAAAAGCTAAGAAACAATGTATACACAGAATTGATCTTGATAGTTAACAGAGATAAGAAGAGAGGGTGAGGGGAGCAAAACAAAACAAAACAGTTGGTCACAAAAGGAAAATATAATAAATGAACCTATGTGGTATCCTCTTGTCCTACTGGAAATACTGCTTCATTGTGTAATGGCTTCGTATGAGCACAAATAATTGTCTTGGAATTCCCATTCTTTTCAATATTATCCATACTTTGTCATGATCCACATAGTCAAATGCCTATTCATTCATAGTCAATAAAACACAAGTAAACATCTTTCTGGTAGTCTTTGCTTTCAGCCAAATCCATCAGATATCAGCAATGGTATAGCTTGTACTACAGCCTCTGAAACCCAGCTTGAAGTGTGCAGTTAGTTCCCTGTCGATGTTCCCAGGCATTCTGAAATAATTTTCAGTAAGATCTTACTTTTTTGTAATATTTTATGATATTGTTCAATAACTTCCATAGGATTACCTTTACTTAATGCTTTTTAAAAATTGATTTTTATTGGTTTGCTTACAAAGTTTGTGTACATTGTGTTCATACTATTCTTCATTCAGATTGTGTTTCTTACAATCATTCTCATGCATTATGTTATATAAAATTAATCACCACTGAACCTTTCCAATCATTACCCTGTATTTCTACCCAGATTCTTCCTATTTCTTATCCCCCTTCCACCACCCACCAAACTGTGCATCCCTGTGGTTTCGCCCCTACACATCCTCAGCCCTCCCCACCTTTTGTTCCCACACATATTTTTCTAGTTATCCTTCTATTTTTACAATAATGGTCTTTTGCACTATTTGTCCTTATAAGACTTTGTTACTTCACTAAGCATAATGCTTGCCAGCCTCTCCCAAGTTACTAGTATTTTTTAAAATCATTGCTCCTGAGTGCTATGTAGTTTTCCCATTGTGTGAATGTACCACATTTTCTCAATCCATTCAGTTGTGGTTGAATATTTGGGCTGTTTCCATGTTCTTGTGAAGGTAAATAATGTTGCTATGAACATTGGTATACACATCTCTGTTTGTGTCTCAGTTCTATTTTCCTTGGGATATATTCGTAGTAGTGGAATAGCTGGGTGATATGGAATTTCTTTGTTGAGCCTTTTGAGGAAATACCAAACTGTCTTCTGGAGTGGTTGAACTATTTTACAATCCCACTAACAGTATATGAGAGTTCTCAGCTCTCACATACTCTCCAACAGTTGTTTGCTGCCCTAACTAAACTTAGCCATTGCTACAGAGGTAAGATAGCATCTCATTGTGGTTTTGATTTGCATCTCTTTTATTCCCAGTGATTTGGAGCATTTCTTCAAGTGACTTTTGGCCATTTGAATGTCTGTGTCTGTAAAAGGTCTTTCCATGTCTTTTGTCTATTTTGTAATTGCATTATCATTCTTTTTCTTGTGGAGGTTCTGTATTATTCTGTAAACTTTTGTTATGAGACCCTTACCTGACATGGTATTGCCAAATGTTTGCTCCCAATCAGTAGGCTTTCTTTTCAGCCTGTTGGAAAAAATTTTTGATGAGCACAGAGATTTAATCTTTAGAAAGTTCCATTCATCACTTTTATCCTCTCCAGATTGTGCATTTATGGCTATATTTGGCAGTCTCTTTATACCAGAGGTTAGGTCTTCTAAGCTTAGTACCAGTTTGTCTCTAAATGAACTTTATGGTTTTGAGATTTACTCCCAGGACTCTGATCCTTTAAAAAATAGGGACAAATATAAATCTCAGCCAGTCAGTTGGCCAGGTACTATCTTCCAAATTTCTTGGCATAGACTAGTGAGCAAGTCTATGGCTGCATTTGTTTACAAACATCTCAACTGGTATTCTTTCAATTCCTAAGGTTTTCTTTTTTGCCAATATCTTCATTGCAGTTTGGACTTCTTTAAACTCCATTGGTTCTTAATCATATTCTAGCTCTTGAAGTGATTCTATGTCAGCCATTTCTTTTTGGTATGGTGGCAATATAGTTCTTCCATCTTCCTTTGATGCTTCTTGCATCATTCAAGATTTCCCAACAGAATCCTTCACTATTGACCTCAAGGCTTCAATTTGTTCTTCAATTCTTTCATGTGTTTTCTCTTTTGATTTTCTAATTTCAGGTAGTTGTACATTTTATTATAATAGTTTTCTTGAGCTACCCTTGTTGTTCAGAGAGAGAGATCAGCTGGCCCAGTGGACAGAAAGCGATGCTACCAAGCCAAAGGTGGGTGACTTTTAATCCGCGGCCCTCAGGCCTATCTTTTATTGTTTTTGTTCAGACATTCCTCTAGGTCATTTAGCCCTGGTATACAAGTTGCCATACTGCGGTCACTTGTGTTTGCTGTGAGGCTGAACACTGTGATACTGACGTGTCAAATATGTTAATGGTTGGTTATCCAATGCGGACAGAGAGTGGGGTGGAGCTCCCTGATTAAAACAAGCTTGGAAGGAAGAGTGGCATCAACTTTTATAATCGCTTGCCTCCAGAAAGTCTATGAACCTGGAGAGTAGATGAAAGGTACCAAGCACTGAGTACTCTCCTTCATAGGGTCGCTATGAGTCCCCTGCGATTTGACAGCACTTAACAACAACAACCCTTGTTGTTGTTGAATATCTTTGAGTCAGAACTGACCTATAGCTAACCCTCCAGCAGATTTTCAGAGGCAGTAAATTGCACAGGAAGCTGCTGCACTCCATGCAGCAGCTGGTGGATTTGAACCACATACACATATGGATATTAGTTTATCATTGACAGGATAGATCTTGAAATGTTCTTTTTGCCAATGAATTTAATACTATTCTTGTCCAATTTGTCATTCCCACGTTAGTAGATCATGTGATTTTCTGACTCAAACTGTCCAATAGCTGTTCCTCTCAGATGACTAATTCCTTAGGATGCTGATCTTAGTGAATTCCACTTCATTTTTTACCTCTTCCAATTATCCTGGACTCAAACTACATCAATTTCACCTTCCAATTATTAGTGGACATTTGCAGCTGTTTCTCTTCATTTTTAATCTTGTCACATCAGCAAACAAAAGTCCTTTCTATCCATATTATTAAGACAGACCCTACTTTGAGCAGGCAACTCTTCCCCCCAGTGGCATTTTGACCATCTTTCAACCTGAGGGTCTCATCTTCTAGCACTCCATCCAAAATCATTCAGATCTTAGTCATGAGGTTTTTGAGGGCCTGTTATTTCAATAATGGGTGACCTGTCCTTCTTCTTAGTCTTAAGTTCCACTGAAACCAATCCACTATCAATGACCCTGCCAGTATTTGAAATATCAGTATTATAGCTTCCAGCAACACAGCACTGTACAAGGTATTATAGTAGAGCAAACTGACAGATGAGTGGTGACTATATTATTTATAAAACCTGATACAATACATTGCTTTTATTTCACAACAAACAACCAAAAAGTCAGAACCAATTCATAGCTGATCCTTTAGCAGATGTATGGAGGTTGTAAATTACACAGGAGGAGATTGCCCATCTTTCTCCCTGGGAATAAGTGGTAGATGTGAACTTTGTATTGTTGGATTGGCAGCACAATTCCTTACCACTAAGACATGAAAGCTCCTTGGTAGAATGTAAATGCTGTGTAAATAGCACTTTACATTTCCTCTTAGTCTCTTACTTTTTCAATTGGTTTTTAGGAGCCATATCTGTGTCCCACAGAAGCAAAGGGTGGGCATTTCACAGGTATAAAAAGAATTAATGATGAAGTGAACAATATATAAATCACAAGGGTTGGAGACAGACGGGGAATCTGTGGAATGATTGGAGACTACAGCAAGGTCTGCCTTTACATCTCTTCATTTGAATGGATTCAAGCTACTGTTCTGTAGGAGACATATTGAAGGTTGGGGTTTTGGGGTTTTGTGGGTTTTTTTAGCTTTATGGATTTCCCTCCTAATTTTTTTTAATCTGATGTTTGTTGAATTTTTAGATGTAGAATCCACAGAGATAGATGGCCCATTGTATATGGTTCAGATGGCTTTTTAAATCAGCTAGTTCCCTCTTAAACTTTGGACAATATTAACTGTCAATTATCTCATTTTACTTGGATCCCAATCAATACCCATGGTAGCAGCAATTAAGAAATCAAAAGATATGTTGCATTGGGAACATCTTCTGTCAGTTTATAAAGTTTATAAGCTATGCCAGACTTAAAGCCATGGTTGTTGTTGTTGTTGTTTGATGCCGTCGAGTCGTAGACGACTCATAGCGACCCTATGAACGAACGGCCTGAGCACTGTTCGTGCATAGAGTTTCTGGAGGCAAGCCATTTCGGAAGTGGATGCCACTCCTGCTTCCAGGCTTGATTTAGTTGGGAAGCTCCAGCCAACACTGTCCACCATGAGTACCCATTATCATGATTGGCACATCACTGTCACAGTCTTCAGCATCACAGCAACCACGAGTTACCTCTGTACAGCAAAGCACAGACCAATGCTATGCCACCTAGAAGAATGTTTGACAGGAAAACAATTTGAACCTGGCCGAGGACCACAGAGGAAAATCACCCATCTTCTGCTAAAGCCGTGGTAGTTGGACTTAATTCCTATGCATCTGAATGTTGAGCAGTGAATAAAGAAGACTAAAGAAGAATCAATATCCTTGAACTGTGGTATTGACAAAGAGGAACTCATATACCATGGGCTGTCAAAAGAACAAACCAATCTGTCTTGGAGGAAATGCAACCAGAGTGCTTTTTTGATGAAAAGGGTGGTGAAATTAGGTATCATTCTTTGGGCGTGTTGTCAGGAGGGGCCAGCTCTGGGTGGAGGGTCGCTGAAAGAAAGGAAGAACTTTAACAAAACAGATTAACACAGTGATTATAACAATAGGCTTGAGTAAGGGAGAGATGATGAAGAAGGCACAGAATAAGGCAAGTTCCAGAGCTGTTTTTTATAGAGAGATAGGCAATCAACTCCACAGCACCTAACAACACTACAACATACATGAAAATCATGCTTTTAACTTTTTAAAAAATTAGTGCTTTGGTAAGATCAAACATCCACAGATGGGCTTTGGACAAACTATCCTGTAAAACTTCAGCATGTTCTTTACACAGACCTTTCCTCATAGATTATTTTTTCTTTTTAAATTGATATTGTGTCTTACAAAGTCAATCATCATTATTAATGCCCACTATTACCCTGTCTTTTCAGATCCTGACTCAATCTTTCTTGATCCCCACTGAATCTTTCTTAATTCCTTCTCCCCCTTCCTCCACCCACCAAATTCTGCAACCTTGTGATTCCCTACTTTCCCACCCTCAGGCTCCTACCTTCTCTCCCTTTGAATAACTATACAGATCTTACTAGCTATCCTTCTGTTTTTACAATAGCGGTCTCATGTATTATTTGTCCTTAAGAGCCTGAGTCATCTACAACCAGGAGGAGATAAAATAAATGAATGGGATCTTCTAAGAATCAAATCACTATGTACATCCAAAAACTTCTCCAACAGGATAAAAAGGGAAGCCACAGACTGGGAAGAAGTATTTGGTGATGACATGTCAGATAAGGGACTTATATCTAGAATTTATAAAATACTTGAGCACCACAACAAGATAAAAGTAAACAATCCAATTGAAAAATGGGCACAGGATATGAACAGACACGTCACCAAAGAAGATATTCAGATGGCCAACAAGCACATGAAGAAATGTTCAAAATCCCTAGCTCTAAGAGAGATGAAAATCAAAACAACTATGGGATATCATCTCACCCCGGTCAGAATAGCAAAATTTAATAGAACAGCAAGCAACATATGCTGGTGAGGTTGTGGAGAAACTGGAACTCTTATTCACTGTTGGTAGGAGTGTAAAATGGTGCAACCCCTGTGGAAGGCAGTAGGGCGCGTTCTCAAAAAGTTGCAAATAGAGATGCCATTTGACCCAGCATTTCCACTGCTGGGAATATACCCCAAAGAGACCATAACTGACATCCAAATAGATATATGCACACCCATGTTTATCGGGGCTTTGTTCACAGTAGCAAGGAGTTGGAAACAACCCAGGTGCCCATCAACAAACAAATGGATAGAGAAGCTGTGGTATATTCACACAATGGAATACTACGCTGTATTGAAAAACAAGAAACTCATGCAATATTATTCAAAATGGGTGAGCCTGGAGGACATTATGCTGAGTGAAATATCTCAGTCGCAAAAGGACAAACACTGCATGGTACCACTGCTGTAAAATGGGACTGATATCAGGGTTGGGGTAAGACTGAGAAAAACTGGATAAATTGCATATACTGCATTGAAACAGATGAGGGAAAGAATAATTTAAAAACGATGTATGATAGGGCATTATGGTTCTCACAAGAGTCCACAGTTAAGGTTGCATTGTGGAGTGTAGTTGGGGCAGTGGGAAGGGTGTGGGGGATTGTATATCAAAGAAAGAATTTTTCTTTTACTTTTCAAAGAGAGGAGCAAACTGTGTTGGGAGTACAGTGGGGAGGGCTGGGCAGGAAGAAAAGTGCAACAATGAATGAATGGAAATCCAAAGTCTCTGTAAATGTTTATTAAATTATTTTTTAAAAGAAAAAGAGCCTGGGTCAGTTCACTCATCATAATGCTCTCTACTCTCTCATATACTATTTTTCTAAATCATTGCTCTTGAGTGATGCATAGCCCATCCTCATAGGTTTTTGAGACATAAATAAAATCTTGAATGTAAAATATTCACCGTACCTCTTAGCATGTAGAAATTATTAAATAAATGTTAATTATTCATTCATTATCATTAGCAATTAAGACTATGTTTCTGGAAGCCTAGGCTACTCAATTCCTGCTCTTTCTGGAGCTCGGTGGACAAGGGAACATTCCAAGATCATTTTGGGTGCAATGTCTGTATGTGCCTTCTTGGGCTTCCCTCTGTCTGCACTCAGCACCTTTTCATCCTTTTCTGAAGCAGTGAGACAAGTTTTCTGGCCAACAGCTGTCTTCAAGTTGTGAAAATTTTCCAGACTGCAACCAACTGAGGAGCATCCCCCCTGCAGGCCAAGGCACCTTCCCTTCCCCCTACCCTTCCTGTGATGAGAGATCACTGACTCCTCACTTCCTGCCTTGCACTATAAACACTCGTTCCAGCTGCTGCCTGCCTTCACTGGAGCTTTAACCATTCAATTGCTGGGGATCCTCTTCTTCTCCAAAATAAATGTAAATAGCTATCTTAGCTTCTGGATTGGAGAACCTTTCACAGAATTCTTCCTTTCTCTTGAAGTATCGATTTGCGCCCATATGAAAAATCGGAAAATTTGTTGTTGTTAATTCTAGGATGGTAGCCCAAAATAATTTTCCTATAGCTCAGAAGTGTATCTTGGATATCTTCTACACATATAATATTACAAATTCCTTATCACTTTAAGGGACTACCCAACCAAGAAACTTTTGTTCTCTGTTTTACAGAGTTTATATAAGAAATCTCAATCTAGAATATAACTTGACAGAGTCCTGGCACAGATAGACAAGTCAAGTTTTGCGATAAAGATTATAAGACAGTGTTGAGTTAGAGAATAAAATAGAGGAATATAAAAGGAAGGGCTAGTAGATGACTCAAAAGAGTTTTAGGTGACCCTGCAACTTCCAAAGGACCATCCGTAGCTTTGTCAACCCAGCAACTCTGCTTTCTGGTTTAAATATCAAGATATTATGAGGAATGTTGAGTAATAGTTCTACAAGTAGGATGGGATACATTGTATTTAAATAGTTAATCAACTTCAGAAATAGTGGGAAAGAGGCCAAGGGGAACTCAGTTTTAAGACTTGGACTTTTACCTTGTCTTTGACTTGTAGTTCTTTGATCTCAGCCCATTTAAGTTTTGTGTTGCATCTGAAAAGAAAAAATGTGTCAAATAATATTAATAAGATGGGAAAATGTATAAGTAAATTAGATAAATCCAAATTTTGCTTTTTCTAGTGGTAAAAGCTAGGGCAAGTTATTTAACCTTAAAATGCTTAATTTGAAAAAAAAATGCTTGATTTGCTCATCTATGAAGCAGGGATATAACAGGGTTGTTGTAAAGATAGTTGTGACAACTTCAAAACCCTAAGAATAGTGTCTGATACACTGTTAAACTCAGTGGTAGAGCTAGATTAATTATTTTTACTATCGAGCTATTTCATTTTAAATCACTTGGATGCTAAAATTGTAACTTTGGATATTTACAAATAAATTAAACACACTGTATATTACATATGTATATGCATACTATAAGCATTCATAGTTATCATAACATAATATAGTTTTATCATAAAATGCAGCAATGGAGTCAGTGTTATACTTGCTTAAAAGTAGAAGCAAAGAGATCACAGAAAGGTAATGGCAATTGATCATTTTAAGATGTGACCATTCCAAACAATATTTTAGTAAGAAGGGTTCTTTTGTTTTTGTTTTATTTAAATTTATTATTAATTTCAGTAAAAATTTACAGAGACTTTGGATTTCCATTCATTCATTGTTGCACATTTCTCCCCTTACCCTTCCCCCTAGTACACTACCCTCTTGGAAAAGTAAAACAAAAATTCTTTCATTGTTTTACAAACCCTCCCCCAGGTCCACACCACTATGTAGCCTTCGCTCTAGACTCTTGTTATGACAAAACTACCTAATCACATATCCCTTTTAAAGTTTCTCCTTCATCTGTTTCAATGCAGTATATATTATTGAACCCATCATTCTCAGTCTCTCCCCGACCCCAAGGTCGGTCTAAGAAGGGTTCTTGTGGAGTTCATCTCTCAATAGGGCTTTCCTAGCCATAGTTTGACTTTTCTATGTAGATGGCCAGAATATGCAAATAAGGTGTGTTAGCCTATCCACAAGGGGCTTAGCTAGTCTTGCCAATAAATTTGAATGATTCCAGCAGCAAAGGAGATGCTTTCTCACTATTGATGAAGAAAACCTTACCACCAGGAAAAACACAGCCATGGCCAAACAAGATACCGGATGTGAGATGGGACCTTGTGACTGCTATATCACTGGAAACAGAGCTAAGAGACTTTGCCCAGGTTTATGGACAATTCAGGGTGGGGCAGGCCATATTGGCAGGACTGAGAACTTTGTAACACTGGTCTAAAGTGAGGCTCAAGGCTGAGGTGCATGTGCACACATTTCAAAAGCTGCCATGAATGTATTCTAATATGGATTACAAACTTTTTACTTCCTTGATATGATTTTATGTGGTCTATAAGATATCCCATTGGATTTTGGACCCAAGTAAAGCAGTAAGATTGGTGTTGAGTTAAAAGGTACAGGAGCATGAGGGACATGTCTGACCACATGGGTTTGGTTTCATGTTACTGATGCTGTTGACTTTATAAAGTTGGTAAAGATCAGATATGGTTGTCCCCACATGGCTGTTGCTCTTTTTACAGTTGTATACCAAATGCTAAGCTCTATCAACTTTACTCCTGAGTTGGTTTTTAAATTCATGGGAGATAGACTCAAAGCCACGCAGTTGTAAGAAGAAATTAACAATTGGTATGTGGAAAGTGAGAAGCATGAATGTAGAAAACTGGACATTGTAAAGAAAGTAATGGAGTGCATAAATATTGACATATTGGGTATTAGTGAAACAAGATTGATTGGCATGGGACATTTTTAATCCCACAATCATATGATCTATTATTCTGGAGATGAAAGGTGAGGAAAACCCAGGTCACTTTCATAGCAAAAAGGCCATTTCTAGATCCATCTTGAAATACAGTATTGTGAGTGACAAGATAATATCCATACACATACAAGGAAGACCTGTTAATACCACTATCATTCAAATTTATATGCCTACAGCCACAGCCAAAGAGGAGGAAATAGATTCTTTCCAGCAACTGTTGTGGTCAGAAATCAATAAAACATGTAACCAAGATGCTTTCGTAATAACGGGTAACTGGAATGCAAAAGTTGGGAATCAGGAAGAAGGATCAAGAGTCGGAAAATATGGACTTGGTGACAGAAATGAGGCTGGAGATAGAATGATAGAATTCTGTACAATCGATGACTTATTCATAGCAAATACCTTTTATAAGAAACATAAACATAGGTTATACAAGTGGATTTCACTTGATGTGATGCACAGGAATCAGACTGATTACATCTGTGGAAGGAACCATTTGGAGAGGAGTTCAATATCAGCAGTAAAAACTAGGCCAGGTGCTGATTGTGGAACAGACCACCAACTATTAATATGCAGGTTCAAATTAAAACTAATGAAGGTTAAATAATATCCACAGGAATAAAAATATGACCTTGAGTCTATCTCCCATGAATTTAATGTTATATTTTGTTGTTACTTCGTGCCTTTTAGTTGGGACTGTCCCAGAGCAGCTAGTGGATTTGAACCATGTGCCTTTGGGATTACAGTGCAACTTCTTACCACTAGGCCACCAGAGTTCCCCTCTCCAGTGAATTTAAAAACCAACTCAGGAATAGGCTTGAGGCCTTGAACACTAATGAACAAAGACCAGATAAACTGTGGGAGGATATTAAAAAAAAACCAATCATTGATGAATAATGTAAAAAATCATTACTAAGAAGAAAGAAGAAAAGACCAAAATGAATGTCAGAAGAGACTGAATTTGCACTAGAGCACAGAGTAGACAAAGCAAATGGAAGAAATCAAGAAGGAGCTAAATAGAAGACAAGCTCAGAAAGACAAGGCAAAATACTATAATATAATGAAATGTGCAAGGAGCTGGAGTTGGAAAATCAAAAGGGCCAAACTCGCTCAGCATTTTTTAAGCTGAAAGAACTAAAGAATAAATTCAAGCCACGAGTTGCAATGCTTAAGGATGCTGTGGGCAGGATATTGAATGATTAAAGAAGCATTAAAAGGAGATGAGAGGAGTATACAGAGTCACTGTACTAAAAGAATTGGTTGACACTGAAGAATTTCAAGAAACAATATATAAGTATGAGGCAATGGTGGTAAAGGAGGAAGTGCGGGCTGCACTGAAGAACTTGGCAAAAAATAAAGCCCCAGAAATTGATGCCATGCCAACTGACGCATTTCAACAAAGAGATGCTACCCTGCATGTTCTCACGAAGTTGTGCCAAGAAATCTGGAGAATAACTGACTGGAAGATATCCATATTTATTCTCATTCCAAAAAAAGGTGACCCAACAAAGTATGGAAATTATCAAACAATAAAACTAATATCATACACTAGCAAAATCCTCCTGAAGATTACCAGAAAAGACTGGAACAGTACTTTGACAGAGAACTACCAGAAATACAAGCTGGGTTTAGAAGAGGTCATGACACTAGGGACATTATTGCCAATGTCAGACAGATCTTGGCAACAAGCAGAGAGTACCACAAGAATGTCATTCTGTGACTATAAAAGACATTTGACTGTATGGTTCACAATAAATTGTGGCTCACCCTGAGAAAATGGGAATCTCAGAGCACTTGATCGTGCTTATATGAAACCTATACTTGGATCAAGAAGCAGTCCTCAGAACAGAGCAAAGAAACACTGCATGGTTCAAAATCAGGAAAGGAGTGCATCAGGGATGCATCCTGTTCTCCTGCCTTTTCAACCGGTATGCAGAACAGATCATTTAGGAAGCAGGGCTTTCTGAAGAGGAATGTGGCATCAGGATTGGAGGAAGACTCATTAACAACCCACGATATGCAGACAACACAACCTTGCTTGCTGAAACTGAGGCGGACCTGAAGCACTTGCTACAAAAGGTCACGGACTGTAGTTTGAAAAAAAAAAGCGGAAGAAGACAAAGATTCTCACCACTGAGCCAATTGGCAGCACTATATAAAATGGAGAAGAGATCAAGGTTGTTAACAATTACAGCTTGCTCAGATCCACAATCAACTCTCTTAAGACTAGCCAGCAGTCAAGAAATCAGAAGATTAATTGCATTGGGTAAATCTGCTGTCATGGACCTCTCCAGATTGCTGAAGAGCAATGATGTCAGTTTAGATAGAAAGGTGTGTCTAATCCTGACCATGGTCTTCTCAATTACTTGTTGTGCTTCAGAGGGATTGACAATGACTAAGAATTACAGAAGAAAAACAGATGCCTTTGACTTTTGGTGCTGGAGAAGTACATACTGCCAAGAAGACAAATAGGTTTGTCTTGGGGAGGATGAAACCAAGTCTCTCCATGGAGGCTAGGATTTTGAGGCTCCGCCTCACTTACTTTGGGCACATGGCCAGGATAGTGATCCTTGGAGAGGGACATCATGCTCGGAAGGGTGGATGGACAGCACAGGAGAGGAAGACTATAGACGAGATGGATTGATACAGTAACTGGGGCAATGGGAATTGGTTTGTCAGAGTTAGTGAGACTGGATCAAGACAGGGAAGGGTTCAGAGCTGCCGTATATAGGGTCGCTATACATCGCAGGCAACTTATTGGCACATGAAAACAATAATATACTATAACACGTTTGGAAGCAGGAACTCTATGAACTCTGATGAATGTTGATAGTTGTAGAGGGGCTTCAGGCCTTTTGTTCATGGGGTCACTATGAGTCGTGCTCAACTCAAAGACAATTAAGAACAACATGATTTCCTAGGATTTCAAGTGCAGTTGCTAGGTGTGAATGATAGAGGAACATGGATAGATACAGTATCTGGGTAGAGCACAGTTTGGAAGTCAATCAAAATGAGAAGAAATCACTGCAAACATCCTTTAATAGTTAGACTATGGAATGTATTGAATATGAATGTTGGAAAACTAGAAGTTGTGAAAAGTGAAACAGAATGCATGGACATCAATATTCTAGGATTTAGTGAGATAAGATTAACTGGTTTTGGCCACTTTGACTCAGACAACCATATGGTATATATGAAGCCAGGAATGAAAAACAGCAAGAATGGTGGTTCAAGACAATGGTGTTTAAGACAGTTTCAAGTTCTATTCTAAAGTATAATGTGCGTAATAGGATATTATCCATATGCTTATCCATTCATTATCCATAATGAAAGCCTGATAATATGACTATTATTCAACTATCCATACCAAGAGCTAAAGTCAAAGAAGAGAAAAGTGAAGATTTTTATCAAATTTTGCAATCTGAATTTGGTCAAACATGCAAACAAAATGTGTTAATGTTAATTTAATGATTGAAATACAAAAGTTGGAATGATGAAGAAAGAATGGACTTGGTGACAGAAATGAAGCTGGAGATAGAATGATCGAAGTTTGTATGCTCAATGATTTATTCATTGCAAATACTTTTAAAAAACCCACACAAATGGCGACTTTACACATGGACCTCTCCTGATGACCGTTATAGCAATCATATGACTACATTTGTGAAAGGAATCATTGAAGAAGCTCAATATTAGCAGTCAAAACCAGGCTAGGTGACAACTGTGGAACAGACCATCAAAACAAAGTGGAAGAAAATTAAAACGATGAGAACCAAAATATGATGGTGAGTCTTAAGACTAGAATATTGACTAGTTCTAATTTATTGTGTTTGTTGTCTTTATCCTTCTCCAGCACAAGTCTTATGCTACAAAACTGCTCAAGCGAGTATGTGTTAAATGAATAAGTGAAATGTTTGCATTAATGACAACTAGGTGAGGGCAAAGTATGAGGAATCAGAAGGAAAAGTTTTAAAAATGAACAGCAATTTTTTGTGTCAGGCACTTCCTAGGTGGACCAAATGGTTAATGCACTTAGTGTTAACTGAAAGATTGGAGGATTAAATCCACCCAGAAACCATTTAGGATAAAGATCCCCTTCCAAAAAAATTAACCACTGAAAACCCTATAGAGCACAATTCTAGCCTAGCACACACCAGTCATCAAATTGGAACTGACTTAATGGCAACGTTGTTTTTAGATGCTGTTGAATCAAGTACGACTTGGGTCTCTGGTGAACAGATCTGAACCCTGTCCTATCTTGCACTATCCTTGTCATCTCTGACATATTTGAGCAAATTGCTGTAATCATTATGTCAACCTATTTCATTGAGGATCTTCTTCTCTTTACCCAATTTTCCACCTTTCCAACCATGGTATCTCTTTCCAAGGAACAGCTTCTTTTAACAACATGCCTACAGTATGTGAGAAGAGGGTTTTTCATCTTTGAGTACTCACTCCTCACCAAGGAATACTCTGCACTTTCTCCTAGACATATCTCTGTGTTCTTTTGGCAGCCCATGGGATAGTCAGTGCTCTTCTCCAACAACACAACTCAAAGGCACCGATTCTGCATTTATGATCTTTGTTCATTATCCAGCTCTCAGCTGCATAGAAAGTGATTGAAAAGACCATGGCTCAAATAAGGCACAGGTTGGTTTCAAATGAACATCATTGCTCCTTAATAATTTGTAAAGGTCCTTGATTACAGACTTTTCCAATGCAATACGTCCCCTGATTGCCTTGCTGCTGGTACCAAGTGTATTGATAGTAAATTAAAGTAATATGAGATCATTGGCAATTTCAATCTTTTATCCATTTATCATGATGTTACTTATCAATCCAGTAATGAGAAGTTTTGTTTTCTTGATGTTGAGGTGTAAACTGATGGAAAGTTAATTCTTTGATCTTCTCCAGCAAGTGTTTCAAGTCATTCTCATTTTTAGCAAGCAAAGTTGTATCATCTGCATAATGAATTTATGAATCTTCCTCTGATCCTGATGCCACTTTCTTCTTCACAGAGTCCAGTTTCTCAAATAATTTTCTCAGCATACAGGTTGAATATGTATGGAGAAAGGATATTACCTTGGCCACATCTTTCTCAGTGTTAGACCAGGTGGTCTTCCCTTGTTTTATTTGTACAATAGCTTCTTGGTCCTGATATAGGTTTTGCATGAGCACAATTAAGTGTTCCGGGGTTTCCATTCTTCTCAGTGTTAGTCATAATTTGACTGAGTGATCCATAATCAATAAAGAACAAATAGAAATCCTTTTAGTATTTTCTGCTTTCAGTCAGAAAGCAGAAAAATCTGATACATCTGATACCAACTATGATATCCCTGGTGCTATAGCCTCTTCTAAATCTAGTCTAAATAAATTTCTGGAAGTTTTCTGTCCATCTACCTATTGTTCTAGCACTTTTTGGATGATCTTCAGCAATATTTTGCTTGGGTGTGACATTAGTGATACTTTTTATGATTTCCACATTCTATTGGATTATCTTTCTTCAGAATGGGAACAAATATTGATCTTTTCCAGTCACTCGGTCAGGCAGCTATCCTCCAAATTTTCTGGCATAGACAAGTGAGCATGTTCAGGACAGCATCTATTATTTGAAACATGTCAACTGCTATCTCATTGATTCCTATGGCCTTCATTTTTTGCCAATGCCTTCAATGCAGCTTGAACTTCTTTCCTCATAACCAATGGATATTATTCGTATGGTTGTTGTTGTGTGCTATTGTGTCATAACTAACCCATAGCTGATCCTCCAGTGGGTTTTCAGAGGCAGTTAATGACAGAGGAGGAAAGTGCCCATCCTTCTCTCACAGAGCAGCTGATGGATTCAAACAGAGTGCTTTAACAACTTCTTAACATTAGGCCATGAGAGATTTTAATTCATAGGGTACCTCCTGAAATATATCTGTTTTATTACATTCTTTTTGGGAGTGTGACTCTGTATATTTTTTCCACCTTCTTCTTAGGCTTCATGGATCATTCCAGATTTTGTCCATAGGATCTCTCAGTATTACTCAGGTTTGACTTTGTTTTTCAGTTCTTTCAGCTTGAGAAATCCTAAGTGAGTTCTTCTTTTTTTTTATTCTCTAATTGTAGCTCCCTACACATTTTATTCAAATATTTTATTTTGTCTTCTAGAGCTATCTTTTAAAATCTTCTCTTTGGCTCTTTTATGTCATTCAGTATCTTTTCCCTTTGTTTTTTCTTTTTCACTCTCTTTTAAAGGTTTTTTAATGGAGATTTTAATGAAAGTTTATAAAGAACTTGGGTTTCCAATCATGCATTGATGCTCATTTTCCTCCCTGCCTACACTCTCCACCAGATCACTTTTTCTTGGGGGGAAAAGTACTTTCATTGTTATATAGTCCCCACTCTCAGGCCACTTTACTATGCAGCTCTTATTCTAGACTCCTGTCATGCCAATAATACTTAATCATACATTCCTTTTATATAGTTCTTTCTCTGGTATGTTTCAATGTTGTGTACATTATTTATTGCCTCTTTTCTTAATTTCCCACCCAGCCCCCTGTCAGTTCTGTTTTAGAACAGTGGCATTATGCAGTATTTTTCTTTTTTGTGACTGAGATGTTTCACTCAGCTTAATGGCCCTCCAGGGTCACTCATTTTGTTTAATAATTCATGAGTTTCTTGTTTTTCAATGCAGCATAGTATTCCATTGTGTGAATGTACCACTGCTTCTCTACCCATTCGTTTGTTGATGGGTACTTGGGTTGTTTCCAACTCTTTGCTATTGTGAACAAAGCCACAATAAACATGGAGGTGTGTCTATCTGCTTGGATATCATTTATGGTCTCTTTGGGGTATATTCCCAGTAGTGGAATTGCTAGGTTAAATGGTATTTCTATTTCCCACTTTTTTGAGAAAGCGGCATACTGTCTACCTTAGGGATTGCACAGTGATACTCTCTCACCAACAGTGAATAAGGGTTCCAGTTTCTCCACAACCTTGCCAGCATTACTGTTAAATTTTGCTAATCTTACTAGGGTGAGATAATGTCACATAGTTGTTTTGATTTACATTTCTTCATGTGCTTGTTGGCCATCTGAATATCTTCTTTGGTGATGTGTCTATTCATATTCTGTGCCCATTTTGCAATTGGGTTGTTTACCTTTATCTTGTTGTGGTGCTTGAATATTCTATATATTCTAGATATAAGTCCCTTTTCAGATATGTCATTGCCAAATATTTTTTCCCAGTTTGTGCCTTCCCTTCTTACCCTGTTGGGGAAGTTTTTGAATGTGCATAGGGATTTGATTCTTAAAAGGTTCCATTCATCTAGTCTATTCGTTCCTGGATGCAGGTTTTTCAGGATGCTTAGAAGACTGTTCATGTTGTGGATTAGGACTTCTACCAAGCTTTTCTCTAATGAAGTTTATAGTCCTTGGTTTCAGCCCTAGGTCTTTGAGTTAGTTTTTGTGTATGGAATGAGGTGTTGGTCTTGTTGAGTTTTCTGCAGGTAGTTTACCAATTTTGCCAACACATTTTTTTTAAAAAAGACTGTCGTTTCCACACTTAATTGAGTTCATCTCCTTGTCAAAAATCAGCTGACCCATAGGTAGATTAAGGACATTAAGCTGAGCGAAACATCTCAGTCACAAAAAGACAAATACTGCATAATGCCACTGTTCTAAAACAGAACTGACAAGGAGGCTGGGCGGGAAAATAAGAAAAGAGGCGATAAATAATGTACACAACATTGAAACAGACCAGAGAGAGAACTATATAAAAGGAATATATGATTAAGTATTATTAGCATGACAAGAGTCCAGATGATTTCTTGTTTCTCAATTCTATTCCATTGATCTATGTTTCTGTCATGGTACCAGTACCACGCTATCTTGACTACCACAGCAATGTAGTAGGATTTGAAATGAGGGAGTAAGATGCTCCCTACCTTGTTTCTGTTTTTAAGGAGTACTTTGATTATCTGGGGCCTCTTTCCATTCCAAATGGAAATTGGAGATTGCCTTTTCCATCTCATTGAAGAATGGAATTGGTATTTGTATTGGGATTTCATTGAACATGTAAATTGCCTTTGGAAGTATTGTCAATTTCATAATATTGACTCTTCCTATCCATGAGCGAGGTATATTCTTCCATTTCTCCAGGTCTCTTTTTATTTCTTGTAGTAATGTTTTGTAATTTTCTTTGAATAGATCCTTTATGCTTCTGATTAGATTTACTCCCAAGTATTTAGTCTTGTGATTAGCTATTATGAAGGGTATTGTTTTCTTAGTTCCAGTTCTGTAATCTCTTTGTCACTACTGAGAAATCCAATTTAATTTTTTATGTTGATCTTGTATCCTGCCACTTTGCTGAATTGCTAAACTATGTGCAATAGTTTTCTTGCTGAGTCTTTAGGGTTTTCTAAGTATACTATCACATCATTTGCATATAGAGATAATTTTACCTCCTCTTTGCTCATCTGGATACCGCTTATTCCCTTCTCTTGTCTTAGTACTATCGCAATATTGAATCAGAGAGGTGATAGTGGACATCCTTGCCTAGTTCCTATTCTCAGAGGAAATGCCTTTAATCTCTCTCCATTGAGAACAATGTTGGCTCTCGGGTTTGTGTATATACTTTTTACTATGTTGAGGAAATTCCCCTCTAATCATATTTTGTTGAGTGTTTTAATCAGGAGAGGGTGTTGGATTTTGTCAAAGGCCTTTTCTGCATCAATTGATAGGATCATGTGGTTGTTCATTGCTTTGTTAATGTGATGAATGGCATTGATGGTTTTTCTTATGTTGAACCATCCTTGCATACGTGTTATGAATCCCACTTGGTCATGGTGAACTATTTCTTTGATGGATCCTTGGATTCTATTGGCCAGGATTTTTTCCAGGATTTTTGCATCTTAAGTTCATGAGAGATATTGGCCTATAGTTTTCCAGTCAGGTGGTGTCTTTATCTGGTTTTGGTATCAAGGATATGTTTGCTTTATAGAATGAGTCTGGGAGAATTCCACCTTTTTCTAATTTCTGAAATAGTTTATGTAGAATTGGTGACAGTTCTTCTCTTGATGTTCGACAAAGTTCACTTGTAAAACTATGTGATCCAGGGCTTTTTTGGGCTGGAAGTAGTGTTTTATTCCCTTTTAAATTTCTTTTTTTGTAATGGATCTATTCAGGTGTTCAATTTTGGTTTGTGTCAGTGTAGGTAAGCTGTGTATTTCTAAGTATTTGTCCATTTCCTCTAGATTTTCATATTTGTTTGAGTATAGTTTTTCATAATATTCCATTGTTATCATTTTTATTTTTTATTGATTCTGTTGTGATGTTGTCTATTTCATCTTTTATTTGGATTATTTGTGTCTTTTCCTTTGTTGGTTTTGCTAGTAGTTTGTCGATTTTATTGACCTTTTCAAAGAGCCAACACCTAGTTTTGTTGATAGTTTCAATTGTTTTTTTTTGTTTTCTAGTTCATTTATTTCTGCTTTAACTTTTTAAAAAAATTTTGAAATTTTTTGTGTGTACCATCAAATCGGATCTGACTGATACAGGAGGAGATTGTCCCTCCTTCTCCAGCAGAGCATCTGGTGGATTCGAATTGCATATCTCTGGGATTGCAGTGCAGCTTCTTGCCACTAGGCCACCAGAGTTCCCTTCTGCTCTAATTTTAATAATTTCAGAGTTTTAGATTAGAGGGTGTTGAGTTTTCTTGCTGTTCTTTTTCAATTTGTTGGAGATGTTGGGATAGAGAGTCAATGGTCATTTTTTTCTGCCTTTTGATGTGCTTACTCATTTCTGTAAATTGACCTGATTACTGTTTTGGCTGTTTTCCAGAGGTTTTGGTAACTGGTGTTTTCATTGTCATTTGTTTCAAGAAACTTTTTAATTTCATTTTTTATTTCTTCTAGTACCCACTCATGTTCAAGCAAGGTGTTGTTCAGCTTCCAAATGTATAATTTTTTTTCTCCTTTATCATCTTGTTGTTAATTTCCAATTTTGTAGCATTGTGGTCTGAGAAGATGCTCTGTATTATTTCTATCTTTTTAAATTTATTCATGCTTGCCTTGTGACCTGAAATGTACATTGGAGAAGAATGTCTACTTTGTGTGTGTGCTTTAACCTATAAATATCATGAGGTCGAGTTGGCTTATTGTGTGGTTTAATTCTTGAGCATCTTTGTTTAGTTTATTTCTGGTAGTTCTATCCTTTCTTAAGAGTAATGTATTGAAGTGTCCAACTATTATAGTAGTGTTGTCTATTTCCTTTTTCAGTTTTGTTAATGTTCGTTTTATATATTTTGCAGGTCTTTCATTTGGTGTATAGATATTTATTATTGTTATACCTCCTTGTTCTATTGACTCCTTAATCATTATGTAGTGACCTTCCTTGTCCTTTATGATGGTTTTTGCATTGAAATTTATTTTATTGGAAATTAATATCACCACAACTGCTTTTTTTCTGGTTGGATTTGCTTGATGTATTTTTTTTCCTCCCCTTTTATTTTTAGTCTTTCTTATCTTCATTTTTCAGATGCATCTTTTGTAGACAGCATATTGATGGATTTTGGGTTTTGATTCAATCTGCTACTCTTTTTCTCTTCAGTGGTGCCTTTAAACCATTTACGTTCAGTGTGATTATTGAGAGGCAAGGTTTCATTGCTATCATTTTGTTGAGTTCTTTTTGGTATTATTGCTAGTTACTTTAGTCCATCCTGCTTTCTGTGGCACCTCTGTAAGAAGGACATCCCTCAGTGTTTCCTGCAATGTTGGTCTTGTTTTTACAAACTCCCTTAGCTTCTGTTTTTCTGAGAATATCTTGATCTCTCCTTCATATTTGGTGAATAATTTTTCTGGGTACAGTATTCTTAGTTGACAGTTGTGTTCTCTGAGTGTTCAATATATGTCATTCCATTGTCTTCTTGCTTGCATGGTTTCTGCTGAGAAATTGGCATTTAATCTTATCTGCTCTCCTTTATAAGTTACTTTCTGTTTCTCCCTTGCTGCTTTCAGAATTCTCTCCTTATTTTTTATTCTGGCAAATTTGACTAAAATATGTCTTTGAATTTTTTTGGGAGTCTATTCTCTATGGTGTACTCTCAGCTTCTTGAATATATATTCTTTCATTCTTCAATATTATGCATGGGAAATTTTCTTCTAGTAATTCTTCCACAACTTTTTTGGTGCCTTTAATTACTTCTTCCTCTTCTGGGATTCTGATTATGCTCATGTTATTTCTCTTGACGGTGTCCCACGTTATTGTTAGGTTCTCTTCTTTTTCCTTCCTTTTTGATTCTGCTTTTTGTTCTAGCAGATAAGTGGTGACAATTCTATCTTCTATCTCACTGGTTCTGTGTTACATCTCTTCAACCCTTTCATGTGACCCTTCATTATGTTGACAGCATCTGAAATATTGATCCTCATATTTTGAATTGTGGTTTCTTGTTTTTTCAGAGCCTGCCTCTATTGCCTCATTTGTTTTATCTGCATTGTTTTGGATTGTTTAAGCTCCTCCTGAACACTGCTTACACTGTCCTGTAATTCTTCAAGTTTGTTTTCCACCCATTGAAAATATTCAATCATTGTTTTTTTTTAAATTCTGTGTCAGAAAGTTTCATCAGACTTTTTAGCTTCAGGAAATCCATTGATATTCTGTCACTTTTTTGAGGTGACATCTTGCTTTGGGCTTGCGTATGGGATGAGGCAGCCTGCTTCCTATGTGACACTGTTGTGGTAGAGTTTTTCATTTCTGAGGCAATAGCAGGCTCTTGATCTGAAGTCACTGCTCCAGAAGAAGGTGGGGCAGCTATCCTGTCTGAGTTTCTCTCAGTTTGATAGAGAAAAGGTTTGTGGAAGCAGCCTCCTCTGTCAGACAACAGCTGCAACTAAGGTAGCCCAAGGTACTCTGGGCTAAAGACAGTTGATGGACTAGACATGAGGAATGTAAGGTGGAGCTCAGAGACCTGATTAGAAAACCAGGAAGCCTTAGTTTCCCCTTCAAGTTCGAGCTCCAGCTGTCTCACTCCCTTCTGATTGAGCTCAAGTGGTCCCACATGATCCAGCCAAACAACAGTGAGTGACCCACCACAAAGTACCTCACTCAAGTTCCAGTATTGCTCCCAGTGTGCATCAGTAGCAACGTTCTAGTCACAGGCCACCAGCACCTGGACTGGAGCTTCAGTTATGGGCCAGCTATAATAGGAATGGAGTTCCTCACACTCACTCAGATCCCAGCTTTCCTTCTCACCCCTGTGCTTTGCTCCCCAGCGTGTGCATCAGCAGCTCCCTGACATGTGTGGCATCAGCAAACCACTCCCTGATGCATTTGTGGCATTTGCTGCTCCCGGGAGGGTGCATGGAGTCAGCAAGCCACTTTCTGACGCATGCCTGGTGTCAGCAAGCAGCTCCCCAGTGCACATGTGGCATCAGGAAGCAGCTCCCTGGCATGTGCAGATAGTTACTTCTGACTTTTCTCATGCAAACACCAACTATCTGTCTGCACTGCCTGTTTGTCTTTGCCGCTGGTCCATCTGTCTCTTGCCTTTTTCTTTTTCTTTCTTTTTTTCCAGCTTCTCAAGGCTCTAGTGCAGTTTTGCAGAGTCTCTTCTGACATCCATTTTGAAGACAGCAAAAAGTCATTACAGAGGAGAAAGAAAAAGATCAATTTGTTGTTACATGTTTTTGACTCAACTATGACTCATAATGACCCCAATGACTGTCCCTTGCCGTATCCTGAGTTAACATCACCATCTCTGACACACCTACACCCTTTGCTATTGTTACTGTGAATCCATCTTATCCTGGGTCATCTTCTTCTCCTGAGCCAACCCTTTACTCTTCTAAGCATGATGTCCTTTATTAAGGTCTGGTCCCTTCTGGCAACATGCCCAAAGTATGTAAGATGGGACAGCAAAATTTCATTTTGTATTTCCATCATTTCTGCATCATTTTAATTTTTTATAACATATATATGTGTTACTTTTTATAAGAAAAATATTGATCTCAAAAACATTTTATATTATGATTTTCTTTAACTTCTGAATATTATTCTTCAATAAGCAATTGCAGGGTTGTTTTTAAACTATCACCGTATTCCCATTCCCAGCCCTTTTACCATCTCCAGCACAAGAAATGAAAGTATTAGGGAGAGATATAATACCTAGCATCTGTCTATCTATCATCTATCTTTTTAAAAGTATTTTCCAAAATTTTCCTTTTAATTTTTTGTTCCCTTTTACTCTATTCTCATCTTTGCTAATTTCCTGGGATTCCTAGAACACTTAATTGTGTTTATGTAAAACCTACTGTGGTGTTAGTTTAAAAGTTGAATTTTCTAGCCTTTACCTTAGCCTCCTCTAGTTTCCAGCTAACTTCATTTCAGATACATGGTCTTGCAAATCATCAACAACTGTAGAACTAGAATAAAAGAGAGAGTGTTTTCCTCACTGAGCAGCAAGACTTGAGGGAGACAGGTTCAAGACCCTGGTGAAAGCAAGACTAGAATGAGATCCTGGTGAGAGTCAGAACCTGGTGACAAGACCCTAGTGATGGTAGTAAAGAGACTATAGCATTGCTGTGGAGAAACTGTAGCAAGGTATAACCAGAGGAGACCTGAGACAAAGACTACAGTTAAAGGTTTTGTTGTTCTTGCCAAATGATGGAAGTAAAACCTGATTGCTGAACTGAAACTGGACCTGGTATGATTGAGGAATTGTGCCTTGGGACTTCTGGGCTAAATCCTGGACTTGCATTGGGTGACATTCTTTGCTGTCCCCACTCTCCAACTTACTTCCCTGATAAACCCCACTCTTGGTACCACAACTGTGAGTAAAGTCTGTGAGTCAACAATGAATATCAAACACAGTGATTGGTGGAAATAGGTGCAGGAGCATGGGAGGTGGAATTTCTGATCTAGCAGCTATCTGTTGCTGTGGTGGATTTATTGATGGGGAAAGTTGCCCTTTAGAAATCTGGTAGATGCCAGAATCACCAACACCATCTTCACATTGCATTCACTCCTTTCCAACCTATATATAGACCAAGAAGCAATTTTCTGAACAGAACAAGGGAAGATAGCATTGTTTAAAATAAAGAAATGTATATCAGGAGAGAGAGAGAGAGATCAGCTGGCCCAGTGATGAGAAAACGATGTGACCAAGACCAAGGTGGGTGACTTTTAATCCGCGGCCCTCAGGCCAGTCTCTCATTGTTTTTGTTCAGACATTCCTCTAGGTCATATAGCCCTGGTGTACAAGTTGCCGTGCCGCGGTCACCTGTGGTTGCTGTGAGGCTGAACACTGTGACACGGATGTGTCAAATGCATTAGTGGTTGGCTCCCCAATGAGGACAGAGAGTGGGGTGGAGCTCCCCGATTAAAAAAAGCGTGGAAGGAGGAGTGGCATCCACTTCCATAATAGCTTGCCTCCGGAAACCCTATGAACCTGGAGAGAGGATGAAAGGCACCCAAGCGTCGAGGACTCTCCTTCATAGGGTCACTATGAGTCGCCTGCGACTCGACGGCACTTAACAACATCAACATATAAGGCTTGTATCAAAAAATATTAAAAAAAAGATGGAAGGAATACGCATAGTCTCTGTACCAGGAAAATTTCAAGAAGTACTATATGAACAGGAACCAATGGTAATAAAAAAAGAGGAAGTAGAAGATGCATTGACGGTGTTAGCAAAAAATAAGGTCCCAGGAATAGATGAGATACCAATTAAGTTGTTTCAATTTACAGATGTAGCCTTGGATGCACTCACCAGTCTATGCCAGGAAATTTGGAGGATGACTGTCTGACCAGCATATTGGAAGAGGTACATATTTGTTCCCATTCCCAAGAAAGGTGATCCAACAGAATTTAGAAATTATCGAACAATATCATTGATATCACATGCAAGCAAAATACTGCTGAAGAACAAAAACAGCTAGAACAGTACATAGATAAGGAATTGTCAGAAGTTCAAGCAGAATTTATAAGAGGCAGTGGCAGTAGGCATATCATTGCTGATGTCAGATGGAACCTGGCTGAAAGTAAGGAATACCAGAAGAATGTCTATTTGTGCTTTATTGACTATGCAAAGACGTTTGACTGTGCAGATCATGACAAGTTGTAGATGACATTGAGAAGAACGGGAATCCCAGAGCACTTGATTGTACTCATGCAGCATGTATACCTGGATCAGGAGGCTGTTGTGCAAACAGAACAGGGGAGCACTGCATGGTTTGGATCTGGGAAGGGAATGTGTCAGGGTTGTGTTGTCTCACCGTACCTATTCAATCTGTATGCTGAGCAAACTATATGAGAAGCTGGACTCTATGAGGAGGAGTGTGGCATTAGGATTGGAGGGAGACTCATATCTGCATTATGCATATGACACAACCTTGCTTGCTGCAAATGAGGAGGGCTTGAAGTAATTGTTGTAAAAGATCAAGGAATGGAGCCTTCTGTATGGATTGCAACTCAATGTCAGGAACACAAAAAAGATTCTTACCACTGGACCAAAAGGCAGTATCATGATGGATAGAGAAGAGATGAAAACTGTCAACAATTTCATCTTGCTTGGATCCACAATTAACACCCTTGGTACCAGCAGTCAGGAAATAAAGAGATGCATTGCACTGGGAAAATCTGCAGTTAGGGACCTTTCCTAATTATTGAGGAGTAGTGATGCTAGTTTGAAGACTAAGGTGTATCTGATTCAGGTCATAGTCTTTATGATTTCTAGCTATGCATTCAAGAGCTGGACAATGAATAAGGAAGACAGAAGAAGAATTGTTATCTTTGAGCTGTGGTATTGGAGAAGAGCACTTAATATCCCATGATCAGCCAAAAGAACAGATATATCTTGGAAAGGGTGTAGCCATAGTGCTCTTTGAGGCAAGAATGATGAGGCTTTGCCTCACCTACTTTGGACATGTTTCTCAGAGGGGCTATTCTTTGGAGAGGGACATGATATTGGGAAGGGTGGAGGCTTAGTGAAGGAGAGGAAGAACCTTAACCAGGTGGATGGATACAATGATTACTGCAATGCTCTCTGTGTGTCAGGAAGATTGAGGATGGTGCAGGACAGGACTGGTTTCAGATCTTTCGTTCATAAGGTTGCTATGAGTCATATTTAACTCAATGGCACCTAAAAATAACAACAACAACAACAAAAATTGATGGATTTAATAAAATATAGATGGCTTGAACAAACAGAAATATTTTATCACAGTTTAGTCACTCACTGCTATCTCCTTGGAACTGACTCAGAGCGAACCCTTCTCCACTGGGTCACTAACACTGTAAATGGAATAGGAGATGAGTCCTCTTTCTCCTTCAGAGTCCCTGGTGGTTTTGAGCTACCAGAAAAGTGTGGCCTTTGGATTAACAGTGCAACTCTCTAAGAGGCTAGAAGCCTGGTTTTAGGGAAAGGTGTTCTCTCTCTGAGAGCTCTGGAGAAAGAGCATTTTCTTTTCATCTTTTGTTTCTTAGCTCCCTGAATTTTTTTTTTTTTTGCCTTGCAACTCTCTTCCTTTTCTCTGCTTGCCAATTGCTTTTAAAATCTCTTTTATATCTCATAAGAGATTGACTGAAAACACACTCTACATTAATTTTATCTAACTAAATCTTGTGGCCTCGTGAGAAAGTAGTTGTGCTGCCGTAAAGGTGCTCATTTCAAATCCACAGCTGCTCCTTGGGAGAAATACGAGCAATGAGCTCCTATGTGATTTACAGTCTCTGAAAACCTTTCAGAGGGTCATTTATAAATCAGATTATCTAATAACAACATAACAAATAAAATCCATTCTCAAATGTGATTAGAATAAAAGGTAAGTTGTTAGGTGCTGTTGGGCGGACTGTGACCTTAACAACCCTATAAACATCCAAACCTTTCCCTATTCCTATCCTGCACCATCTGCTCCATCTCTGATATGCTCAAACCTATCTCTACTGTCACTGTGTCAATCCATTTAGTTAAGGGTTAGCCTGTCTTTCTCTGACCTCATTCCTGACAATATGTGCAAAGTTTGAGAGACAAAGGTTTTTCATTCTTTCCTCTAAGGAGCATCCTCCAAGACAGACTTGTCTGTTCTTTTGGCAATTCATGGTATTTAGTACTCTTCTTTAACACTACAATTTGAAAGCATCAGTTCTTCTTTTGTTGTCCTTATTCATGCCAAACTCTCAGATCCATCGGAAGCAACTGAAAAAATCACAACTTGGACCAGCCACGACCTAGTCTTTAAATGGATATGAGTTTAAAGTGGTATTTTAGCACTTTAGAGAGGTCCTGACAGCAGATTTTTCAAGTTATCAGGGGAAAAGAAATAGGGATTGTTTAAAAATTAAAAAAACCTAACAGTAAAGGGTAAACAGTAAAGGTAAAGCGTAAAGTCTGTCAATGACAGGATGACAAGAGAAGATAAGTTTTAGTGGAATAAATGGTAGTATTATTGAAAAAAATTAAAGAAGACGGTAAATAATATTTCAGAGTGTACCTTGAGGGATAGCTTTAGGATCTATACAGGGTTGAGTATGTGTGTGCATAGATGTACACACATACATACACACACACACACACACACACCCTCTTCTACTATGATGAAATATTTAGGCTCTTTACACTAACACATATACGTAGAATGTACAACTCTGGTTAAAATGCTGTCAGAGGAAATGTAGTTCACATTCCCATAGCCTACTCCTGTCATAGAACACAGCAAAGGCTGTCTTCTGAGAGAGAGGCAAGCCATTGAAATTCTGAAAGCATAGATTTTCCACACTGGCAAGCTATTTTTAGCTCAAGCTGAAGCTTAATTTAGAAACCCAGCACTTGAGATCTTGCCTTTTTCTTGATCAATTTTTTTTAATGACAGTAGGTATCTAGACATGCAGAAAGAAAGTGCTACAAGAACAGCATTGTAATAATTTTTTGTAATGATTTTTGAAGGTATAGAAATCTAAAACTCATTGACAAAGAGGCTCATGCTAGAGATTTGACAGGTTTTGTGTTTTCAATCCATGTTACATAGCTCTCTATGGAAATTTAGTAGTGGAGTTAGTGGTATGTTGCTCATTAAAAGGTCGCTGGTGTCTGGGGATTCTAATTCACCAGCTCTTTGAGGAAGAAAGACGGACAGCCTCCTCCTGTTAAGATTCACAACCTCAAAAATCCATTGAAGGGGAGCTATGAATTGGAACAAATTCAAAGACATTGACGAGGACTTAGCAGTGACATGGCACTTTAAGAGCCCTGGTAGTAAAATGAATTGGGCTCTGGATTGTTGGCTGAAAGGTTGATAATTCAATTCCACTAACTGCTGTATGGAGAGAAAGATGCTTTTGTAAAGATTTACAGCCTTGAAAAGGTCAAGGGGTAGTTCTTATCTGTCCTGTAGAGTTGTTATGAGCTGGAATCCATTCTGTAGCAGTGAGTCTGGTTTCTTGAGCCTTGAAAGACGGCACTCCTGTGGCTGAGTGGTAAGAAGTTACACTGCTAACCTAAAAATAAGAAGTTAGAATCCACCACCTGCTTAATGAAAGACAGACAATCCTGTGTGATTTATAGCCTCTGAAAACCCACTGGACAACCAGCTATGAGCCAAGTTTTGGCTGTGAGTTTGAGATTTTGAGTTCTTACCCTTAAAAATAAATATGTCCTAGGGAGCTCTGATGTCCCACTGGAGAAGGAGGGGCAATCTCTCCCTGTGCCTGTTGGATCTGATTCCTCTATATGCAACAAGAAAAAAGGAGAGGGGAATAAATATGTCCTAACTGATT